>NW_026600223.1:361359-722718 GCF_029448725.1 Salvelinus fontinalis
ATTAGAGCCATAAGGGAGACTAGACATCTACCACAATCAGATTAGAGCCATAATGGAGACTAGACATCTACCACCCCACTACCACTATCAGATTAGAGCCATAGGGGAGACTAGACATCTACCACTATCAGATTAGAGCCATAAGGGAGACTAGACATCTACCTCCCCACTACCACTATCAGATTAGAGCCATAAGGGAGTCTAGACATCTACCACCCCACTACCACTATCAGATTAGAGCCATAAGGGAGTCTAGACATCTACCACTATCAGATTAGAGCCATAAGGGAAACTAGACATCTACCACTATCAGATTAGAGCCATAAGGGAGACTAGACATCTACCACTATCAGATTAGAGCCATAAGGGAGACTAGACATCTACCACCCAACTACCACTATCAGATTAGAGCCATAAAGTAGACTAGACATCTACCACCCCACTACCACTATCAGATTAGAGACATAAGGGAGACTAGACATCTACTACCCTACTACCAATATCAGATTAGACATAAGGGAGCCTAGACATCTACTACCCCACTACCACTACCAGATTAGAGCCATAAGGGAGACTAGACATCTACCACCCCACTACCACTATCAAATTAGAGCCATAAGGGAGACTAGACATCTACCACCCCACTACCACTATCAGATTAGAGCCATAAAGTAGACTAGACATCTACCACCCCACTACCACTATCAGATTAGAGCCATAAAGTAGACTAGACATCTACCACCCCACTACCACTATCAGATTAGAGCCATAAAGTAGACTAGACATCTACCACCCCATTACCACTATCAGATTAGAGCCATAAAGTAGACTAGACATCTACCACCCTACTACCACTATCAGATTAGAGCCATAAAGTAGACTAGACATCTACTACCCCACTACCACTATCAGATTAGAGCCATAAAGTAGACTAGACATCTACCACCCCACTACCACTATCAGATTAGAGCCATAAGGGAGACTAGACATCTACTACCTCACTACCACTATCAGATTAGAGCCATAAGGGAGTCTAGACATCTACCACCCCACTACCACTATCAGATTAGAGGCATAAAGTAGACTAGACATCTACCACCCCACTACCACTATCAGATTGGAGCCATAAGTGAGACTAGACATCTACCACCCACCTACCACTATCAGATTAGAGCCATAAGGGAGACTAGACATCTACCACCCCACTACCACTATCAGATTAGAGCCATAAGGGAGACTAGACATCTACCACTATCAGATTAGAGCCATAAGGGAGACTAGACATCTACCACCCCACTACCACTATCAGATTAGAGCCATAAGGGAGACTAGACATCTACCACCCACCTACCACTATCAGATTAGAGCCATAAGGGAGACTAGACATCTACCACCCCACTACCACTATCAGATTAGAGCCATAAGGGAGACTAGACATCTACCACTATCAGATTAGAGCCATAAGGGAGACTAGACATCTACCACCCCACTACCACTATCAGATTAGAGCCATAAGGGAGACTAGACATCTACCACTATCAGATTAGAGAAAAATAATGGAGACTAGACATCTACCACCCCACTACCACTATCAGATTAGAGCCATTGGGGAGACAAGACATCTACCACTATCAGATTAGAGCCATAATGGAGACTAGACATCTACCACCCCACTACCACTATCAGATTAGAGCCATAGGGGAGACAAGACATCTACCACTATCAGATTAGAGCCATAAGGGAGACTAGACATCTACCACCCCACTACCACTATCAGATTAGAGCCATAAAGTAGACAAGACATCTACCACCCCACTACCACTATCAGATTAGAGCCATAAAGTAGACTAGACATCTACCACCCCACTACCACTATCAGATTAGAGCCATAAGGGAGACTAGACATCTACTACCTCACTACCACTATCAGATTAGAGCCATAAGGGAGTCTAGACATCTACCACCCCACTACCAATATCAGATTAGAGGCATAAAGTAGACTAGACATCTACCACCCCACTACCACTATCAGATTAGAGCCATAAGGGAGACTAGACATCTACCACCCACCTACCACTATCAGATTAGAGCCATAAGGGAGACTAGACATCTACCACCCCACTACCACTATCAGATTAGAGCCATAAGGGAGACTAGACATCTACCACAATCATATTAGAGCCATAAGGGAGACTAGACATCTACGACCCCACTACCACTATCAGATTAGAGCCATAAGGGAGACTAGACATGTACCACTGTCATATTAGAGCCATAAAGTAGACTAGACATCTACCACCCCACTACCACTATCAGATTAGAGCTATAAAAGAGACTAGACATCTACCACCCCACTACCACTATCAGATTAGAGCTATAAAAGAGACTAGACATCTACCACCCCACTACCACTATCAGATTAGAGCCATAAGGGAGACTAGACATCTACCACCCACCTACCACTATCAGATTAGAGCTATAAAGGAGACTAGACATCTACCACCCCACTACCACTATCAGATTAGAGCCATAGGGGAGACTAGACATCTACCACTATCAGATTAGAGCCATAAGGGAGACTAGACATCTACCACCCCACTACCACTATCAGATTAGAGCCATATGGGCATCTAGACATCTACCACCCCACTACCACTATCAGATTAGAGCCATAAGGGAGTCTAGACATCTACCACTATCAGATTAGAGCCATAAAGGAGCCCAGACATCTACCACTATCAGATTAGAGCCATAAAGTAGACTAGACATCTACCACCCTGCTACCACTATCAGATTAGAGCCATAAAGTAGACTCGACATCTACCACCCAACTACCACTATCAGATTAGAGCCATAAGAAAGATTAGACATCTACCACCCTACTACCACTATCAGATTAGAGCCATAAAGTAGACTAGACATCTACCACCCACCTACCACTATCAGATTAGAGCCATAAGGGAGACTAGACATCTACCACCCCACTACCACTATCAGATTAGAGCCATAAGGGAGACTAGACATCTACCACTATCAGATTAGAGCCATAAGGGAGACTAGACATCTACCACTATCAGATTAGAGCCATAAGGGAGACTAGACATCTACCACCCCACTACCACTATCAGATTAGAGCCATATGGGCATCTAGACATCTACCACCCCACTACCACTATCAGATTAGAGCCATAAGGGAGACTAGACATCTACCACCCACCTACCACTATCAGATTAGAGCTATAAAGGAGACTAGACATCTACCACCCCACTACCACTATCAGATTAGAGCCATAGGGGAGACTAGACATCTACCACTATCAGATTAGAGCCATAAGGGAGACTAGACATCTACCACCCCACTACCACTATCAGATTAGAGCCATATGGGCATCTAGACATCTACCACCCCACTACCACTATCAGATTAGAGCCATAAGGGAGTCTAGACATCTACCACTATCAGATTAGAGCCATAAAGGAGCCCAGACATCTACCACTATCAGATTAGAGCCATAAAGTAGACTAGACATCTACCACCCTGCTACCACTATCAGATTAGAGCCATAAAGTAGACTCGACATCTACCACCCAACTACCACTATCAGATTAGAGCCATAAGAAAGATTAGACATCTACCACCCTACTACCACTATCAGATTAGAGCCATAAAGTAGACTAGACATCTACCACCCACCTACCACTATCAGATTAGAGCCATAAGGGAGACTAGACATCTACCACCCCACTACCACTATCAGATTAGAGCCATAAGGGAGACTAGACATCTACCACTATCAGATTAGAGCCATAAGGGAGACTAGACATCTACCACCCCACTACCACTATCAGATTAGAGACATAAGGGAGACTAGACATCTACTACCCTACTACCAATATCAGATTAGACATAAGGGAGCCTAGACATCTACTACCCCACTACCACTACCAGATTAGAGCCATAAGGGAGACTAGACATCTACCACCCCACTACCACTATCAAATTAGAGCCATAAGGGAGACTAGACATCTACCACCCCACTACCACTATCAGATTAGAGCCATAAAGTAGACTAGACATCTACCACCCCACTACCACTATCAGATTAGAGCCATAAAGTAGACTAGACATCTACCACCCCACTACCACTATCAGATTAGAGCCATAAAGTAGACTAGACATCTACCACCCCATTACCACTATCAGATTAGAGCCATAAAGTAGACTAGACATCTACCACCCTACTACCACTATCAGATTAGAGCCATAAAGTAGACTAGACATCTACTACCCCACTACCACTATCAGATTAGAGCCATAAAGTAGACTAGACATCTACCACCCCACTACCACTATCAGATTAGAGCCAATAAGGGAGACTAGACATCTACTACCTCACTACCACTATCAGATTAGAGCCATAAGGGAGTCTAGACATCTACCACCCCACTACCACTATCAGATTAGAGGCATAAAGTAGACTAGACATCTACCACCCCACTACCACTATCAGATTGGAGCCATAAGTGAGACTAGACATCTACCACCCACCTACCACTATCAGATTAGAGCCATAAGGGAGACTAGACATCTACCACCCCACTACCACTATCAGATTAGAGCCATAAGGGAGACTAGACATCTACCACTATCAGATTAGAGCCATAAGGGAGACTAGACATCTACCACCCCACTACCACTATCAGATTAGAGCCATAAGGGAGACTAGACATCTACCACCCACCTACCACTATCAGATTAGAGCCATAAGGGAGACTAGACATCTACCACCCCACTACCACTATCAGATTAGAGCCATAAGGGAGACTAGACATCTACCACTATCAGATTAGAGCCATAAGGGAGACTAGACATCTACCACCCCACTACCACTATCAGATTAGAGCCATAAGGGAGACTAGACATCTACCACTATCAGATTAGAGAAAAATAATGGAGACTAGACATCTACCACCCCACTACCACTATCAGATTAGAGCCATTGGGGAGACAAGACATCTACCACTATCAGATTAGAGCCATAATGGAGACTAGACATCTACCACCCCACTACCACTATCAGATTAGAGCCATAGGGGAGACAAGACATCTACCACTATCAGATTAGAGCCATAAGGGAGACTAGACATCTACCACCCCACTACCACTATCAGATTAGAGCCATAAAGTAGACAAGACATCTACCACCCCACTACCACTATCAGATTAGAGCCATAAAGTAGACTAGACATCTACCACCCCACTACCACTATCAGATTAGAGCCATAAGGGAGACTAGACATCTACTACCTCACTACCACTATCAGATTAGAGCCATAAGGGAGTCTAGACATCTACCACCCCACTACCAATATCAGATTAGAGGCATAAAGTAGACTAGACATCTACCACCCCACTACCACTATCAGATTAGAGCCATAAGGGAGACTAGACATCTACCACCCACCTACCACTATCAGATTAGAGCCATAAGGGAGACTAGACATCTACCACCCCACTACCACTATCAGATTAGAGCCATAAGGGAGACTAGACATCTACCACAATCATATTAGAGCCATAAGGGAGACTAGACATCTACGACCCCACTACCACTATCAGATTAGAGCCATAAGGGAGACTAGACATGTACCACTGTCATATTAGAGCCATAAAGTAGACTAGACATCTACCACCCCACTACCACTATCAGATTAGAGCTATAAAAGAGACTAGACATCTACCACCCCACTACCACTATCAGATTAGAGCTATAAAAGAGACTAGACATCTACCACCCCACTACCACTATCAGATTAGAGCCATAAGGGAGACTAGACATCTACCACTATCAGATTAGAGCCATAAGGGAGACTAGACATCTACCACCCCACTACCACTATCAGATTAGAGACATAAGGGAGACTAGACATCTACTACCCTACTACCAATATCAGATTAGACATAAGGGAGCCTAGACATCTACTACCCCACTACCACTACCAGATTAGAGCCATAAGGGAGACTAGACATCTACCACCCCACTACCACTATCAAATTAGAGCCATAAGGGAGACTAGACATCTACCACCCCACTACCACTATCAGATTAGAGCCATAAAGTAGACTAGACATCTACCACCCCACTACCACTATCAGATTAGAGCCATAAAGTAGACTAGACATCTACCACCCCACTACCACTATCAGATTAGAGCCATAAAGTAGACTAGACATCTACCACCCCATTACCACTATCAGATTAGAGCCATAAAGTAGACTAGACATCTACCACCCTACTACCACTATCAGATTAGAGCCATAAAGTAGACTAGACATCTACTACCCCACTACCACTATCAGATTAGAGCCATAAAGTAGACTAGACATCTACCACCCCACTACCACTATCAGATTAGAGCCAATAAGGGAGACTAGACATCTACTACCTCACTACCACTATCAGATTAGAGCCATAAGGGAGTCTAGACATCTACCACCCCACTACCACTATCAGATTAGAGGCATAAAGTAGACTAGACATCTACCACCCCACTACCACTATCAGATTGGAGCCATAAGTGAGACTAGACATCTACCACCCACCTACCACTATCAGATTAGAGCCATAAGGGAGACTAGACATCTACCACCCCACTACCACTATCAGATTAGAGCCATAAGGGAGACTAGACATCTACCACTATCAGATTAGAGCCATAAGGGAGACTAGACATCTACCACCCCACTACCACTATCAGATTAGAGCCATAAGGGAGACTAGACATCTACCACCCACCTACCACTATCAGATTAGAGCCATAAGGGAGACTAGACATCTACCACCCCACTACCACTATCAGATTAGAGCCATAAGGGAGACTAGACATCTACCACTATCAGATTAGAGCCATAAGGGAGACTAGACATCTACCACCCCACTACCACTATCAGATTAGAGCCATAAGGGAGACTAGACATCTACCACTATCAGATTAGAGAAAAATAATGGAGACTAGACATCTACCACCCCACTACCACTATCAGATTAGAGCCATTGGGGAGACAAGACATCTACCACTATCAGATTAGAGCCATAATGGAGACTAGACATCTACCACCCCACTACCACTATCAGATTAGAGCCATAGGGGAGACAAGACATCTACCACTATCAGATTAGAGCCATAAGGGAGACTAGACATCTACCACCCCACTACCACTATCAGATTAGAGCCATAAAGTAGACAAGACATCTACCACCCCACTACCACTATCAGATTAGAGCCATAAAGTAGACTAGACATCTACCACCCCACTACCACTATCAGATTAGAGCCATAAGGGAGACTAGACATCTACTACCTCACTACCACTATCAGATTAGAGCCATAAGGGAGTCTAGACATCTACCACCCCACTACCAATATCAGATTAGAGGCATAAAGTAGACTAGACATCTACCACCCCACTACCACTATCAGATTAGAGCCATAAGGGAGACTAGACATCTACCACCCACCTACCACTATCAGATTAGAGCCATAAGGGAGACTAGACATCTACCACCCCACTACCACTATCAGATTAGAGCCATAAGGGAGACTAGACATCTACCACAATCATATTAGAGCCATAAGGGAGACTAGACATCTACGACCCCACTACCACTATCAGATTAGAGCCATAAGGGAGACTAGACATGTACCACTGTCATATTAGAGCCATAAAGTAGACTAGACATCTACCACCCCACTACCACTATCAGATTAGAGCTATAAAAGAGACTAGACATCTACCACCCCACTACCACTATCAGATTAGAGCTATAAAAGAGACTAGACATCTACCACCCCACTACCACTATCAGATTAGAGCCATAAGGGAGACTAGACATCTACCACCCACCTACCACTATCAGATTAGAGCTATAAAGGAGACTAGACATCTACCACCCCACTACCACTATCAGATTAGAGCCATAGGGGAGACTAGACATCTACCACTATCAGATTAGAGCCATAAGGGAGACTAGACATCTACCACCCCACTACCACTATCAGATTAGAGCCATATGGGCATCTAGACATCTACCACCCCACTACCACTATCAGATTAGAGCCATAAGGGAGTCTAGACATCTACCACTATCAGATTAGAGCCATAAAGGAGCCCAGACATCTACCACTATCAGATTAGAGCCATAAAGTAGACTAGACATCTACCACCCTGCTACCACTATCAGATTAGAGCCATAAAGTAGACTCGACATCTACCACCCAACTACCACTATCAGATTAGAGCCATAAGAAAGATTAGACATCTACCACCCTACTACCACTATCAGATTAGAGCCATAAAGTAGACTAGACATCTACCACCCACCTACCACTATCAGATTAGAGCCATAAGGGAGACTAGACATCTACCACCCCACTACCACTATCAGATTAGAGCCATAAGGGAGACTAGACATCTACCACTATCAGATTAGAGCCATAAGGGAGACTAGACATCTACCACTATCAGATTAGAGCCATAAGGGAGACTAGACATCTACCACCCCACTACCACTATCAGATTAGAGCCATATGGGCATCTAGACATCTACCACCCCACTACCACTATCAGATTAGAGCCATAAGGGAGACTAGACATCTACCACCCACCTACCACTATCAGATTAGAGCTATAAAGGAGACTAGACATCTACCACCCCACTACCACTATCAGATTAGAGCCATAGGGGAGACTAGACATCTACCACTATCAGATTAGAGCCATAAGGGAGACTAGACATCTACCACCCCACTACCACTATCAGATTAGAGCCATATGGGCATCTAGACATCTACCACCCCACTACCACTATCAGATTAGAGCCATAAGGGAGTCTAGACATCTACCACTATCAGATTAGAGCCATAAAGGAGCCCAGACATCTACCACTATCAGATTAGAGCCATAAAGTAGACTAGACATCTACCACCCTGCTACCACTATCAGATTAGAGCCATAAAGTAGACTCGACATCTACCACCCAACTACCACTATCAGATTAGAGCCATAAGAAAGATTAGACATCTACCACCCTACTACCACTATCAGATTAGAGCCATAAAGTAGACTAGACATCTACCACCCACCTACCACTATCAGATTAGAGCCATAAGGGAGACTAGACATCTACCACCCCACTACCACTATCAGATTAGAGCCATAAGGGAGACTAGACATCTACCACTATCAGATTAGAGCCATAAGGGAGACTAGACATCTACCACCCCACTACCACTATCAGATTAGAGCTATAAAGGAGACTAGACATCTACCACCCCACTACCACTATCAGATTAGAGCCATAGGGGAGACTAGACATCTACCACTATCAGATTAGAGCCATAAGGGAGACTAGACATCTACCACCCCACTACCACTATCAGATTAGAGCCATATGGGCATCTAGACATCTACCACCCCACTACCACTATCAGATTAGAGCCATAAGGGAGTCTAGACATCTACCACTATCAGATTAGAGCCATAAAGGAGCCTAGACATCTACCACTATCAGATTAGAGCCATAAGGGAGACTAGACATCTACCACTATCAGATTAGAGCCATAAGGGAGACTAGACATCTACCACTCCACTGCCACTATCATATTAGAGCCATAATGGAGACTAGACATCTACCACCCCACTACCACTATCAGATTAGAGCCATAAAGTAGACTAGACATCTACCACCCTGCTACCACTATCAGATTAGAGCCATAAAGTAGACTCGACATCTACCACCCAACTACCACTATCAGATTAGAGCCATAAGAAAGATTAGACATCTACCACCCTAATACCACTATCAGATTAGAGCCATAAAGTAGACTAGACATCTACCACCCACCTACCACTATCAGATTAGAGCCATAAGGGAGACTAGACATCTACCACCCCACTACCACTATCAGATTAGAGCCATAAGGGAGACTAGACATCTACCACTATCAAATTAGAGCCATAAGGGAGACTAGACATCTACCACCCTACTACCACTTTCAGATTAGAGCCATAAGGGAGACTAGACATCTACCACTATCAGATTAGAGCCATAAGGGAGACTAGACATCTACCACCCCACTACCACTATCAGATTAGAGCTATAAAGGAGACTAGACATCTACCACCCCACTACCACTATCAGATTAGAGCCATAGGGGAGACTGGACATCTACCACTATCAGATTAGAGCCATAAGGGAGACTAGACATCTACCACCCCACTACCACTATCAGATTAGAGCCATAAGGGAGTCTAGACATCTACCTACCACTATCAGATTAGAGCCATAAAGGAGACTAGACATCTACCACTGTCAGATTAGAGCCATAAGGGAGACTAGACATCTACCACTATCAGATTAGAGCCATAAGGGAGACTAGACATCTACCACTCCACTACCACTATCAGATTAGAGCCATAAGGGAGACTAGACATCTACCATCCCACTACCACTATCAGATTAGAGCCATAAGGGAAACTAGACATCTACCACCCCACTACCACTATCAGATTAGAGCCATAAGGGAGACTAGACATCTACCACCCTGCTACCACTATCAGATTAGAGCCATAAAGTAGACTAGACATCTACCACCCCACTACCACTATCAGATTAGAGCCATAAGGGAGACTAGACATCTACCACTATCAGATTAGAGCCATAAGGGAGACTAGACATCTACCACTCCACTACCACTATCAGATTAGAGCCATAATGGAGACTAGACATCTACCACCCCACTACCACTATCAGATTAGAGCCAAAAAGTAGACTAGACATCTACCACCCTGCTACCACTATCAGATTAGAGCCATAAAGTAGACTCGGCATCTACCACCCAACTACCACTATCAGATTAGAGCCATAAGAAAGATTAGACATCTACCACCCTACTACCACTATCAGATTAGAGCCATAAAGTAGACTAGACATCTACCACCCACCTACAACTATCAGATTAGAGCCATAAGGGAGACTAGACATCTACCACCCCACTACCACTATCAGATTAGAGCCATAAGGGAGACTAGACATCTACCACTATCAGATTAGAGCCATAAGGGAGACTAGACATCTACCACCCCACTACCACTATCAGATTAGAGCTATAAAGGAGACTAGACATCTACCACCCCACTACCACTATCAGATTAGAGCCATAGGGGAGACTAGACATCTACCACTATCAGATTAGAGCCATAAGGGAGTCTAGACATCTACCACCCCACTACCACTATCAGATTAGAGCCATATGGGCATCTAGACATCTACCACCCCACTACCACTATCAGATTAGAGCCATAAGGGAGTCTAGACATCTACCACTATCAGATTAGAGCCATAAAGGAGCCTAGACATCTACCACTATCAGATTAGAGCCATAAGGGAGACTAGACATCTACCACTATCAGATTAGAGCCATAAGGGAGACTAGACATCTACCACTCCACTACCACTATCAGATTAGAGCCATAATGGAGACTAGACATCTACCACCCCACTACCACTATCAGATTAGAGCCATAAAGTAGACTAGACATCTACCACCCTGCTACCACTATCAGATTAGAGCCATAAAGTAGACTCGACATCTACCACCCAACTACCACTATCAGATTAGAGCCATAAGAAAGATTAGACATCTACCACCCTACTACCACTATCAGATTAGAGCCATAAAGTAGACTAGACATCTACCACCCACCTACCACTATAAGATTAGAGCCATAAGGGAGACTAGACATCTACCACCCCACTACCACTATCAGATTAGAGCCATAAGGGAGACTAGACATCTACCACTATCAAATTAGAGCCATAAGGGAGACTAGACATCTACCACCCTACTACCACTTTCAGATTAGAGCCATAAGGGAGACTAGACATCTACCACTATCAGATTAGAGCCATAAGGGAGACTAGACATCTACCACCCCACTACCACTATCAGATTAGAGCTATAAAGGAGACTAGACATCTACCACCCCACTACCACTATCAGATTAGAGCCATAGGGGAGACTGGACATCTACCACTATCAGATTAGAGCCATAAGGGAGACTAGACCTCTACCACCCCACTACCACTATCAGATTAGAGCCATAAGGGAGTCTAGACATCTATCACCCCACTACCACTATCAGATTAGAGCCATAAGGGAGTCTAGACATCTACCACTATCAGATTAGAGCCATAAAGGAGACTAGACATCTACCACTGTCAGATTAGAGCCATAAGGGAGACTAGACATCTACCACTATCAGATTAGAGCCATAAGGGAGACTAGACATCTACCACTCCACTACCACTATCAGATTAGAGCCATAAGGGAGACTAGACATCTACCATCCCACTACCACTATCAGATTAGAGCCATAAGGGAGACTAGACATCTACCACCCCACTACCACTATCAGATTAGAGCCATAAGGGAGACTAGACATCTACCACCCTGCTACCACTATCAGATTAGAGCCATAAAGTAGACTAGACATCTACCACCCCTCTACCACTATCAGATTAGAGCCATAAGAAAGATTAGACATCTACCACCCTACTCCCACTATCAGATTAGAGCCATAAAGTAGACTAGACATCTACCACCCTACTAACACTATCAGATTAGAGCCATAAAGTAGACTAGACATCTACTACCCCACTACCACTATCAGATTAGAGCCATAAAGTAGACTAGACATCTACTACCCCACTACCACTATCAGATTAGAGCCATAAGGGAGACTAGACATCTAATACCTCACTACCACTATCAGATCAGAACCATAAGGGAGTCTAGACATCTACCACCCCACTACCACTATCAGATTAGAGGCATAAAGTAGACTAGACATCTACCACCCAACTACAACTATCAGATTAGAGCCATAAGAAAGATTAGACATCTACCACCCTACTACCACTATCAGATTAGAGCAATAAAGTAGACTAGACATCTACCACGCACCTACCACTATCAGATTAGAGCCATAAGGGAGACTAGACATCTACCACCCCACTACCACTATCAGATTAGAGCCATAAGGGAGACTAGACATCTACCACTATCAGATTAGAGCCATAAGGGAGACTAGACATCTACCACCCCACTACCACTATCAGATTAGAGCCATAAGGGAGTCTAGACATCTACCACCCCACTACCACTATCAGATTAGAGCCATAAGGGAGACTAGACATCAACCACCCAACTACCACTATCAGATTAGAGCCATAAAGTAGACTAGACATCTACCACCCCACTACCACTATCAGATTAGAGCCATAAAGTAGACTAGACATCTACCACCCCACTACCACTATCAGATTAGAGCCATAAAGTAGACTAGACATGTACCACCCCACTACCACTATCAGATTAGAGCCATAAGGGAGACTAGACATCTACTACCTCACTACCACTATCAGATTAGAGCCATAAGGGAGTCTAGACGTCTACCACCCCACTACCACTATCAGATTAGAGGCATAAAGTAGACTAGACATCTACCACCCCACTACCACTATCAGATTAGAGCCATAAGGGAGACTAGACATCTACCACCCACCTACCACTATCAGATTAGAGCCATAAGGGAGACTAGACATCTACCACCCCACTACCACTATCAGATTAGAGCCATAAGGGAGACTAGACATCTACCACTATCATATTAGAGCCATAAGGGAGACTAACATCTACCACCCCACTACCACTATCAGATTAGAGCCATAAGGGAGACTAGACATCTACCACTATCATATTAGAGCCATAAAGTAGACTAGACATCTACCACCCCACTACCACTATCAGATTAGAGCTATAAAGGAGACTAGACATCTACCACCCCACTACCACTATCAGATTAGAGCCATAGGGGAGACTAGACATCTACCACTATCAGATTGGAGCCATAAGGGATACTAGACATCTACCACCCCACTACCACTATCAGATTAGAGCTATAAAGGAGACTAGACATCTACCACCCCACTACCACTATCAGATTAGAGCCATAGGGGAGACTAGACATCTACCACTATCAGATTAGAGCCATAAGGGAGACTAGACATCTACCACCCCACTACCACTATCAGATTAGAGCCATAAGGGCATCTAGACATCTACCACCCCACTACCACTATCAGATTAGAGCCATAAGGGAGTCTAGACATCTACCACTATCAGATTAGAGCCATAAAGGAGCATAAACATCTACCACTATCAGATTAGAGCCATAAGGGAGACTAGACATCTACCACTATCAGATTAGAGCCATAAGGGAGACTAGACATCTACCACTCCACTACCACTATCAGATTAGAGCCATAATGGAGACTAGACATCTACCACCCCACTACCACTATCAGATTAGAGCCATAAAGTAGACTAGACATCTCCCACCCTGCTACCACTATCAGGTTAGAGCCATAAAGTAGACTAGACATCTACCACCCCACTACCACTATCAGATTAGAGCTATAAAGGAGACTAGACATCTACCACCCCACTACCACTATCAGATTAGAGCCATAGGGGAGACTAGACATCTACCACTATCAGATTAGAGCCATAAGGGAGACTAGACATCTACCACCCCACTACCAATATCAGATTAGAGCCATAAGGGCATCTAGACATCTACCACCCCACTACCACTATCAGATTAGAGCCATAAGGGAGTCTAGACATCTACCACTATCAGATTAGAGCCATAAAGGAGCCTAGACATCTACCACTATCAGATTAGAGCCATAAGGGAGACTAGACATCTACCACTATCAGATTAGAGCCATAAGGGAGACTAGACATCTAATACCTCACTACCACTATCAGATCAGAACCATAAGGGAGTCTAGACATCTACCACCCCACTACCACTATCAGATTAGAGGCATAAAGTAGACTAGACATCTACCACCCACCTACCACTATCAGATTAGAGCCATAAGGGAGACTAGACATCTACCACCCCACTACCACTATCAGATTAGAGCCATAAGGGAAACTAGACATCTACCACTATCAGATTAGAGCCATAAGGGAGACTAGACATCTACCACCCCACTACCACTATCAGATTAGAGCTATAAAGGAGACTAGACATCTACCACCCCACTACCAGATTAGAGCCATAGGGGAGACTGGACATCTACCACTATCAGATTAGAGCCATAAGGGAGACTAGACATCTACCACCCCACTACCACTATCAGATTAGAGCCATAAGGGAGTCTAGACATCTACCACCCCACTACCACTATCAGATTAGAGCCATAAGGGAGACTAGACATCAACCACCCAACTACCACTATCAGATTAGAGCCATAAAGTAGACTAGACATCTACCACCCCACTACCACTATCAGATTAGAGCCATAAAGTAGACTAGACATCTACCACCCCACTACCACTATCAGATTAGAGCCATAAAGTAGACTAGACATGTACCACCCCACTACCACTATCAGATTAGAGCCATAAGGGAGACTAGACATCTACTACCTCACTACCACTATCAGATTAGAGCCATAAGGGAGTCTAGACATCTACCACCCCACTACCACTATCAGATTAGAGGCATAAAGTAGACTAGACATCTACCACCCCACTACCACTATCAGATTAGAGCCATAAGGGAGACTAGACATCTACCACCCACCTACCACTATCAGATTAGAGCCATAAGGGAGACTAGACATATACCACCCCACTACCACTATCAGATTAGAGCCATAAGGGAGACTAGACATCTACCACTATCATATTAGAGCCATAAGGGAGACTAACATCTACCACCCCACTACCACTATCAGATTAGAGCCATAAGGGAGACTAGACATCTACCACTATCATATTAGAGCCATAAAGTAGACTAGACATCTACCACCCCACTACCACTATCAGATTAGAGCTATAAAGGAGACTAGACATCTACCACCCCACTACCACTATCAGATTAGAGCCATAGGGGAGACTAGACATCTACCACTATCAGATTGGAGCCATAAGGGATACTAGACATCTACCACCCCACTACCACTATCAGATTAGAGCTATAAAGGAGACTAGACATCTACCACCCCACTACCACTATCAGATTAGAGCCATAGGGGAGACTAGACATCTACCACTATCAGATTAGAGCCATAAGGGAGACTAGACATCTACCACCCCACTACCACTATCAGATTAGAGCCATAAGGGCATCTAGACATCTACCACCCCACTACCACTATCAGATTAGAGCCATAAGGGAGTCTAGACATCTACCACTATCAGATTAGAGCCATAAAGGAGCCTAGACATCTACCACTATCAGATTAGAGCCATAAGGGAGACTAGACATCTACCACTATCAGATTAGAGCCATAAGGGAGACTAGACATCTACCACTCCACTACCACTATCAGATTAGAGCCATAATGGAGACTAGACATCTACCACCCCACTACCACTATCAGATTAGAGCCATAAAGTAGACTAGACATCTCCCACCCTGCTACCACTATCAGGTTAGAGCCATAAAGTAGACTAGACATCTACCACCCCACTACCACTATCAGATTAGAGCTATAAAGGAGACTAGACATCTACCACCCCACTACCACTATCAGATTAGAGCCATAGGGGAGACTAGACATCTACCACTATCAGATTAGAGCCATAAAGGAGACTAGACATCTACCACCCCACTACCACTATCAGATTAGAGCCATAAGGGAGACTAGACATCTACCACCCACCTACCACTATCAGATTAGAGCCATAAGGGAGACTAGACATATACCACCCCACTACCACTTTTAGATTAGAGCCATAAGGGAGACTAGACATCTACCACTATCATATTAGAGCCATAAGGGAGACTAACATCTACCACCCCACTACCACTATCAGATTAGAGCCATAAGGGAGACTAGACATCTACCACTATCATATTAGAGCCATAAAGTAGACTAGACATCTACCACCCCACTACCACTATCAGATTAGAGCTATAAAGGAGACTAGACATCTACCACCCCACTACCACTATCAGATTAGAGCCATAGGGGAGACTAGACATCTACCACTATCAGATTGGAGCCATAAGGGATACTAGACATCTACCACCCCACTACCACTATCAGATTAGAGCTATAAAGGAGACTAGACATCTACCACCCCACTACCACTATCAGATTAGAGCCATAGGGGAGACTAGACATCTACCACTATCAGATTAGAGCCATAAGGGAGACTAGACATCTACCACCCCACTACCACTATCAGATTAGAGCCATAAGGGCATCTAGACATCTACCACCCCACTACCACTATCAGATTAGAGCCATAAGGGAGTCTAGACATCTACCACTATCAGATTAGAGCCATAAGGGAGACTAGACATCTACCACTATCAGATTAGAGCCATAAGGGAGACTAGACATCTACCACTCCACTACCACTATCAGATTAGAGCCATAATGGAGACTAGACATCTACCACCCCACTACCACTATCAGATTAGAGCCATAAAGTAGACTAGACATCTCCCACCCTGCTACCACTATCAGGTTAGAGCCATAAAGTAGACTAGACATCTACCACCCCACTACCACTATCAGATTAGAGCTATAAAGGAGACTAGACATCTACCACCCCACTACCACTATCAGATTAGAGCCATAGGGGAGACTAGACATCTACCACTATCAGATTAGAGCCATAAGGGAGACTAGACATCTACCACCCCACTACCAATATCAGATTAGAGCCATAAGGGCATCTAGACATCTACCACCCCACTACCACTATCAGATTAGAGCCATAAGGGAGTCTAGACATCTACCACTATCAGATTAGAGCCATAAAGGAGCCTAGACATCTACCACTATCAGATTAGAGCCATAAGGGAGACTAGACATCTACCACTATCAGATTAGAGCCATGAGGGAGACTAGACATCTACCACTCCACTACCACTATCAGATTAGAGCCATAATGGAGACTAGACATCTACCACCCCACTACCACTATCAGATTAGAGCCATAAAGTAGACTAGACATCTACCACCCTGCTACCACTATCAGATTAGAGCCATAAAGTAGACTCGACATCTACCACCCAACTACCACTATCAGATTAGAGCCATAAGAAAGATTAGACATCTACCACCCTACTCCCACTATCAGATTAGAGCCATAAAGTAGACTAGACATCTACCACCCACCTACCACTATCAGATTAGAGCCATAAGGGAGACTGGACATCTACCACCCCACTACCACTATCAGATTAGAGCCATAAGGGAGACTAGACATCTACCACTATCAGATTAGAGCCATAAGGGAGACTAGACATCTACCACCCCACTACCACTATCAGATTAGAGCTATAAAGGAGACTAGACATCTACCACCCCACTACCACTATCAGATTAGAGCCATAGGGGAGCCTAGACATCTACCACTATCAGATTAGAGCCATAAGGGAGACTAGACATCTACCACCCCACTACCACTATCAGATTAGAGCCATATGGGCATCTAGACATCTACCACCCCACTACCACTATCAGATTAGAGCCATAAGGGAGTCTAGACATCTATCACCCCACTACCACTATCAGATTAGAGCCATAAGGGAGTCTAGACATCTACCACTATCAGATTAGAGCCATAAAGGAGACTAGACATCTACCACTGTCAGATTAGAGCCATAAGGGAGACTAGACATCTACCACTATCAGATTAGAGCCATAAGGGAGACTAGACATCTACCATCCCACTACCACTATCAGATTAGAGCCATAAGGGAGACTAGACATCTACCACCCTGCTACCACTATCAGATTAGAGCCATAAAGTAGACTAGACATCTACCACCCCACTACCACTATCAGATTAGAGCCATAAGAAAGATTAGACATCTACCACCCTACTACCACTATCAGATTAGAGCCATAAAGTAGACTAGACATCTACCACCCCACTACCACTATCATATTAGAGCCATAAAGTAGACTAGACATCTACCACCCTACTACCACTATCAGATTAGAGCCATAAAGTAGACTAGACATCTACTACCCCACTACCACTATCAGATTAGAGCCATAAAGTAGACTAGACATCTACCACCCCACTACCACTATCAGATTAGAGCCATAAGGGAGACTAGACATCTACTACCTCACTACCACTATCAGATCAGAACCATAAGGGAGTCTAGACATCTACCACCCCACTACCACTATCAGATTAGAGCAATAAAGTAGACTAGACATCTACCACCCACCTACCACTATCAGATTAGAGCCATAAGGGAGACTAGACATCTACCACCCCACTACCACTATCAGATTAGAGCCATAAGGGAGACTAGACATCTACCACTATCAGATTAGAGCCATAAGGGAGACTAGACATCTACCACCCCACTACCACTATCAGATTAGAGCTATAAAGGAGACTAGACATCTACCACCCCACTACCACTATCAGATTAGAGCCATAAGGGAGTCTAGACATCTACCACTATCAGATTAGAGCCATAAAGGAGACTAGAGATCTACCACTGTCAGATTAGAGCCATAAGGGAGACTAGACATCTACCACCCCACTACCACTATCAGATTAGAGCTATAAAGGAGACTAGACATCTACCACCCCACTACCACTATCAGATTAGAGCCATAAAGTAGACTAGACATCTACCACCCCACTACCACTATCAGATTAGAGCCATAAGGGAGACTAGACATCTACTACCTCACTACCACTATCAGATTAGAGCCATAAGGGAGTCTAGACATCTACCACCCCACTACCACTATCAGATTAGAGGCATAAAGTAGACTAGACATCTACCACCCCACTACCACTATCAGATTAGAGCCATAAAGTAGACTAGACATCTACCACCCCACTACCACTATCAGATTAGAGCCATAAGGGAGACTAGACATCTACTACCTCACTACCACTATCAGATTAGTGCCATAACGGAGTCTAGACATCTACCACCCCACTACCACTATCAGATTAGAGGCATAAAGTAGACTAGACATCTACCACCCCACTACCACTATCAGATTAGAGCCATAAGGGAGACTAGACATCTACCACCCACCTACCACTATCAGATTAGAGCCATAAGGGAGACTAGACATCTACCACCCCACTACCACTATCAGATTAGAGCCATAAGGGAGACTAGACATCTACCACTATCATATTAGAGCCATAAGGGAGACTAGACATCTACCACCCCACTACCACTATCAGATTAGAGCCATAAGGGAGACTAGACATCTACCACTATCATATTAGAGCCATAAAGTAGACTAGACGTCTACCACCCCACTACCACTATCAGATTAGAGCTATAAAGGAGACTAGACATCTACCACCCCACTACCACTATCAGATTAGAGCCATAGGGGAGACTAGACATCTACCACTATCAGATTGGAGCCATAAGGGATACTAGACATCTACCACCCCACTACCACTATCAGATTAGAGCTATAAAGGAGACTAGACATCTACCACCCCACTACCACTATCAGATTAGAGCCATAGGGGAGACTAGACATCTACCACTATCAGATTAGAGCCATAAGGGAGACTAGACATCTACCACCCCACTACCACTATCAGATTAGAGCCATAAGGGCATCTAGACATCTACCACCCCACTACCACTATCAGATTAGAGCCATAAGGGAGTCTAGACATCTACCACTATCAGATTAGAGCCATAAAGGAGCCTAGACATCTACCACTATCAGATTAGAGCCATAAGGGAGACTAGACATCTACCACTATCAGATTAGAGCCATAAGGGAGACTAGACAACTACCACTCCACTACCACTATCAGATTAGAGCCATGATGGAGACTAGACATCTACCACCCCGCTACCACTATCAGATTAGAGCCATAAAGTAGACTAGACATCTCCCACCCTGCTACCACTATCAGGTTAGAGCCATAAAGTAGACTAGACATCTACCACCCCACTACCACTATCAGATTAGAGCTATAAAGGAGACTAGACATCTACCACCCCACTACCACTATCAGATTAGAGCCATAGGGGAGACTAGACATCTACCACTATCAGATTAGAGCCATAAGGGAGACTAGACATCTACCACCCCACTACCACTATCAGATTAGAGCCATAAGGGCATCTAGACATCTACCACCCCACTACCACTATCAGATTAGAGCCATAAGGGAGTCTAGACATCTACCACTATCAGATTAGAGCCATAAAGGAGCCTAGACATCTACCACTATCAGATTAGAGCCATAAGGGAGACTAGACATCTACCACTATCAGATTAGAGCCATAAGGGAGACTAGACATCTACCACTCCACTACCACTATCAGATTAGAGCCATAATGGAGACTAGACATCTACCACCCCACTACCACTATCAGATTAGAGCCATAAAGTAGACTAGACATCTACCACCCTGCTACCACTATCAGATTAGAGCCATAAAGTAGACTCGACATCTACCACCCAACTACCACTATCAGATTAGAGCCATAAGAAAGATTAGACATCTACCACCCTACTACCACTATCAGATTAGAGCCATAAGGGAGACTAGACATCTACCACTATCAGATTAGAGCCATAAGGGAGACTAGACATCTACCACCCCACTACCACTATCAGATTAGAGCTATAAAGGAGACTAGACATCTACCACCCCACTACCACTATCAGATTAGAGCCATAGGGGAGCCTAGACATCTACCACTATCAGATTAGAGCCATAAGGGAGACTAGACATCTACCACCCCACTACCACTATCAGATTAGAGCCAAATGGGCATCTAGACATCTACCACCCCACTACCACTATCAGATTAGAGCCATAAGGGAGTCTAGACATCTATCACCCCACTACCACTATAAGATTAGAGCCATAAGGGAGTCTAGACATCTACCACTATCAGATTAGAGCCATAAAGGAGACTAGACATCTACCACTGTCAGATTAGAGCCATAAGGGAGACTAGACATCTACCACTATCAGATTAGAGCCATAAGGGAGACTAGACATCTACCACTCCACTACCACTATCAGATTAGAGCCATAAGGGAGACTAGACATCTACCATCCCACTACCACTATCAGATTAGAGCCATAAGGGAGACTAGACATCTACCACCCTGCTACCACTATCAGATTAGAGCCATAAAGTAGACTAGACATCTACCACCCCACTACCACTATCAGATTAGAGCCATAAGAAAGATTAGACATCTACCACCCTACTACCACTATCAGATTAGAGCCATAAAGTAGACTAGACATCTACCACCCCACTACCACTATCATATTAGAGCCATAAAGTAGACTAGACATCTACCACCCTACTACCACTATCAGATTAGAGCCATAAAGTAGACTAGACATCTACTACCCCACTACCACTATCAGATTAGAGCCATAAAGTAGACTAGACATCTACCACCCCACTACCACTATCAGATTAGAGCCATAAGGGAGACTAGACATCTACTACCTCACTACCACTATCAGATCAGAACCATAAGGGAGTCTAGACATCTAACACCCCACTACCACTATCAGATTAGAGGCATAAAGTAGTCTAGACATCTACCACCCAACTACAACTATCAGATTAGAGCCATAAGAAAGATTAGACATCTACCACCCTACTACCACTATCAGATTAGAGCAATAAAGTAGACTAGACATCTACCACCCACCTACCACTATCAGATTAGAGCCATAAGGGAGACTAGACATCTACCACCCCACTACCACTATCAGATTAGAGCCATAAGGGAGACTAGACATCTACCACTATCAGATTAGAGCCATAAGGGAGACTAGACATCTACCACCCCACTACCACTATCAGATTAGAGCCATAAGGGAATCTAGACATCTACCACCCCACTACCACTATCAGATTAGAGCCATAAGGGAGTCTAGACATCTACCACTATCAGATTAGAGCCATAAAGGAGACTAGACATCTACCACTGTCAGATTAGAGCCATAAGGGAGACTAGACATCTACCACCCCACTACCACTATCAGATTAGAGCTATAAAGGAGACTAGACATCTACCACCCCACTACCACTATCAGATTAGAGCCATAGGGGAGACTAGACATCTACCACTATCAGATTAGAGCCATAAAGGAGCCTAAACATCTACCACTATCAGATTAGAGCCATAAGGGAGACAAGACATCTACCACTATCAGATTAGAGCCATAAGGGAGACTAGACATCTACCACTCCACTACCACTATCAGATTAGAGCCATAATGGAGACTAGACATCTACCACCCCACTACCACTATCAGATTAGAGCCATAAGAAAGATTAGACATCTACCAACCTACTACCACTATCAGATTAGAGCCAGAAAGTAGACTAGACATCTACCACCCACCTACCACTATCAGATTAGAGCCATAAGGGAGACTAGACATCTACCACCCCACTACCACTATCAGATTAGAGCCATAAGGGAGACTAGACATCTACCACTATCAAATTAGAGCCATAAGGGAGACTAGACATCTACCACCCTACTACCACTTTCAGATTAGAGCCATAAGGGAGACTAGACATCTACCACTATCAGATTAGAGCCATAAGGGAGACTAGACATCTACCACCCCACTACCACTATCAGATTAGAGCCATAAGGGAGACTAGACATCTACCACCCCACTACCACTATCAGATTAGAGCCATAATAGATACTAGACATCTACCACCCCACTACCACTATCAGATTAGAGCCATAGGGGAGACTAGACATCTACCACCCCAATACCACTATCAGATTAGAGCCATAATGGAGACTAGACATCTACCACCCCACTACCACTATCAGATTAGAGCCATAGGGGAGACTAGACATCTACCACTCCACTACCACTATCAGATTAGAGCCATAAGAAAGATTATACATCTACCACCCTACTACCACTATCAGATTAGAGCCATAAAGTAGACTAGACATCTACCACCCCACTACCACTATCAGATTAGAGCCATAAAGTAGACTAGACATCTACCACCCTACTACCACTATCAGATTAGAGCCATAAAGTAGACTAGACATCTACTACCCCACTACCACTATCAGATTAGAGCCATAAAGTAGACTAGACATCTACCACCCTACTACCACTATCAGATTAGAGCCATAAAGTAGACTAGACATCTACTACCCCACTACCACTATCAGATTAGAGCCATAAAGTAGACTAGACATCTACCACCCCACTACCACTATGAGAGTAGAGCCATAAGGGAGTCTAGACATCTACCACCCCACTACCACTATCAGATTAGAGCCATAAAGGAGACTAGACATCTACCACCCCACTACCACTATCAGATTAGAGCAATTTGGGAGTCTAGACATCTACTGCCCAACTACCACTATCAGATTCGAGCCATAAGGGAGACTAGACATCTACCACCCAACTACCACTATCAGATTAGAGCCATAAAGTAGACTAGACATCTACCACCCCACTACCACTATCAGATTAGAGACATAAGGGAGACTAGACATCTACTACCCCACTACAAATATCAGATTAGACACATAAGGGAGACTAGACATCTACTACCCCACTACCACTATCAGATTAGAGCCGTAAGGTAGTCCAGACATCTACTGCCCAACTACAACTATCAGATTAGAGCCATAAGGGAGACTAGACATCTACCACCCCACTACCACTATCAGATTAGAGCCATAAGCGAGACTAAACATCTACCACCCCACTACCACTATCAGATTAGAGCCATAAAGTAGACTAGACATCTACCACCCCACTACCACTATCAGATTAGAGCCATAAAGTAGACTAAACATCTACCACCCCACTACCACAATCAGATTAGTGCCATAAAGTAGACTAGACATCTTCCACTATCAGATTAGAGCCTTAAGGGAGACTAGACATCTACTACCCTACTACCAATATCAGATTAGACACATAAGGGAGTCTAGACATCTACCACCCCACTACCACTATCAGATTACAGCCATAAGGGAGTCTAGACATCTACCACTATCAGATTAGAGCCATAAGGGAAACTAGACATCTACCACTATCAGATTAGAGCCATAAGGGAGACTAGACATCTACCACTAACAGATTAGAGCCATAAGGGAGACTAGACATCTACCACCCCACTACCACTATCAGATTAGAGCCATAAAGTAGACTAGACATCTACCACCCCACTACCAATATCAGATTAGATCCATAAGGAAGATTAGACATCTACCACCCTACTACCACTATCAGATTAGAGCCATAAGGTAGAGTAGACATCTACCACTCCACTACCACTATCAGATTAGAGCCATAAGGGAGACTAGACATCTACCACCCCACTACCACTATCAGATTAGAGCCATAAAGTAGACTAGACATCTACCACCCCACTACCACTATCAGATTAGAGCCATGAGGAAGATTAGACATCTACCACCCTACCACCACTATCAGATTAGAGCCATAAGGTAGAGTAGACATCTACTACCCCACTACCACTATCAGATTAGAGCCATAAAGTAGACTAGACATCTACCACCCCACTACCACTATCAGATTAGAGCCATAAGGGAGTCTAGACATCTACCACTATCAGATTAGAGCCATAAGGGAAACTAGACATCTACCACTATCAGATTAGAGCCATAAGGGAGACTAGACATCTACCACTATCAGATTAGAGCCATAAGGGAGACTAGACATCTACCACTCCACTACCACTATCAGATTAGAGCCATAAGGGAGACTAGACATCTACCACCCCACTACCACTATCAGATTAGAGCCATAAAGTAGACTAGACATCTACCACCCTACTACCACTATCAGATTAGAGCCATAAAGTAGACTAGACATCTACTACCCCACTACCACTATCAGATTAGAGCCATAAAGTAGACTAGACATCTACCACCCCACTACCACTATCAGATTAGAGCCATAAGGGAGTCTAGACATCTACTACCTCACTACCACTATCAGATTAGAGACATAAGGGAGACTAGACATCTACCACCCCACTACCACTATCAGATTAGAGCCATAAGCGAGACTAGACATCTACCACCCCACTACCACTATCAGATTAGAGCCATAAAGTAGACTAGACATCTACCACCCCACTACCACTATCAGATTAGAGACATAAAGTAGACTAGACATCTACCACCCCACTACCAAAATCAGATTAGTGCCATAAAGTAGACTAGACATCTACCACTATCAGATTAGAGCCATAAGGGAGACTAGACATCTACTACCCTACTACCAATATCAGATTAGACACATAAGGGAGTCTAGACATCTACCACCCCACTACCACTATCAGATTACAGCCATAAGGGAGTCTAGACATCTACCACTATCAGATTAGAGCCATAAGGGAAACTAGACATCTACCACTATCAGATTAGAGCCATAAGGGAGACTAGACATCTACCACTAACAGATTAGAGCCATAAGGGAGACTAGACATCTACCACTCCACTACCACTATCAGATTAGAGCCATAAAGTAGACTAGACATCTACCACCCCACTACCAATATCAGATTAGAGCCATAAGGTAGAGTAGACATCTACCACTCCACTACCACTATCAGATTAGAGCCATAAGGGAGACTAGACATCTACCACCCCACTACCACTATCAGATTAGAGCCATAAAGTAGACTAGACATCTACCACCCCACTACCACTATCAGATTAGAGCCATAAGGAAGATTAGACATCTACCACCCTACTACCACTATCAGATTAGAGCCATAAGGTAGAGTAGACATCTACTACCCAACTACCACTATCAGATTAGAGCCATAAAGTAGACTAGACATCTACTACCCCACTACCACTATCAGATCAGAGCCGTAAGGGAGTCCAGACATCTACCACCCCACTACCACTATCAGATTAGAGCCATAAAGTAGACTAGACATCTACCACCCCACTACCACAATCTGATTATTGCCATAAAGTAGACTAGACATCTACCACTATCAGATTAGAGCCATAAGGGAGACTAGACATCTACTACCCTACTACCAATATCAGATTAGACACATAAGGGAGTCTAGACATCTACCACCCCACTACCACTATCAGATTAGAGCCATAAGGGAGACTAGACATCTACCACCCCACTACCACTCTCAGATTAGAGCAATATGGGAGTCTAGACATCTACCACCCTACTACCACTATCAGATTAGAGCCATAAGGTAGAGTAGACATCTACCACTCCACTACCACCATCAGATTAGAGCCATAAGGGAGACTAGACATCTACCACCCCACTACCACTATCAGATTAGAGCCATAAAGTAGACTAGACATCTACCACCCCACTACCACTATCAGATTAGAGCCATAAAGTAGACTAGACATCTACTACCCCACTACCACTATCAGATTAGAGCCGTAAGGGAGTCCAGACATCTACTGCCCAACTACAACTATCAGATTAGAGCCATAAGGGAGACTAGACATCTACCACCCCACTACCACTATCAGATTAGAGCCATAAGGGAGACTAGACATCTACCACCCCACTACCACTATCGGATTAGAGCCATAAAGTAGACTAGACATCTACCACTATCAGATGAGAGCCACAAGGGAGACTAGACATCTACTACCCTACTACCAATATCAGATTAGACACATAAGGGAGTCTAGACAACTACCACCCCACTACCACTATCAGATTAGAGCCATAAGGGAGTCTAGACATCTACCACTATCAGATTAGAGCCATAAGGGAAACTAGACATCTACCACTATCAGATTAGAGCCATAAGGGAGACTAGACATCTACCACTATCAGATTAGAGCCATAAGGGAGACTAGACATCTACCACCCAACTACCACTATCAGATTAGAGCCATAAAGTAGACTAGACATCTACCACCCCACTACCACTATCAGATTAGAGCCAAAAGGAAGATTAGACATCTACCACCCTACTACCACTATCAGATTAGAGCCATAAGGTAGAGTAGACATCTACCACCCACCTACCACTATCAGATTAGAGCCATAAAGTAGACTATACATCTGCTACCCCACTACCACTATCAGATTAGAGCCATAAAGTAGACTAGACATCTACCACCCCACTACCACTATCAGATTAGAGCCATAAGGGAGTCTAGACATCTACCACCCCACTACCACTATCAGATTAGAGCCATAAAGGAGACTAGACATCTACCACCCCACTACCACTATCAGATTAGAGCAATATGGGAGTCTAGACATCTACTGCCCAACTACCACTATCAGATTAGAGCCATAAGTTAGACTAGACATCTACCACCCAACTACCACTATCAGATTAGAGCCATAAAGTAGACTAGACATCTACCACCCCACTACCACTATCAGATTAGAGACATAAGGGAGACTAGACATCTGCTACCCTACTACCAATATCAGATTAGACACATAAGGGAGACTAGACATCTACTACCCCACTACCACTATCAGATTAGAGCCGTAAGGGAGTCCAGACATCTACTGCCCAACTACAACTATCAAATTAGAGCCATAAGGGGGACTAGACATCTACCACCCCACTACAACTATCAGATTAGAGCCATGAGGGAGACTAGACATCTACCACCCCACTACCACTATCAGATTAGAGCCATAAGGGAGACTAGACATCTACCACCCACCTACCACTATCAGATCAGAGCCATAAGGGAGACTAGACATCTGCCACTATCAGATTAGAGCCATAAGGGAGACTAGACATCTACCACCCCACTACCACTATCAGATTAGAGCCATAAGGGAGACTAGACATCTACCACCCCACTACCACTATCAGATTAGAGCTATAAAGGAGACTAGACATCTACCACCCAACTACCACTAGCAGATTAGAGCCATAAGGGAGTCTAGACATCTACTACCTCACTACCACTATCAGATTAGAGACATAAGGGAGACTAGACATCTACTACCCTACTACCAATATCAGATTAGACACATAAAGGAGACTAGACATCTACTACCCCACTACCACTATCAGATTAGAGCCGTAAGGGAGTCCAGACACCTACCACCCCACTACCACTATCAGATTAGAGCCATAAGGGAGACTAGACATCTACCACCCCACTACCACTATCAGATTAGAGCCATAAAGTAGACTAGACATCTACCACCCCACTACCACTATCAGATTAGAGCCATAAAGTAGACTAGACATCTACCACCCCACTACCACAATCTGATTATTGCCATAAAGTAGACTAGACATCTACCACTATCAGATTAGAGCCATAAGGGAGACTAGACATCTACTACCCTACTACCAATATCAGATTAGACACATAAGGGAGTCTAGACATCTACCACCCCACTACCACTATCAGATTAGAGCCATAAGGGAGTCTAGACATCTACCACTATCAGATTAGAGCCATAAGGGAAACTAGACATCTACCACTATCAGATTAGAGCCATAAGGGAGACTAGACATCTACCACTATCAGATTAGAGCCATAAGGGAGACTAGACATCTACCACTCCACTACCACTAACAGATTAGAGCCATAAGGGAGACTAGACATCTACCACCCCACTACCACTATCAGATTAGAGCCATAAAGTAGACTAGACATCTACCACCCCACTACCACTATCAGATTAGAGCCTATAGAAGATTAGACATCTACCACTATCAGATTAGATCCATAAGGTAGAGTAGACATCTACCACTCCACTACCACCATCAGATTAGAGCCATAAGGGAGACTAGACATCTACCACCCCACTACCACTATCAGATTAGAGCCATAAAGTAGACTAGACATCTACCACCCCACTACCACTATCAGATTAGAGCCATAAAGTAGACTAAACATCTACTACCCCACTACCACTATCAGATTAGAGCCGTAAGGGAGTCCAGACATCTACTGCCCAACTACAACTATCAGATTAGAGCCATAAGGGAGACTAGACATCTACCACCCCACTACCACTATCAGATTAGAGCCATAAGGGAGACTAGACATCTACCACCCCACTACCACTATCAGATTAGAGCCATAAAGTAGACTAGACATCTACCACTATCAGATGAGAGCCATAAGGGAGACTAGACATCTACTACCCTACTACCAATATCAGATTAGACACATAAGGGAGTCTAGACAACTACCACCCCACTACCACTATCAGATTAGAGCCATAAGGGAGTCTAGACATCTACCACTATCAGATTAGAGCCATAAGGGAGTCTAGACATCTACCACTATCAGATTAGAGCCATAAGGGAAACTAGACATCTACCACTATCAGATTAGAGCCATAAGGGAGACTAGACATCTACCACTATCAGATTAGAGCCATAAGGGAGACTAGACATCTACCACTCCACTACCACTATCAGATTAGAGCCATAAGGGAGACTAGACATCTACCACCCCACTACCACTATCAGATTAGAGCCATAAAGTAGACTAGACATCTACCACCCCACTACCACTATCAGATTAGAGCCATAAGGAAGATTAGACATCTACCACCCTACTACCACTATCAGATTAGAGCCATAAGGTAGAGTAGACATCTACCACCCACCTACCACTATCAGATTAGAGCCATAAAGTAGACTATACATCTGCTACCCCACTACCACTATCAGATTAGAGCCATAAAGTAGACTAGACATCTACCACCCCACTACCACTATCAGATTAGAGCCATAAGGGAGTCTAGACATCTACCACCCCACTACCACTATCAGATTAGAGCCATAAAGGAGACTAGACATCTACCACCCCACTACCACTATCAGATTAGAGCCATAAAGTAGACTAGACATCTACCACCCCACTACCAATATCAGATTAGATCCATAAGGAAGATTAGACATCTACCACCCTACTACCACTATCAGATTAGAGCCATAAGGTAGAGTAGACATCTACCACTCCACTACCACTATCAGATTAGAGCCATAAGGGAGACTAGACATCTACCACCCCACTACCACTATCAGATTAGAGCCATAAAGTAGACTAGACATCTACCACCCCACTACCACTATCAGATTAGAGCCATGAGGAAGATTAGACATCTACCACCCTACCACCACTATCAGATTAGAGCCATAAGGTAGAGTAGACATCTACTACCCCACTACCACTATCAGATTAGAGCCATAAAGTAGACTAGACATCTACTACCCCACTACCACTATCAGATTAGAGCCGTAAGGGAGTCCAGATATCTACCACCCCAATACCACTATCAGATTAGAGCCATAAGGGAGACTAGACATCTACCACCCCACTACCACTATCAGATTAGAGCCATAAAGTAGACTAGACATCTACCACCCCACTACCACTATCAGATTAGAGCCATAAAGTAGACTAGACATCTACCACCCCACTACCACAATCAGATTATTGCCATAAAGATGACTAGACATCTACCACTATCAGATTAGAGCCATAAGGGAGACTAGACATCTACTACCCTACTACCAATATCAGATTAGACACATAAGGGAGTCTAGACATCTACCACCCCACTACCACTATCAGATTAGAGCCATAAGGGAGTCTAGACATCTACCACTATCCGATTAGAGCCATAAGGGAAACTAGACATCTACCACTATCAGATTAGAGCCATAAGGGAGACTAGACATCTACCACTATCAGATTAGAGCCATAAGGGAGACTAGACATCTACCACTCCACTACCACTATCAGATTAGAGCCATAAGGGAGACTAGACATCTACCACCCCACTACCACTATCAGATTAGAGCCATAAAGTAGACTAGACATCTACCACCCTACTACCACTATCAGATTAGAGCCATAAAGTAGACTAGACATCTACTACCCCACTACCACTATCAGATTAGAGCCAAAAGGAAGATTAGACATCTACCACCCTACTACCACTATCAGATTAGAGCCATAAGGTAGAGTAGACATCTACCACCCACCTACCACTATCAGATTAGAGCCATAAAGTAGACTATACATCTGCTACCCCACTACCACTATCAGATTAGAGCCATAAAGTAGACTAGACATCTACCACCCCACTACCACTATCAGATTAGAGCCATAAGGGAGTCTAGACATCTACCACCCCACTACCACTATCAGATTAGAGCCATAAAGGAGACTAGACATCTACCACCCCACTACCACTATCAGATTAGAGCAATATGGGAGTCTAGACATCTACTGCCCAACTACCACTATCAGATTAGAGCCATAAGTTAGACTAGACATCTACCACCCAACTACCACTATCAGATTAGAGCCATAAAGTAGACTAGACATCTACCACCCCACTACCACTATCAGATTAGAGACATAAGGGAGACTAGACATCTGCTACCCTACTACCAATATCAGATTAGACACATAAGGGAGACTAGACATCTACTACCCCACTACCACTATCAGATTAGAGCCGTAAGGGAGTCCAGACATCTACTGCCCAACTACAACTATCAAATTAGAGCCATAAGGGGGACTAGACATCTACCACCCCACTACAACTATCAGATTAGAGCCATGAGGGAGACTAGACATCTACCACCCCACTACCACTATCAGATTAGAGCCATAAGGGAGACTAGACATCTACCACCCACCTACCACTATCAGATCAGAGCCATAAGGGAGACTAGACATCTGCCACTATCAGATTAGAGCCATAAGGGAGACTAGACATCTACCACCCCACTACCACTATCAGATTAGAGCCATAAGGGAGACTAGACATCTACCACCCCACTACCACTATCAGATTAGAGCTATAAAGGAGACTAGACATCTACCACCCAACTACCACTAGCAGATTAGAGCCATAAGGGAGTCTAGACATCTACTACCTCACTACCACTATCAGATTAGAGACATAAGGGAGACTAGACATCTACCACCCCACTACCACTATCAGATTAGAGCCATAAGGTAGAGTAGACATCTACCACTCCACTACCACTATCAGATTAGAGCCATAAGGGAGACTAGACATCTACCACCCCACTACCACTATCAGATTAGAGCCATAAAGTAGACTAGACATCTACCACCCCACTACCACTATCAGATTAGAGCCATAAGGAAGATTAGACATCTACCACCCTACTACCACTATCAGATTAGAGCCATAAGGTAGAGTAGACATCTACTACCCAACTACCACTATCAGATTAGAGCCATAAAGTAGACTAGACATCTACTACCCCACTACCACTATCAGATTAGAGCCGTAAGGGAGTCCAGACATCTACCACCCCACTACCACTATCAGATTAGAGCCATAAGGGAGACTAGACATCTACCACCCCACTACCACTATCAGATTAGAGCCATAAAGTAGACTAGACATCTACCACCCCACTACCACTATCAGATTAGAGCCATAAAGTAGACTAGACATCTACCACCCCACTACCACAATCTGATTATTGCCATAAAGTAGACTAGACATCTACCACTATCAGATTAGAGCCATAAGGGAGACTAGACATCTACTACCCTACTACCAATATCAGATTAGACACATAAGGGAGTCTAGACATCTACCACCCCACTACCACTATCAGATTAGAGCCATAAGGGAGTCTAGACATCTACCACTATCAGATTAGAGCCATAAGGGAAACTAGACATCTACCACTATCAGATTAGAGCCATAAGGGAGACTAGACATCTACCACTCCACTACCACTAACAGATTAGAGCCATAAGGGAGACTAGACATCTACCACCCCACTACCACTCTCAGATTAGAGCAATATGGGAGTCTAGACATCTACCACCCTACTACCACTATCAGATTAGAGCCATAAGGTAGAGTAGACATCTACCACTCCACTACCACCATCAGATTAGAGCCATAACGGAGACTAGACATCTACCACCCCACTACCACTATCAGATTAGAGCCATAAAGTAGACTAGACATCTACCACCCCACTACCACTATCAGATTAGAGCCATAAAGTAGACTAGACATCTACTACCCCACTACCACTATCAGATTAGAGCCGTAAGGGAGTCCAGACATCTACTGCCCAACTACAACTATCAGATTAGAGCCATAAGGGAGACTAGACATCTACCACCCCACTACCACTATCAGATTAGAGCCATAAGGGAGACTAGACATCTACCACCCCACTACCACTATCAGATTAGAGCCATAAAGTAGACTAGACATCTACCACTATCAGATGAGAGCCACAAGGGAGACTAGACATCTACTACCCTACTACCAATATCAGATTAGACACATAAGGGAGTCTAGACAACTACCACCCCACTACCACTATCAGATTAGAGCCATAAGGGAGTCTAGACATCTACCACTATCAGATTAGAGCCATAAGGGAAACTAGACATCTACCACTATCAGATTAGAGCCATAAGGGAGACTAGACATCTACCACTATCAGATTAGAGCCATAAGGGAGACTAGACATCTACCACTCCACTACCACTATCAGATTAGAGCCATAAGGGAGACTAGACATCTACCACCCCACTACCACTATCAGATTAGAGCCATAAAGTAGACTAGACATCTACCACCCCACTACCACTATCAGATTAGAGCCATAAGGAAGATTAGACATCTACCACCCTACTACCACTATCAGATTAGAGCCATAAGGTAGAGTAGACATCTACCACCCACCTACCACTATCAGATTAGAGCCATAAAGTAGACTATACATCTGCTACCCCACTACCACTATCAGATTAGAGCCATAAAGTAGACTAGACATCTACCACCCCACTACCACTATCAGATTAGAGCCATAAGGGAGTCTAGACATCTACCACCCCACTACCACTATCAGATTAGAGCCATAAAGGAGACTAGACATCTACCACCCCACTACCACTATCAGATTAGAGCAATATGGGAGTCTAGACATCTACTGCCCAACTACCACTATCAGATTAGAGCCATAAGGGAGACTAGACATCTACCACCCAACTACCACTATCAGATTAGAGCCATAAAGTAGACTAGACATCTACCACCCCACTACCACTATCAGATTAGAGACATAAGGGAGACTAGACATCTGCTACCCTACTACCAATATCAGATTAGACACATAAGGGAGACTAGACATCTACTACCCCACTACCACTATCAGATTAGAGCCGTAAGGGAGTCCAGACATCTACTGCCCAACTACAACTATCAAATTAGAGCCATAAGGGGGACTAGACATCTACCACCCCACTACAACTATCAGATTAGAGCCATGAGGGAGACTAGACATCTACCACCCCACTACCACTATCAGATTAGAGCCATAAGGGAGACTAGACATCTACCACCCACCTACCACTATCAGATCAGAGCCATAAGGGAGACTAGACATCTACCACTATCAGATTAGAGCCATAAGGGAGACTAGACATCTACCACCCCACTACCACTATCAGATTAGAGCCATAAGGGAGACTAGACATCTACCACCCCACTACCACTATCAGATTAGAGCTATAAAGGAGACTAGACATCTACCACCCAACTACCACTAGCAGATTAGAGCCATAAGGGAGTCTAGACATCTACTACCTCACTACCACTATCAGATTAGAGACATAAGGGAGACTAGACATCTACTACCCTACTACCAATATCAGATTAGACACATAAAGGAGACTAGACATCTACTACCCCACTACCACTATCAGATTAGAGCCGTAAGGGAGTCCAGACACCTACCACCCCACTACCACTATCAGATTAGAGCCATAAGGGAGACTAGACATCTACCACCCCACTACCACTATCAGATTAGAGCCATAAAGTAGACTAGACATCTACCACCCCACTACCACTATCAGATTAGAGCCATAAAGTAGACTAGACATCTACCACCCCACTACCACAATCTGATTATTGCCATAAAGTAGACTAGACATCTACCACTATCAGATTAGAGCCATAAGGGAGACTAGACATCTACTACCCTACTACCAATATCAGATTAGACACATAAGGGAGTCTAGACATCTACCACCCCACTACCACTATCAGATTAGAGCCATAAGGGAGTCTAGACATCTACCACTATCAGATTAGAGCCATAAGGGAAACTAGACATCTACCACTATCAGATTAGAGCCATAAGGGAGACTAGACATCTACCACTATCAGATTAGAGCCATAAGGGAGACTAGACATCTACCACTCCACTACCACTAACAGATTAGAGCCATAAGGGAGACTAGACATCTACCACCCCACTACCACTATCAGATTAGAGCCATAAAGTAGACTAGACATCTACCAACCCACTACCACTATCAGATTAGAGCCTATAGAAGATTAGACATCTACCACCCTACTACCACTATCAGATTAGAGCCATAAGGTAGAGTAGACATCTACCACTCCACTACCACCATCAGATTAGAGCCATAAGGGAGACTAGACATCTACCACCCCACTACCACTATCAGATTAGAGCCATAAAGTAGACTAGACATCTACCACCCCACTACCACTATCAGATTAGAGCCATAAAGTAGACTAGACATCTACTACCCCACTACCACTATCAGATTAGAGCCGTAAGGGAGTCCAGACATCTACTGCCCAACTACAACTATCAGATTAGAGCCATAAGGGAGACTGGACATCTACCACCCCACTACCACTATCAGATTAGAGCCATAAGGGAGACTAGACATCTACCACCCCACTACCACTATCAGATTAGAGCCATAAAGTAGACTAGACATCTACCACTATCAGATGAGAGCCATAAGGGAGACTAGACATCTACTACCCTACTACCAATATCAGATTAGACACATAAGGGAGTCTAGACAACTACCACCCCACTACCACTATCAGATTAGAGCCATAAGGGAGTCTAGACATCTACCACTATCAGATTAGAGCCATAAGGGAGTCTAGACATCTACCACTATCAGATTAGAGCCATAAGGGAAACTAGACATCTACCACTATCAGATTAGAGCCATAAGGGAGACTAGACATCTACCACTATCAGATTAGAGCCATAAGGGAGACTAGACATCTACCACTCCACTACCACTATCAGATTAGAGCCATAAGGGAGACTAGACATCTACCACCCCACTACCACTATCAGATTAGAGCCATAAAGTAGACTAGACATCTACCACCCCACTACCACTATCAGATTAGAGCCATAAGGAAGATTAGACATCTACCACCCTACTACCACTATCAGATTAGAGCCATAAGGTAGAGTAGACATCTACCACCCACCTACCACTATCAGATTAGAGCCATAAAGTAGACTATACATCTGCTACCCCACTACCACTATCAGATTAGAGCCATAAAGTAGACTAGACATCTACCACCCCACTACCACTATCAGATTAGAGCCATAAGGGAGTCTAGACATCTACCACCCCACTACCACTATCAGATTAGAGCCATAAAGGAGACTAGACATCTACCACCCCACTACCACTATCAGATTAGAGCAATATGGGAGTCTAGACATCTACTGCCCAACTACCACTATCAGATTAGAGCCATAAGGGAGACTAGACATCTACCACCCAACTACCACTATCAGATTAGAGCCATAAAGTAGACTAGACATCTACCACCCCACTACCACTATCAGATTAGAGACATAAGGGAGACTAGACATCTGCTACCATACTACCAATATCAGATTAGACACATAAGGGAGACTAGACATCTACTACCCCACTACCACTATCAGATTAGAGCCGTAAGGGAGTCCAGACATCTACTGCCCAACTACAACTATCAGATTAGAGCCATAAGGGGGTCTAGACATCTACCACCCCACTACAACTATCAGATTAGAGCCATGAGGGAGACTAGACATCTACCACCCCACTACCACTATCAGATTAGAGCCATAAGGGAGACTAGACATCTACCACCCACCTACCACTATCAGATCAGAGCCATAAGGGAGACTAGACATCTACCACTATCAGATTAGAGCCATAAGGGAGACTAGACATCTACCACCCCACTACCACTATCAGATTAGAGCCATAAGGGAGACTAGACATCTACCACCCCACTACCACTATCAGATTAGAGCTATAAAGGAGACTAGACATCTACCACCCAACTACCACTAGCAGATTAGAGCCATAAGGGAGTCTAGACATCTACTACCTCACTACCACTATCAGATTAGAGACATAAGGGAGACTAGACATCTACTACCCTACTACCAATATCAGATTAGACACATAAAGGAGACTAGACATCTACTACCCCACTACCACTATCAGATTAGAGCCGTAAGGTAGTCCAGACATCTACTGCCCAACTTCAACTATCAGATTAGAGCCATAAGGGAGACTAGACATCTACCACCCCACTACCACTATCAGATTAGAGCCATAAGCGAGACTAGACATCTACCACCCCACTACCACATTAGAGCCATAAAGTAGACTAGACATCTACCACCCCACTACCACTATCAGATTAGAGCCATAAAGTAGACTAGACATCTACCACCCCACTACCACAATCTGATTATTGCCATAAAGTAGACTAGACATCTACCACTATCAGATTAGAGCCATAAGGGAGACTAGACATCTACTACCCTACTACCAATATCAGATTAGACACATAAGGGAGTCTAGACATCTACCACCCCACTACCACTATCAGATTAGAGCCATAAGGGAGTCTAGACATCTACCACTATCAGATTAGAGCCATAAGGGAAACTAGACATCTACCACTATCAGATTAGAGCCATAAGGGAGACTAGACATCTACCACTATCAGATTAGAGCCATAAGGGAGACTAGACATCTACCACTCCACTACCACTAACAGATTAGAGCCATAAGGGAGACTAGACATCTACCACCCCACTACCACTATCAGATTAGAGCCATAAAGTAGACTAGACATCTACCACCCCACTACCACTATCAGATTAGAGCCTATAGAAGATTAGACATCTACCACCCCACTACCACTATCAGATTAGAGCCATAAGGTAGAGTAGACATCTACCACTCCACTACCACCATCAGATTAGAGCCATAAGGGAGACTAGACATCTACCACCCCACTACCACTATCAGATTAGAGCCATAAAGTAGACTAGACATCTACCACCCCACTACCACTATCAGATTAGAGCCATAAAGTAGACTAGACATCTACTACCCCACTACCACTATCAGATTAGAGCCGTAAGGGAGTCCAGACATCTACTGCCCAACTACAACTATCAGATTAGAGCCATAAGGGAGACTAGACATCTACCACCCCACTACCACTATCAGATTAGAGCCATAAGGGAGACTAGACATCTACCACCCCACTACCACTATCAGATTAGAGCCATAAAGTAGACTAGACATCTACCACTATCAGATGAGAGCCATAAGGGAGACTAGACATCTACTACCCTACTACCAATATCAGATTAGACACATAAGGGAGTCTAGACAACTACCACCCCACTACCACTATCAGATTAGAGCCATAAGGGAGTCTAGACATCTACCACTATCAGATTAGAGCCATAAGGGAGTCTAGACATCTACCACTATCAGATTAGAGCCATAAGGGAAACTAGACATCTACCACTATCAGATTAGAGCCATAAGGGAGACTAGACATCTACCACTATCAGATTAGAGCCATAAGGGAGACTAGACATCTACCACTCCACTACCACTATCAGATTAGAGCCATAAGGGAGACTAGACATCTACCACCCCACTACCACTATCAGATTAGAGCCATAAAGTAGACTAGACATCTACCACCCCACTACCACTATCAGATTAGAGCCATAAGGAAGATTAGACATCTACCACCCTACTACCACTATCAGATTAGAGCCATAAGGTAGAGTAGACATCTACCACCCACCTACCACTATCAGATTAGAGCCATAAAGTAGACTATACATCTGCTACCCCACTACCACTATCAGATTAGAGCCATAAAGTAGACTAGACATCTACCACCCCACTACCACTATCAGATTAGAGCCATAAGGGAGTCTAGACATCTACCACCCCAATACCACTATCAGATTAGAGCCATAAAGGAGACTAGACATCTACCACCCCACTACCACTATCAGATTAGAGCAATATGGGAGTCTAGACATCTACTGCCCAACTACCACTATCAGATTAGAGCCATAAGGGAGACTAGACATCTACCACCCAACTACCACTATCAGATTAGAGCCATAAAGTAGACTAGACATCTACCACCCCACTACCACTATCAGATTAGAGACATAAGGGAGACTAGACATCTGCTACCCTACTACCAATATCAGATTAGACACATAAGGGAGACTAGACATCTACTACCCCACTACCACTATCAGATTAGAGCCGTAAGGGAGTCCAGACATCTACTGCCCAACTACAACTATCAGATTAGAGCCATAAGGGGGACTAGACATCTACCACCCCACTACAACTATCAGATTAGAGCCATGAGGGAGACTAGACATCTACCACCCCACTACCACTATCAGATTAGAGCCATAAGGGAGACTAGACATCTACCACCCACCTACCACTATCAGATCAGAGCCATAAGGGAGACTAGACATCTACCACTATCAGATTAGAGCCATAAGGGAGACTAGACATCTACCACCCCACTACCACTATCAGATTAGAGCCATAAGGGAGACTAGACATCTACCACCCCACTACCACTATCAGATTAGAGCTATAAAGGAGACTAGACATCTACCACCCAACTACCACTAGCAGATTAGAGCCATAAGGGAGTCTAGACATCTACTACCTCACTACCACTATCAGATTAGAGACATAAGGGAGACTAGACATCCACTACCCTACTACCAATATCAGATTAGACACATAAAGGAGACTAGACATCTACTACCCCACTACCACTATCAGATTAGAGCCGTAAGGTAGTCCAGACATCTACTGCCCAACTACAACTATCAGATTAGAGCCATAAGGGAGACTAGACATCTACCACCCCACTACCACTATCAGATTAGAGCCATAAGGGAGACTAGACATCTACCACCCCACTACCACTATCAGATTAGAGCTATAAAGGAGACTAGACATCTACCACCCAACTACCACTAGCAGATTAGAGCCATAAGGGAGTCTAGACATCTACTACCTCACTACCACTATCAGATTAGAGACATAAGGGAGACTAGACATCTACTACCCTACTACCAATATCAGATTAGACACATAAAGGAGACTAGACATCTACTACCCCACTACCACTATCAGATTAGAGCCGTAAGGTAGTCCAGACATCTACTGCCCAACTACAACTATCAGATTAGAGCCATAAGGGAGACTAGACATCTACCACCCCACTACCACTATCAGATTAGAGCCATAAGCGAGACTAGACATCTACCACCCCACTACCACATTAGAGCCATAAAGTAGACTAGACATCTACCACCCCACTACCACTATCAGATTAGAGCCATAAAGTAGACTAGACATCTACCACCCCACTACCACAATCTGATTATTGCCATAAAGTAGACTAGACATCTACCACTATCAGATTAGAGTCATAAGGGAGACTAGACATCTACTACCCTACTACCAATATCAGATTAGACACATAAGGGAGTCTAGACATCTACCACCCCACTACCACTATCAGATTAGAGCCATAAGGGAGTCTAGACATCTACCACTATCAGATTAGAGCCATAAGGGAAACTAGACATCTACCACTATCAGATTAGAGCCATAAGGGAGACTAGACATCTACCACTATCAGATTAGAGCCATAAGGGAGACTAGACATCTACCACTCCACTACCACTAACAGATTAGAGCCATAAGGGAGACTAGACATCTACCACCCCACTACCACTATCAGATTAGAGCCATAAAGTAGACTAGACATCTACCACCCCACTACCACTATCAGATTAGAGCCTATAGAAGATTAGACATCTACCACCCTACTACCACTATCAGATTAGAGCCATAAGGTAGAGTAGACATCTACCACTCCACTACCACCATCAGATTAGAGCCATAAGGGAGACTAGACATCTACCACCCCACTACCACTATCAGATTAGAGCCATAAAGTAGACTAGACATCTACCACCCCACTACCACTATCAGATTAGAGCCATAAAGTAGACTAGACATCTACTACCCCACTACCACTATCAGATTAGAGCCGTAAGGGAGTCCAGACATCTACTGCCCAACTACAACTATCAGATTAGAGCCATAAGGGAGACTAGACATCTACCACCCCACTACCACTATCAGATTAGAGCCATAAGGGATACTAGACATCTACCACCCCACTACCACTATCAGATTAGAGCCATAAAGTAGACTAGACATCTACCACTATCAGATGAGAGCCATAAGGGAGACTAGACATCTACTACCCTACTACCAATATCAGATTAGACACATAAGGGAGTCTAGACAACTACCACCCCACTACCACTATCAGATTAGAGCCATAAGGGAGTCTAGACATCTACCACTATCAGATTAGAGCCATAAGGGAGTCTAGACATCTACCACTATCAGATTAGAGCCATAAGGGAAACTAGACATCTACCACTATCAGATTAGAGCCATAAGGGAGACTAGACATCTACCACTATCAGATTAGAGCCATAAGGGAGACTAGACATCTACCACTCCACTACCACTATCAGATTAGAGCCATAAGGGAGACTAGACATCTACCACCCCACTACCACTATCAGATTAGAGCCATAAAGTAGACTAGACATCTACCACCCCACTACCACTATCAGATTAGAGCCATAAGGAAGATTAGACATCTACCACCCTACTACCACTATCAGATTAGAGCCATAAGGTAGAGTAGACATCTACCACCCACCTACCACTATCAGATTAGAGCCATAAAGTAGACTATACATCTGCTACCCCACTACCACTATCAGATTAGAGCCATAAAGTAGACTAGACATCTACCACCCCACTACCACTATCAGATTAGAGCCATAAGGGAGTCTAGACATCTACCACCCCAATACCACTATCAGATTAGAGCCATAAAGGAGACTAGACATCTACCACCCCACTACCACTATCAGATTAGAGCAATATGGGAGTCTAGACATCTACTGCCCAACTACCACTATCAGATTAGAGCCATAAGGGAGACTAGACATCTACCACCCAACTACCACTATCAGATTAGAGCCATAAAGTAGACTAGACATCTACCACCCCACTACCACTATCAGATTAGAGACATAAGGGAGACTAGACATCTGCTACCCTACTACCAATATCAGATTAGACACATAAGGGAGACTAGACATCTACTACCCCACTACCACTATCAGATTAGAGCCGTAAGGGAGTCCAGACATCTACTGCCCAACTACAACTATCAGATTAGAGCCATAAGGGGGACTAGACATCTACCACCCCACTACAACTATCAGATTAGAGCCATGAGGGAGACTAGACATCTACCACCCCACTACCACTATCAGATTAGAGCCATAAGGGAGACTAGACATCTACCACCCACCTACCACTATCAGATCAGAGCCATAAGGGAGACTAGACATCTACCACTATCAGATTAGAGCCATAAGGGAGACTAGACATCTACCACCCCACTACCACTATCAGATTAGAGCCATAAGGGAGACTAGACATCTACCACCCCACTACCACTATCAGATTAGAGCTATAAAGGAGACTAGACATCTACCACCCAACTACCACTAGCAGATTAGAGCCATAAGGGAGTCTAGACATCTACTACCTCACTACCACTATCAGATTAGAGACATAAGGGAGACTAGACATCTACTACCCTACTACCAATATCAGATTAGACACATAAAGGAGACTAGACATCTACTACCCCACTACCACTATCAGATTAGAGCCGTAAGGTAGTCCAGACATCTACTGCCCAACTACAACTATCAGATTAGAGCCATAAGGGAGACTAGACATCTACCACCCCACTACCACTATCAGATTAGAGCCATAAGCGAGACTAGACATCTACCACCCCACTACCACATTAGAGCCATAAAGTAGACTAGACATCTACCACCCCACTACCACTATCAGATTAGAGCCATAAGGAAGATTAGACATCTACCACCCTACTACCACTATCAGATTAGAGCCATACAGTAGACTAGACATCTACCACCCCACTACCACTATCAGATTAGAGCCGTAAGGGAGTCCAGACATCTACCACCCCACTACCACTATCAGATTAGAGCCATAAGGGAGACTAGACATCTACCACCCCACTACCACTATCAGATTAGAGCCATAAAGTAGACTAGACATCTACCACTATCAGATTAGAGCCATAAGGGAGACTAGACATCTACTACCCTACTACCAATATCAGATTAGACACATATGGGAGTCTAGACATCTACCACCCCACTACCACTATCAGATTAGAGCCATAAGGGAGTCTAGACATCTACCACTATCAGATTAGAGCCATAAGGGAAACTAGACATCTACCACTATCAGATTAGAGCCATAAGGGAGACTAGACATCTACCACTATCAGATTAGAGCCACAAGGGAGACTAGACATCTACCACTCCACTACCACTATCAGATTAGAGCCATAAGGGAGACTAGACATCTACCACCCCACTACCACTATCAAATTAGAGCCATAAAGTAGACTAGACATCTACCACCCCACTACCACTATCAGATTAGAGCCATAAGGAAGATTAGACATCTACCACCCCACTACCACTATCAGATTAGAGCCATAAGGTAGAGTAGACATCTACTACCCCACTACCACTATCAGATTAGAGCCATAAAGTAGACTAGACATCTACCACCCTACTACCACTATCAGATTAGAGCCATAAAGTAGACTAGACATCCACCACCCCACTACCACTATCAGATTAGAGCCATAATGGAGTCTAGACATCTACCACCCCACTACCACTATCAGATTAGAGCCATAAAGGAGACTAGACATATACCACCCCACTACCACTCTCAGATTAGAGAAATATGGGAGTCTAGACATCTACTGCCCAACTACCACTATCAGATTAGAGCCATAAGGGAGACTAGACATCTACCACCCAACTACCACTATCAGATTAGAGCCATAAAGTAGACTAGACATCTACCACCCCACTACCACTATCAGATTAGAGACATAAGGGAGACTAGACATCTACTACCCCACTACCACTATAAGATTAGAGCCGTAAGGGAGTCCAGACATCTACTGCCCAACTACAACTATCAGATTAGAGCCATAAGGGAGACTAGACATCTACCACCCCACTACCAGGTTAGAGCCATAAGGGGGACTAGACATCTACCACCCCACTACTACTATCAGATTAGAGCCATAAAATAGACTAGACATCTACCACCCCACTACCACTATCAGATTAGAGCCATAAAGTAGACTAGACATCTACCACCCCACTACCATAATCAGATTAGTGCCATAAAGTAGACTAGACATCTACCACTATCATATTAGAGCCATAAGGGAGACTAGACATCTACCACCCACCTACCACTATCAGATTAGAGCCATGAGGGAGACTAGACATCTACCACCCCACAACCACTATCAGATTAGAGCCATAAGGGAGTCTAGACATCTACCACCCCACTACCACTATCAGATTAGAGCAGTAAGGGAGACTAGACATCTACCACTATCAGATTAGAGCCATAATGGAGACTAGACATCTACCACTCTCAGATTAGAGCAATAAGGGAGACTAGACATCTACCACTATCAGATTAGAGCCATAAGGGAGACTAGACATCTACCACCCCACTACCACTATCAGATTAGAGCTATAAAGGAGACTAGACATCTACCACCCAACTACCACTAGCAGATTAGAGCCATAAGGGAGTCTAGACATCTACTACCTCACTACCACTATCAGATTAGAGACATAAGGGAGACTAGACATCTACTACCCTACTACCAATATCAGATTAGACACATAAAGGAGACTAGACATCTACTACCCCACTACCACTATCAGATTAGAGCCGTAAGGTAGTCCAGACATCTACTGCCCAACTACAACTATCAGATTAGAGCCATAAGGGAGACTAGACATCTACCACCCCACTACCACTATCAGATTAGAGCCATAAGCGAGACTAGACATCTACCACCCCACTACCACATTAGAGCCATAAAGTAGACTAGACATCTACCACCCCACTACCACTATCAGATTAGAGCCATAAGGAAGATTAGACATCTACCACCCTACTACCACTATCAGATTAGAGCCATACAGTAGACTAGACATCTACCACCCCACTACCACTATCAGATTAGAGCCGTAAGGGAGTCCAGACATCTACCACCCCACTACCACTATCAGATTAGAGCCATAAGGGAGACTAGACATCTACCACCCCACTACCACTATCAGATTAGAGCCATAAAGTAGACTAGACATCTACCACTATCAGATTAGAGCCATAAGGGAGACTAGACATCTACTACCCTACTACCAATATCAGATTAGACACATATGGGAGTCTAGACATCTACCACCCCACTACCACTATCAGATTAGAGCCATAAGGGAGTCTAGACATCTACCACTATCAGATTAGAGCCATAAGGGAAACTAGACATCTACCACTATCAGATTAGAGCCATAAGGGAGACTAGACATCTACCACTATCAGATTAGAGCCACAAGGGAGACTAGACATCTACCACTCCACTACCACTATCAGATTAGAGCCATAAGGGAGACTAGACATCTACCACCCCACTACCACTATCAAATTAGAGCCATAAAGTAGACTAGACATCTACCACCCCACTACCACTATCAGATTAGAGCCATAAGGAAGATTAGACATCTACCACCCCACTACCACTATCAGATTAGAGCCATAAGGTAGAGTAGACATCTACTACCCCACTACCACTATCAGATTAGAGCCATAAAGTAGACTAGACATCTACCACCCTACTACCACTATCAGATTAGAGCCATAAAGTAGACTAGACATCCACCACCCCACTACCACTATCAGATTAGAGCCATAATGGAGTCTAGACATCTACCACCCCACTACCACTATCAGATTAGAGCCATAAAGGAGACTAGACATATACCACCCCACTACCACTCTCAGATTAGAGAAATATGGGAGTCTAGACATCTACTGCCCAACTACCACTATCAGATTAGAGCCATAAGGGAGACTAGACATCTACCACCCAACTACCACTATCAGATTAGAGCCATAAAGTAGACTAGACATCTACCACCCCACTACCACTATCAGATTAGAGACATAAGGGAGACTAGACATCTACTACCCCACTACCACTATAAGATTAGAGCCGTAAGGGAGTCCAGACATCTACTGCCCAACTACAACTATCAGATTAGAGCCATAAGGGAGACTAGACATCTACCACCCCACTACCAGGTTAGAGCCATAAGGGGGACTAGACATCTACCACCCCACTACTACTATCAGATTAGAGCCATAAAATAGACTAGACATCTACCACCCCACTACCATAATCAGATTAGTGCCATAAAGTAGACTAGACATCTACCACTATCATATTAGAGCCATAAGGGAGACTAGACATCTACCACCCACCTACCACTATCAGATTAGAGCCATGAGGGAGACTAGACATCTACCACCCCACAACCACTATCAGATTAGAGCCATAAGGGAGTCTAGACATCTACCACCCCACTACCACTATCAGATTAGAGCAGTAAGGGAGACTAGACATCTACCACTATCAGATTAGAGCCATAATGGAGACTAGACATCTACCACTCTCAGATTAGAGCAATAAGGGAGACTAGACATCTACCACTATCAGATTAGAGCCATAAGGGAGACTAGACATCTACCACCCCACTACCACTATCAGATTAGAGCCATAAGGGAGACTAGACATCTACCACCCCACTACCACTATCAGATTAGAGCCATAAGGTAGACTAGACATCTACCACCCCACTACCACTATCAGATTAGAGCCATAAGGGAGACTAGACATCTACCACCCACCTACCACTATCAGATTAGAGCCATAAGGGAGACTAGACATCTACCACCCCACTACCACTATCAGATTAGAGCCATAAAGTGGACTAGACATCTACCACCCCACTACCACAATCATATTAGTTCCATAAAGTAGACTAGACATCTACCACTATCAGATTAGAGCCATAAGGGAGACTAGACATCTACCACTCTCAGATTAGAGCAATAAGGGAGACTAGACATCTACCACTCTCAGATTAGAGCCATAAGGGAGACTAGACATCTACCACTATCAGATTAGAGCCATAAGGGAGACTAGACATCTACCACCCAACTACCACTATCAGATTAGAGCTATAAAGGACACTAGACATCTACCACCCCACTACCACTATCAAATTAGAGCCATAGGGGAGACTAGACATCTACCACTATCAGATTAGAGCCATAAGGGAGACTAGACATCTACCACCCCACTACCACTATCAGATTAGAGCCATAAGGGCGTCTAGACATCTACCACCCCACTACCACTATCAGATTAGAGCCATAAGGAAGTCTATACATCTACCACTATCAGATTAGAGCCATAAAGGAGACTAGACATCTACCACTATCAGATTAGAGCCATAAGGGAGACTAGACATCTACCACTATCAGATTAGAGCCATAAGGGAGACTAGACATCTACCACTCCACTACCACTATCAGATTAGAGCCATAAGGGAGACTAGACATCTACCACCCCACTACCACTATCAGATTAGAGCCATAAGGTAGAGTAGACATCTACTACCCCACTACCACTATCAGATTAGAGCCATAAAGTAGACTAGACATCTACTACCCCACTACCACTATCAGATTAGAGCCATACAGTAGACTAGACATCTACCACCCCACTACCACTATCAGATTAGAGCCATAAGGGAGACTAGACATCTACCACCCCACTTCCACTGTCAGATTAGAGCCATAAAGTAGACTAGACATCTACCACCCACCTACCACTATCAGATTAGAGCCATGAGGGAGACTAGACATCTACCACCCCACAACCACTATCAGATTAGAGCCATAAGGGAGTCTAGACATCTACCACCCCACTACCACTATCAGATTAGAGCAATAAGGGAGACTAGACATCTACCACTATCAGATTAGAGCCATAATGGAGACTAGACATCTACCACTCTCAGATTAGAGCAATAAGGGAGACTAGACATCTACCACTATCAGATTAGAGCCATAAGGGAGACTAGACATCTACCACCCCACTACCACTATCAGATTAGAGCCATAAGGGAGACTAGACATCTACCACCCCACTACCACTATCAGATTAGAGCCATAAGGTAGACTAGACATCTACCACCCCACTACCACTATCAGATTAGAGCCATAAGGGAGACTAGACATCTACCACCCACCTACCACTATCAGATTAGAGCCATAAGGGAGACTAGACATCTACCACCCCACTACCACTATCAGATTAGAGCCATAAAGTAGACTAGACATCTACCACCCCACTACCACAATCAGATTAGTGCCATAAAGTAGACTAGACATCTACCACTATCAGATTAGAGCCATAAGGGAGACTAGACATCTACCATTCTCAGATTAGAGCAATAAGGGAGACTAGACATCTACCACCCCACTACCACTATCAGATTAGAGCCATAAGGGAGACTAGACATCTACCACTATCAGATTAGAGCCATAAGGGAGACTAGACATCTACCACCCCACTACCACTATCAGATAGAGCTATAAAGGAAACTAGACATCTACCACCCCACTACCACTATCAAATTAGAGCCATAGGGGAGACTAGACATCTACCACTATCAGATTAGAGCCATAAGGGAGACTAGACATCTACCACCCCACTACCACTATCAGATTAGAGCCATAAGGGCGTCTAGACATCTACCACCCCACTACCACTATCAGATTAGAGCCATAAGGAATTCTATACATCTACCACTATCAGATTAGAGCCATAAAGGAGACTAGACATCTACCACTATCAGATTAGAGCCATAAGGGAGACTAGACATCTACCACTATCAGATTAGAGCCATAAGGGAGACTAGACATCTACCACTCCACTACCACTATCAGATTAGAGCCATAAGGGAGACTAGACATCTACCACCCCACTACCACTATCAGATTAGAGCCATAAGGTAGAGTAGACATCTACTACCCCACTACCACTATCAGATTAGAGCCATAAAGTAGACTAGACATCTACTACCCCACTACCACTATCAGATTAGAGCCATACAGTAGACTAGACATCTACCACCCCACTACCACTATCAGATTAGAGCCATAAAGTGGACTAGACATCTACCACCCCACTACCACAATCAGATTAGTGCCATAAAGTAGACTAGACATCTACCACTATCAGATTAGAGCCATAAGGGAGACTAGACATCTACCACTCTCAGATTAGAGCAATAAGGGAGACTAGACATCTACCACCCCACTACCACTATCAGATTAGAGCCATAAGGGAGACTAGACATCTACCACTATCAGATTAGAGCCATAAGGGAGACTAGACATCTACCACCCAACTACCACTATCAGATTAGAGCTATAAAGGAGACTAGACATCTACCACCCCACTACCACTATCAAATTAGAGCCATAGGGGAGACTAGACATCTACCACTATCAGATTGGAGCCATAAGGGAGACTAGACATCTACCACCCCATTACCACTATCAGATTAGAGCCATAAGGGCGTCTAGACATCTACCACTATCAGATTAGAGCCATAAAGGAGACTAGACATCTACCACTATCAGATTAGAGCCATAAGGGAGACTAGACATCTACCACTATCAGATTAGAGCCATAAGGGAGACTAGACATCTACCACTCCACTACCACTATCAGATTAGAGCCATAAGGGAGACTAGACATCTACCACCCCACTACCACTATCAGATTAGAGCCATAAGGTAGAGTAGACATCTACTACCCCACTACCACTATCAGATTAGAGCCATAAAGTAGACTAGACATCTACTACCCCACTACCACTATCAGATTAGAGCCATACAGTAGACTAGACATCTACCACCCCACTACCACTATCAGATTAGAGCCATAAGGGAGACTAGACATCTACCACCCCACTTCCACTGTCAGATTAGAGCCATAAAGTAGACTAGACATCTACCACCCACCTACCACTATCAGATTAGAGCCATGAGGGAGACTAGACATCTACCACCCCACAACCACTATCAGATTAGAGCCATAAGGGAGTCTAGATATCTACCACCCCACTACCACTATCAGATTAGAGCAATAAGGGAGACTAGACATCTACCACTACCAGATTAGAGCCATAATGGAGACTAGACATCTACCACTCTCAGATTAGAGCAATAAGGGAGACTAGACATCTACCACTATCAGATTAGAGCCATAAGGGAGACTAGACATCTACCACCCCACTACCACTATCAGATTAGAGCCATAAGGGAGACTAGACATCTACCACCCCACTACCACTATCAGATTAGAGCCATAAGGTAGACTAGACATCTACCACCCCACTACCACTATCAGATTAGAGCCATAAGGGAGACTAGACATCTACCACCCACCTACCACTATCAGATTAGAGCCATAAGGGAGACTAGACATCTACCAACCCACTACCACTATCAGATTAGAGCCATAAAGTAGACTAGACATCTACCACCCCACTACCACAATCAGATTAGTGCCATAAAGTAGACTAGACATCTACCACTATCAGATTAGAGCCATAAGGGAGACTAGACATCTACCACTCTCAGATTAGAGCAATAAGGGAGACTAGACATCTACCACCCCACTACCACTATCAGATTAGAGCCATAAGGGAGACTAGACATCTACCACTATCAGATTAGAGCCATAAGGGAGACTAGACATCTACCACCCCACTACCACTATCAAATTAGAGCCATAGGGGAGACTAGACATCTACCACTATCAGATTAGAGCCATAAGGGAGACTAGACATCTACCACCCCACTACCACTATCAGATTAGAGCCATAAGGGCGTCTAGACATCTACCACCCCACTACCACTATCAGATTAGAGCCATAAGGAAGTCTATACATCTACCACTATCAGATTAGAGCCATAAAGGAGACTAGACATCTACCACTATCAGATTAGAGCCATAAGGGAGACTAGACATCTACCACTATCAGATTAGAGCCATAAGGGAGACTAGACATCTACCACTCCACTACCACTATCAGATTAGAGCCATAAGGGAGACTAGACATCTACCACCCCACTACCACTATCAGATTAGAGCCATAAGGTAGAGTAGACATCTACTACCCCACTACCACTATCAGATTAGAGCCATAAAGTAGACTAGACATCTACTACCCCACTACCACTATCAGATTAGAGCCATACAGTAGACTAGACATCTACCACCCCACTACCACTATCAGATTAGAGCCATAAGGGAGACTAGACATCTACCACCCCACTTCCACTGTCAGATTAGAGCCATAAAGTAGACTAGACATCTACCACCCCACTACCACTATCAGATTAGAGCCATAAGAAAGATTAGACATCTACCACCATACTACCACTATCAGATTAGAGCCATAAAGTAGACTAGACATCTACCACCCCACTACCACTATCAGATTAGAGCCATAAGGTAGAGTAGACATCTACTACCCCACTACCACTATCAGATTAGAGCCATAAAGTAGACTAGACATCTACCACCCTACTACCACTATCAGATTAGAGCCATAAAGTAGACTAGACATCTACTACCCCACTACCACTATCAGATTAGAGCCATAAAGTAGACTAGACATCTACCACCCCACTACCACTATCAGATTAGAGCCATAAGGGAGACTAGACATCTACTACCTCACTACCACTATCAGATTAGAGCCATAAGGGAGTCTAGACATCTACCACCCCACTACCACTATCAGATTAGAGGCATAAAGTAGACTAGACATCTACCACCCCACTACCACTATCAGATTAGAGCCATAAGGGAGACTAGACATCTACCACCCACCTACCACTATCAGATTAGAGCCATAAGGGAGACTAGACATCTACCACCCCACTACCACTATCAGATTAGAGCCATAAGGGAGACTAGACATCGACCACTATCATATTAGAGCCATAAGGGAGACTAGACATCTACCACCCCACTACCACTATCAGATTAGAGCCATAAGGGAGACTAGACATCTACCACTATCAGATTAGAGCCATAAGGGAGTCTAGACATCTACCACTATCAGATTAGAGCCATAATGGAAACTACACATCTACCACTATCAGATTAGAGCCATAAGGGAGACTAGACATCTACCACTATCAGATTAGAGCCATAAGGGAGACTAGACATCTACCACTCCACTACCACTATCAGATTAGAGCCATAAGGGAGACTAGACATCTACCACCCCACTACCACTATCAGATTAGAGCCATAAAGTAGACTAGACATCTACTACCCCACTACCACTATCAGATTAGAGCCATAAAGTAGACTAGACATCTACCACCCCACTACCACTATCAGATTAGAGCCATAAGGGAGACTAGACATCTACTACCTCACTACCACTATCAGATTAGAGCCATAAGGGAGTCTAGACATCTACCACCCCACTACCATTATCAGATTAGAGGCATAAAGTAGACTAGACATCTACCACCCCACTACCACTATCAGATTAGAGCCATAAGGGAGACTAGACATCTACCACCCACCTACCACTATCAGATTAGAGCCATAAGGGAGACTAGACATCTACCACCCCACTACCACTATCAGATTAGAGCCATAAGGGAGACTAGACATCGACCACTATCATATTAGAGCCATAAGGGAGACTAGACATCTACCACCCCACTACCACTATCAGATTAGAGCCATAAGGGAGACTAGACATCTACCACTATCAGATTAGAGCCATAAGGGAGTCTAGACATCTACCACTATCAGATTAGAGCCATAATGGAAACTACACATCTACCACTATCAGATTAGAGCCATAAGGGAGACTAGACATCTACCACTATCAGATTAGAGCCATAAGGGAGACTAGACATCTACCACTCCACTACCACTATCAGATTAGAGCCATAAGGGAGACTAGACATCTACCACCCCACTACCACTATCAGATTAGAGCCATAAAGTAGACTAGACATCTACCACCCCACTACCACTATCAGATTAGAGCCAAAAATTAGACTAGACATCAACCACCCTACTACCACTATCAGATTAGAGCCATAAAGTAGACTAGACATCTACTACCCCACTACCACTATCAGATTAGAGCCATAAAGTAGACTAGACATCTACCACCCCACTACCACTATCAGATTAGAGCCATAAGGGAGTATAGACATCTACCACCCCACTACCACTATCAGATTAGAGCCATAAAGGAGACTAGACATCTACCACCCCACTACCACTCTCAGATTAGAGCAATATGGGAGTCTAGACATTTACTGCCCAACTACCACTATCAGATTAGAGCCATAAGGGAGACTAGACATCTACCACCCTACTACCACTATCAGATTAGAGCCATAAGGTAGAGTAGACATCTACCACCCCACTACCACTATCAGATTAGAGCCAAAAATTAGACTAGACATCAACCACCCTACTACCACTATCAGATTAGAGCCATAAAGTAGACTAGACATCTACTACCCCACTACCGCTATCAGATTAGAGCCATAAAGTAGACTAGACATCTACCACCCCACTACCACTATCAGATTAGAGCCATAAGGGAGTATAGACATCTACCACCCCACTACCACTATCAGATTAGAGCCATAAAGGAGACTAGACATCTACCACCCCACTACCACTCTCAGATTAGAGCAATATGGGAGTCTAGACATCTACTGCCCAACTACCACTATCAGATTAGAGCCATAAGGGAGACTAGACATCTACCACCCAACTACCACTATCAGATTAGAGCCATAAAGTAGACTAGACATCTACCACCCCACTACCACTATCAGATTAGAGACATAAGGGTGACTAGACATCTACTACCCTACTACCAATATCACATTAGACACATAAGGGAGACTAGACATCTACTACCCCACTACCACTATCAGATTAGAGCCGTAAGGGAGTCCAGACATCTACTGCCCAACTACAACTATCAGATTAGAGCCATAAGGGAGACTAGACATCTACCACCCCACTACCACTATCAGATTAGAGCCATAAGGGGGACTAGACATCTACCACCCCACTACTACTTTCAGATTAGAGCCATAAAATAGACTAGACATCTACCACCCCACTACCACTATCAGATTAGAGCCATAAAGTAGACTAGACATCTACCACCCCACTACCACAATCAGATTAGTGCCATAAAGTAGACTAGACATCTACAACTATCAGATTAGAGCCATAAGGGAGCCTAGACATCTACTACCCTACTACCAATATCAGATTAGACACATAAGGGAGTCTAGACATCTACCACCCCACTACCACTATCAGATTAGAGCCATAAGGGAGTCTAGACATCTACCACTATCAGATTAGAGCCATAAGGGAAACTAGACATCTACCACTATCAGATTAGAGCCATAAGGGAGACTAGACATCTACCACTATCAGATTAGAGCCATAAGGGAGACTAGACATCTACCACCCCACTACCACTATCAGATTAGAGCCATAAGGGAGACTAGACATCGACCACTATCATATTAGAGCCATAAGGGAGACTAGACATCTACCACCCCACTACCACTATCAGATTAGAGCCATAAGGGAGACTAGACATCTACCACTATCAGATTAGAGCCATAATGGAGACTAGACATCTACCACCCCACTACCACTATCAGATTAGAGCTATAAAGGAGACTAGACATCTACCACCCCACTACCACTATCAGATTAGAGCCATAGGGGAGACTAGACATCTACCACTATCAGATTAGAGCCATAAGGGAGACTAGACATCTACCACCCCACTACCACTATCAGATTAGAGCCATAAGGTAGAGTAGACATCTACTACCCCACTACCACTATCAGATTAGAGCCATAAAGTAGACTAGACATCTACTACCCCACTACCACTATCAGATTAGAGCCATACAGTAAACTAGACATCTACCACCCCACTACCACTATCAGATTAGAGCCATAAGGGAGACTAGACATCTACCACCCCACTTCCACTGTCAGATTAGAGCCATAAAGTAGACTAGACATCTACCACCCCACTACCACTATCAGATTAGAGCCATAAGAAAGATTAGACATCTACCACCATACTACCACTATCAGATTAGAGCCATAAAGTAGACTAGACATCTACCACCCCACTACCACTATCAGATTAGAGCCATAAGGTAGAGTAGACATCTACTACCCCACTACCACTATCAGATTAGAGCCATAAAGTAGACTAGACATCTACCACCCTACTACCACTATCAGATTAGAGCCATAAAGTAGACTAGACATCTACTACCCCACTACCACTATCAGATTAGAGCCATAAAGTAGACTAGACATCTACCACCCCACTACCACTATCAGATTAGAGCCATAAGGGAGACTAGACATCTACTACCTCACTACCACTATCAGATTAGAGCCATAAGGGAGTCTAGACATCTACCACCCCACTACCACTATCAGATTAGAGGCATAAAGTAGACTAGACATCTACCACCCCACTACCACTATCAGATTAGAGCCATAAGGGAGACTAGACATCTACCACCCACCTACCACTATCAGATTAGAGCCATAAGGGAGACTAGACATCTACCACCCCACTACCACTATCAGATTAGAGCCATAAGGGAGACTAGACATCGACCACTATCATATTAGAGCCATAAGGGAGACTAGACATCTACCACCCCACTACCACTATCAGATTAGAGCCATAAGGTAGAGTAGACATCTACTACCCCACTACCACTATCAGATTAGAGCCAAAAATTAGACTAGACATCAACCACCCTACTACCACTATCAGATTAGAGCCATAAAGTAGACTAGACATCTACTACCCCACTACCACTATCAGATTAGAGCCATAAAGTAGACTAGACATCTACCACCCCACTACCACTATCAGATTAGAGCCATAAGGGAGTATAGACATCTACCACCCCACTACCACTATCAGATTAGAGCCATAAAGGAGACTAGACATCTACCACCCCACTACCACTCTCAGATTAGAGCAATATGGGAGTCTAGACATCTACTGCCCAACTACCACTATCAGATTAGAGCCATAAGGGAGACTAGACATCTACCACCCAACTACCACTATCAGATTAGAGCCATAAAGTAGACTAGACATCTACCACCCCACTACCACTATCAGATTAGAGACATAAGGGTGACTAGACATCTACTACCCTACTACCAATATCAGATTAGACACATAAGGGAGACTAGACATCTACTACCCCACTACCACTATCAGATTAGAGCCGTAAGGGAGTCCAGACATCTACTGCCCAACTACAACTATCAGATTAGAGCCATAAGGGAGACTAGACATCTACCACCCCACTACCACTATCAGATTAGAGCCATAAGGGGGACTAGACATCTACCACCCCACTACTACTTTCAGATTAGAGCCATAAAATAGACTAGACATCTACCACCCCACTACCACTATCAGATTAGAGCCATAAAGTAGACTAGACATCTACCACCCCACTACCACAATCAGATTAGTGCCATAAAGTAGACTAGACATCTACCACTATCAGATTAGAGCCATAAGGGAGACTAGACATCTACTACCCTACTACCAATATCAGATTAGACACATAAGGGAGTCTAGACATCTACCACCCCACTACCACTATCAGATTAGAGCCATAAGGGAGTCTAGACATCTACCACTATCAGATTAGAGCCATAAGGGAAACTAGACATCTACCACTATCAGATTAGAGCCATAAGGGAGACTAGACATCTACCACTATCAGATTAGAGCCATAAGGGAGACTAGACATCTACCACTCCACTACCACTATCAGATTAGAGCCATAAGGGAGACTAGACATCTACCACCCCACTACCACTATCAAATTAGAGCCATAAAGTAGACTAGACATCTACCACCCCACTACCACTATCAGATTAGAGCCATAAGGAAGATTAGACATCTACCACCCCACTACCACTATCAGATTAGAGCCATAAGGTAGAGTAGACATCTACTACCCCACTACCACTATCAGATTAGAGCCATAAAGTAGACTAGACATCTACCACCCTACTACCACTATCAGATTAGAGCCATAAAGTAGACTAGACATCTACTACCCCACTACCACTATCAGATTAGAGCCATAAAGTAGACTAGACATCTACCACCCCACTACCACTATCAGATTAGAGCCATAATGGAGTCTAGACATCTACCACCCCACTACCACTATCAGATTAGAGCCATAAAGGAGACTAGACATCTACCACCCCACTACCACTCTCAGATTAGAGAAATATGGGAGTCTAGACATCTACTGCCCAACTACCACTATCAGATTAGAGCCATAAGGGAGACTAGACATCTACCACCCAACTACCACTATCAGATTAGAGCCATAAAGTAGACTAGACATCTACCACCCCACTACCACTATCAGATTAGAGACATAAGGGAGACTAGACATCTACTACCCTACTACCAATATCAGATTAGACACATAAGGGAGACTAGACATCTACTACCCCACTACCACTATCAGATTAGAACCGTAAGGGAGTCCAGACATCTACTGCCCAACTACAACTATCAGATTAGAGCCATAAGGGAGACTAGACATCTACCACCCCACTACCACTATCAGATTAGAGCCATAAGGGGGACTAGACATCTACCACCCCACTACTACTTTCAGATTAGAGCCATAAAATAGACTAGACATCTACCACCCCACTACCACTATCAGATTAGAGCCATAAAGTAGACTAGACATCTACCACCCCACTACCACAATCAGATTAGTGCCATAAAGTAGACTAGACATCTACCACTATCAGATTAGAGCCATAAGGGAGACTAGACATCTACTACCCTACTACCAATATCAGATTAGACACATAAGGGAGTCTAGACATCTACCACCCCACTACCACTATCAGATTAGAGCCATAAGGGAGTCTAGACATCTACCACTATCAGATTAGAGCCATAAGGGAAACTAGACATCTACCACTATCAGATTAGAGCCATAAGGGAGACTAGACATCTACCACTATCAGATTAGAGCCATAAGGGAGACTAGACATCTACCACCCCACTACCACTATCAGATTAGAGCCATAAGGGAGACTAGACATCGACCACTATCATATTAGAGCCATAAGGGAGACTAGACATCTACCACCCCACTACCACTATCAGATTAGAGCCATAAGGGAGACTAGACATCTACCACTATCAGATTAGAGCCATAATGGAGACTAGACATCTACCACCCCACTACCACTATCAGATTAGAGCTATAAAGGAGACTAGACATCTACCACCCCACTACCACTATCAGATTAGAGCCATAGGGGAGACTAGACATCTACCACTATCAGATTAGAGCCATAAGGGAGACTAGACATCTACCACCCCACTACCACTAAAAGATTAGAGCCATAAGGGAGTCTAGACATCTACCACCCCACTACCACTATCAGATTAGAGCCATAAGGGAGTCTAGACATCTACCACTATCAGATTAGAGCCATAATGGAAACTACACATCTACCACTATCAGATTAGAGCCATAAGGGAGACTAGACATCTACCACTATCAGATTAGAGCAATAAGGGAGACTAGACATCTACCACTCCACTACCACTATCAGATTAGAGCCATAAGGGAGACTAGACATCTACCACCCCACTACCACTATCAGATTAGAGCCATAAAGTAGACTAGACATCTACCACCCCACTACCACTATCATATTAGAGCCATAAGGAAGATTAGACATCTACCACCCTACTACCACTATCAGATTAGAGCCATAAGGTAGAGTAGACATCTACTACCCCACTACCACTATCAGATTAGAGCCAAAAATTAGACTAGACATCAACCACCCTACTACCACTATCAGATTAGAGCCATAAAGTAGACTAGACATCTACTACCCCACTACCACTATCAGATTAGAGCCATAAAGTAGACTAGACATCTACCACCCCACTACCACTATCAGATTAGAGCCATAAGGGAGTATAGACATCTACCACCCCACTACCACTATCAGATTAGAGCCATAAAGGAGACTAGACATCTACCACCCCACTACCACTCTCAGATTAGAGCAATATGGGAGTCTAGACATCTACTGCCCAACTACCACTATCAGATTAGAGCCATAAGGGAGACTAGACATCTACCACCCAACTACCACTATCAGATTAGAGCCATAAAGTAGACTAGACATCTACCACCCCACTACCACTATCAGATTAGAGACATAAGGGTGACTAGACATCTACTACCCTACTACCAATATCAGATTAGACACATAAGGGAGACTAGACATCTACTACCCCACTACCACTATCAGATTAGAGCCGTAAGGGAGTCCAGACATCTACTGCCCAACTACAACTATCAGATTAGAGCCATAAGGGAGACTAGACATCTACCACCCCACTACCACTATCAGATTAGAGCCATAAGGGGGACTAGACATCTACCACCCCACTACTACTTTCAGATTAGAGCCATAAAATAGACTAGACATCTACCACCCCACTACCACTATCAGATTAGAGCCATAAAGTAGACTAGACATCTACCACCCCACTACCACAATCAGATTAGTGCCATAAAGTAGACTAGACATCTACCACTATCAGATTAGAGCCATAAGGGAGACTAGACATCTACTACCCTACTACCAATATCAGATTAGACACATAAGGGAGTCTAGACATCTACCACCCCACTACCACTATCAGATTAGAGCCATAAAGGAGACTAGACATCTACCACCCCACTACCACTATCAGATTAGAGCCATAAGGTAGAGTAGACATCTACTACCCCACTACCACTATCAGATTAGAGCCATAAAGTAGACTAGACATCTACTACCCCACTACCACTATCAGATTAGAGCCATACAGTAGACTAGACATCTACCACCCCACTACCACTATCAGATTAGAGCCATAAGGGAGACTAGACATCTACCACCCCACTTCCACTGTCAGATTAGAGCCATAAAGTAGACTAGACATCTACCACCCCACTACCACTATCAGATTAGAGCCATAAGAAAGATTAGACATCTACCACCATACTACCACTATCAGATTAGAGCCATAAAGTAGACTAGACATCTACCACCCCACTACCACTATCAGATTAGAGCCATAAGGTAGAGTAGACATCTACTACCCCACTACCACTATCAGATTAGAGCCATAAAGTAGACTAGACATCTACCACCCTACTACCACTATCAGATTAGAGCCATAAAGTAGACTAGACATCTACTACCCCACTACCACTATCAGATTAGAGCCATAAAGTAGACTAGACATCTACCACCCCACTACCACTATCAGATTAGAGCCATAAGGGAGACTAGACATCTACTACCTCACTACCACTATCAGATTAGAGCCATAAGGGAGTCTAGACATCTACCACCCCACTACCACTATCAGATTAGAGGCATAAAGTAGACTAGACATCTACCACCCCACTACCACTATCAGATTAGAGCCATAAGGGAGACTAGACATCTACCACCCACCTACCACTATCAGATTAGAGCCATAAGGGAGACTAGACATCTACCACCCCACTACCACTATCAGATTAGAGCCATAAGGGAGACTAGACATCGACCACTATCATATTAGAGCCATAAGGGAGACTAGACATCTACCACCCCACTACCACTATCAGATTAGAGCCATAAGGGAGACTAGACATCTACCACTATCAGATTAGAGCCATAATGGAGACTAGACATCTACCACCCCACTACCACTATCAGATTAGAGCTATAAAGGAGACTAGACATCTACCACCCCACTACCACTATCAGATTAGAGCCATAGGGGAGACTAGACATCTACCACTATCAGATTAGAGCCATAAGGGAGACTAGACATCTACCACCCCACTACCACTAAAAGATTAGAGCCATAAGGGAGTCTAGACATCTACCACCCCACTACCACTATCAGATTAGAGCCATAAGGGAGTCTAGACATCTACCACTATCAGATTAGAGCCATAATGGAAACTACACATCTACCACTATCAGATTAGAGCCATAAGGGAGACTAGACATCTACCACTATCAGATTAGAGCCATAAGGGAGACTAGACATCTACCACTCCACTACCACTATCAGATTAGAGCCATAAGGGAGACTAGACATCTACCACCCCACTACCACTATCAGATTAGAGCCATAAAGTAGACTAGACATCTACCACCCCACTACCACTATCAGATTAGAGCCATAAGGAAGATTAGACATCTACCACCCTACTACCACTATCAGATTAGAGCCATAAGGTAGAGTAGACATCTACTACCCCACTACCACTATCAGATTAGAGCCAAAAATTAGACTAGACATCAACCACCCTACTACCACTATCAGATTAGAGCCATAAAGTAGACTAGACATCTACTACCCCACTACCACTATCAGATTAGAGCCATAAAGTAGACTAGACATCTACCACCCCACTACCACTATCAGATTAGAGCCATAAGGGAGTATAGACATCTACCACCCCACTACCACTATCAGATTAGAGCCATAAAGGAGACTAGACATCTACCACCCCACTACCACTCTCAGATTAGAGCAATATGGGAGTCTAGACATCTACTGCCCAACTACCACTATCAGATTAGAGCCATAAGGGAGACTAGACATCTACCACCCAACTACCACTATCAGATTAGAGCCATAAAGTAGACTAGACATCTACCACCCCACTACCACTATCAGATTAGAGACATAAGGGTGACTAGACATCTACTACCCTACTACCAATATCAGATTAGACACATAAGGGAGACTAGACATCTACTACCCCACTACCACTATCAGATTAGAGCCGTAAGGGAGTCCAGACATCTACTGCCCAACTACAACTATCAGATTAGAGCCATAAGGGAGACTAGACATCTACCACCCCACTACCACTATCAGATTAGAGCCATAAGGGGGACTAGACATCTACCACCCCACTACTACTTTCAGATTAGAGCCATAAAATAGACTAGACATCTACCACCCCACTACCACTATCAGATTAGAGCCATAAAGTAGACTAGACATCTACCACCCCACTACCACAATCAGATTAGTGCCATAAAGTAGACTAGACATCTACCACTATCAGATTAGAGCCATAAGGGAGACTAGACATCTACTACCCTACTACCAATATCAGATTAGACACATAAGGGAGTCTAGACATATACTACCCCACTACCACTATTAGATTAGAGCCATAAGGGAGTCTAGACATCTACCACTATCAGATTAGAGCCATAAGGGAAACTAGACATCTACCACTATCAGATTAGAGCCATAAGGGAGACTAGACATCTACCACTATCAGATTAGAGCCATAAGGGAGACTAGACATCTACCACCCCACTACCACTATCAGATTAGAGCCATAAGGGAGACTAGACATCGACCACTATCATATTAGAGCCATAAGGGAGACTAGACATCTACCACCCCACTACCACTATCAGATTAGAGCCATAAGGGAGACTAGACATCTACCACTATCAGATTAGAGCCATAATGGAGACTAGACATCTACCACCCCACTACCACTATCAGATTAGAGCTATAAAGGAGACTAGACATCTACCACCCCACTACCACTATCAGATTAGAGCCATAGGGGAGACTAGACATCTACCACTATCAGATTAGAGCCATAAGGGAGACTAGACAACTACCACCCCACTACCACTAAAAGATTAGAGCCATAAGGGAGTCTAGACATCTACCACCCCACTACCACTATCAGATTAGAGCCATAAGGGAGTCTAGACATCTACCACTATCAGATTAGAGCCATAATGGAAACTACACATCTACCACTATCAGATTAGAGCCATAAGGGAGACTAGACATCTACCACTATCAGATTAGAGCCATAAGGGAGACTAGACATCTACCACTCCACTACCACTATCAGATTAGAGCCATAAGGGAGACTAGACATCTACCACCCCACTACCACTATCAGATTAGAGCCATAAAGTAGACTAGACATCTACCACCCCACTACCACTATCAGATTAGAGCCATAAGGAAGATTAGACATCTACCACCCTACTACCACTATCAGATTAGAGCCATAAGGTAGAGTAGACATCTACTACCCCACTACCACTATCAGATTAGAGCCAAAAATTAGACTAGACATCAACCACCCTACTACCACTATCAGATTAGAGCCATAAAGTAGACTAGACATCTACTACCCCACTACCACTATCAGATTAGAGCCATAAAGTAGACTAGACATCTACCACCCCACTACCACTATCAGATTAGAGCCGTAAGGGAGTATAGACATCTACCACCCCACTACCACTATCAGATTAGAGCCATAAAGGAGACTAGACATCTACCACCTCACTACCACTATCAGATTAGAGCCATAAGGGAGTGTAGACATCTACCACCCCACTACCACTATCAGATTAGAGCCATAAAGGAGACTAGACATCTACCACCCCACTACCACTCTCAGATTAGAGCAATATGGGAGTCTAGACATCTACTGCCCAACTACCACTATCAGATTAGAGCCATAAGGGAGACTAGACATCTACCACCCAACTACCACTATCAGATTAGAGCCATAAAGTAGACTAGACATCTACCACCCCACTACCACTATCAGATTAGAGACATAAGGGTGACTAGACATCTACTACCCTACTACCAATATCAGATTAGAGCCATAAGGGAGACTAGACATCTACCACTCCACTACCACTATCAGATTAGAGCCATAAGGGAGACTAGACATCTACCACCCCACTACCACTATCAAATTAGAGCCATAAAGTAGACTAGACATCTACCACCCGACTACCACTATCAGATTAGAGCCATAAGGAAGATTAGACATCTACCACCCCACTACCACTATCAGATTAGAGCCATAAGGTAGAGTAGACATCTACTACCCCACTACCACTATCAGATTAGAGCCATAAAGTAGACTAGACATCTACCACCCTACTACCACTATCAGATTAGAGCCATAAAGTAGACTAGACATCTACTACCCCACTACCACTATCAGATTAGAGCCATAAGGTAGAGTAGACATCTACTACCCCACTACCACTATCAGATTAGAGCCATAAAGTAGACTAGACATCTACCACCCTACTACCACTATCAGATTAGAGCCATAAAGTAGACTAGACATCTACCACCCCACTACCACTATCAGATTAGAGCCATAATGGAGTCTAGACATCTACCACCCCACTACCACTATCAGATTAGAGCCATAAAGGAGACTAGACATCTACCACCCCACTACCACTCTCAGATTAGAGAAATATGGGAGTCTAGACATCTACTGCCCAACTACCACTATCAGATTAGAGCCATAAGGGAGACTAGACATCTACCACCCAACTACCACTATCAGATTAGAGCCATAAAGTAGACTAGACATCTACCACCCCACTACCACTATCAGATTAGAGACATAAGGGTGACTAGACATCTACTACCCTACTACCAATATCAGATTAGACACATAAGGGAGACTAGACATCTACTACCCCACTACCACTATCAGATTAGAGCCGTAAGGGAGTCCAGACATCTACTGCACAACTACAACTATCAGATTAGAGCCATAAGGGAGACTAGACATCTACCACCCCACTACCACTATCAGATTAGAGCCATAAGGGGGACTAGACATCTACCACCCCACTACTACTTTCAGATTAGAGCCATAAAATAGACTAGACATCTACCACCCCACTACCACTATCAGATTAGAGCCATAAAGTAGACTAGACATCTACCACCCCACTACCACAATCAGATTAGTGCCATAAAGTAGACTAGACATCTACCACTATCAGATTAGAGCCATAAGGGAGACTAGACATCTACTACCCTACTACCAATATCAGATTAGACACATAAGGGAGTCCAGACATCTACCACCACACTACCACTATCAGATTAGAGCCATAAGGGAGTCTAGACATCTACCACTATCAGATTAGAGCCATAAGGGAAACTAGACATTTACCACTATCAGATTAGAGCCATAAGGGAGACTAGACATCTACCACTATCAGATTAGAGCCATAAGGGAGACTAGACATCTACCACCCCACTACCACTATCAGATTAGAGCCATAAGGGAGACTAGACATCGACCACTATCATATTAGAGCCATAAGGGAGACTAGACATCTACCACCCCACTACCACTATCAGATTAGAGCCATAAGGGAGACTAGACATCTACCACTATCAGATTAGAGCCATAATGGAGACTAGACATCTACCACCCCACTACCACTATCATATTAGAGCCATAAGGGAGACTAGACATCTACCACCGACCTACCACTATCAGATTAGAGCCATGAGGGAGACTAGACATCTACCACCCCACAACCACTATCAGATTAGAGCCATAAGGGAGTCTAGACATCTACCACCCCACTACCACTATCAGATTAGAGCAATAAGGGAGACTAGACATCTACCACTATCAGATTAGAGCCATAAGGGAGACTAGACATCTACCACTCTCAGATTAGAGCAATAAGGGAGTCTAGACATCTACCACTATCAGATTAGAGCCATAAGGGAGACTAGACATCTACCACCCCACTACCACTATCAGATTAGAGCCATAAGGGAGACTAGACATCTACCACCCACCTACCACTATCAGATTAGAGCCATAAGGTAGACTAGACATCTACCACCCCACTACCACTATCAGATTAGAGCCATAAGGGAGACTAGACATCTACCACCCACCTACCACTATCAGATTAGAGCCATAAGGGAGACTAGACATCTACCACCCCACTACCACTATCAGATTAGAGCCATAAAGTAGACTAGACATCTACCACCCCACTACCACAATCAGATTAGTGCCATAAAGTAGACTAGACATCTACCACTCTCAGATTAGAGCAATAAGGGAGACTAGACATCTACCACCCCACTACCACTATCAGATTAGAGCCATAAGGGAGACTAGACATCTACCACTATCAGATTAGAGCCATAAGGGAGACTAGACATCTACCACCCCACTACCACTATCAGATTAGAGCCATAAGGGCGTCTAGACATCTACCACCCCACTACCACTATCAGATTAGAGCCATAAGGAAGTCTATACATCTACCACTATCAGATTAGAGCCATAAAGGAGACTAGACATCTACCACTATCAGATTAGAGCCATAAGGGAGTCTAGACATCTACCACCCCACTACCACTATCAGATTAGAGCAATAAGGGAGACTAGACATCTACCACTATCAGATTAGAGCCATAAGGGAGACTAGACATCTACCACTCTCAGATTAGAGCAATAAGGGAGACTAGACATCTACCACTATCAGATTAGAGCCATAAGGGAGACTAGACATCTACCACCCCACTACCACTATCAGATTAGAGCCATAAGGGAGACTAGACATCTACCACCCCACTACCACTATCAGATTAGAGCCATAAGGTAGACTAGACATCTACCACCCCACTACCACTATCAGATTAGAGCCATAAGGGAGACTAGACATCTACCACCCACCTACCACTATCAGATTAGAGCCATAAGGGAGACTAGACATCTACCACCCCACTACCACTATCAGATTAGAGCCATAAAGTAGACTAGACATCTACCACCCCACTACCACAATCAGATTAGTGCCATAAAGTAGACTAGACATCTACCACTCTCAGATTAGAGCAATAAGGGAGACTAGACATCTACCACCCCACTACCACTATCAGATTAGAGCCATAAGGGAGACTAGACATCTACCACTATCAGATTAGAGCCATAAGGGAGACTAGACATCTACCACCCCACTACCACTATCAGATTAGAGCCATAAGGGCGTCTAGACATCTACCACCCCACTACCACTATCAGATTAGAGCCATAAGGAAGTCTATACATCTACCACTATCAGATTAGAGCCATAAAGGAGACTAGACATCTACCACTATCAGATTAGAGCCATAAGGGAGACTAGACATCTACCACTATCAGATTAGAGCCATAAGGGAGACTAGACATCTACCACTCCACTACCACTATCAGATTAGAGCCATAAAGGAGACTAGACATCTACCACCCCACTACCACTATCAGATTAGAGCCATAAGGTAGAGTAGACATCTACTACCCCACTACCACTATCAGATTAGAGCCATAAAGTAGACTAGACATCTACTACCCCACTACCACTATCAGATTAGAGCCATACAGTAGACTAGACATCTACCACCCCACTACCACTATCAGATTAGAGCCATAAGGGAGACTAGACATCTACCACCCACCTACCACTATCAGATTAGAGCCATAAAGTAGACTAGACATCTACCACCCCACTACCACTATCAGATTAGAGCCATAAGGGAGAGTAGACATCGACCACTATCATATTAGAGCCATAAGGGAGACTAGACATCTACCACCCCACTACCACTATCAGATTAGAGCCATAAGGGAGACTAGACATCTACCACTATCAGATTAGAGCCATAATGGAGACTAGACATCTACCACCCCACTACCACTATCAGATTAGAGCTATAAAGGAGACTAGACATCTACCACCCCACTACCACTATCAGATTAGAGCCATAGGGGAGACTAGACATCTACCACTATCAGATTAGAGCCATAAGGGAGACTAGACATCTACCACCCCACTACCACTAAAAGATTAGAGCCATAAGGGAGTCTAGACATCTACCACCCCACTACCACTATCAGATTAGAGCCATAAGGGAGTCTAGACATCTACCACTATCAGATTAGAGCCATAAGGGAGACTAGACATCTACCACTATCAGATTAGAGCCATAAGGGAGACTAGACATCTACCACTCCACTACCACTATCAGATTAGAGCCATAAGGGAGACTAGACATCTACCACCCCACTACCACTATCAGATTAGAGCCATAAAGTAGACTAGACATCTACCACCCCACTACCACTATCAGATTAGAGCCATAAGGAAGATTAGACATCTACCACCCTACTACCACTATCAGATTAGAGCCATAAGGTAGAGTAGACATCTACTACCCCACTACCACTATCAGATTAGAGCCAAAAATTAGACTAGACATCAACCACCCTACTACCACTATCAGATTAGAGCCATAAAGTAGACTAGACATCTACTACCCCACTACCACTATCAGATTAGAGCCATAAGGGAGTATAGACATCTACCACCCCACTACCACTATCAGATTAGAGCCATAAAGGAGACTAGACATCTACCACCCCACTACCACTCTCAGATTAGAGCAATATGGGAGTCTAGACATCTACTGCCCAACTACCACTATCAGATTAGAGCCATAAGGGAGACTAGACATCTACCACCCAACTACCACTATCAGATTAGAGCCATAAAGTAGACTAGACATCTACCACCCCACTACCACTATCAGATTAGAGACATAAGGGTGACTAGACATCTACTACCCTACTGCCAATATCAGATTAGACACATAAGGGAGACTAGACATCTACTACCCCACTACCACTATCAGATTAGAGCCGTAAGGGAGTCCAGACATCTACTGCCCAACTACAACTATCAGATTAGAGCCATAAGGGAGACTAGACATCTACCACCCCACTACCACTATCAGATTAGAGCCATAAGGGGGACTAGACATCTACCACCCCACTACTACTTTCAGATTAGAGCCATAAAATAGACTAGACATCTACCACCCCACTACCACTATCAGATTAGAGCCATAAAGTAGACTAGACATCTACCACCCCACTACCACAATCAGATTAGTGCCATAAAGTAGACTAGACATCTACCACTATCAGATTAGAGCCATAAGGGAGACTAGACATCTACTACCCTACTACCAATATCAGATTAGACACATAAGGGAGTCTAGACATCTACCACCCCACTACCACTATCAGATTAGAGCCATAAGGGAGTCTAGACATCTACCACTATAAGATTAGAGCCATAAGGGAGACTAGACATCTACCACTATCAGATTAGAGCCATAAGGGAGACTAGACATCTACCACCCCACTACCACTATCAGATTAGAGCCATAAGGGAGACTAGACATCGACCACTATCATATTAGAGCCATAAGGGAGACTAGACATCTACCACCCCACTACCACTATCAGATTAGAGCCATAAGGGAGACTAGACATCTACCACTATCAGATTAGAGCCATAATGGAGACTAGACATCTACCACCCCACTACCACTATCAGATTAGAGCTATAAAGGAGACTAGACATCTACCACCCCACTACCACTATCAGATTAGAGCCATAGGGGAGACTAGACATCTACCACTATCAGATTAGAGCCATAAGGGAGACTAGACATCTACCACCCCACTACCACTAAAAGATTAGAGCCATAAGGGAGTCTAGACATCTACCACCCCACTACCACTATCAGATTAGAGCCATAAGGGAGTCTAGACATCTACCACTATCAGATTAGAGCCATAATGGAAACTACACATCTACCACTATCAGATTAGAGCCATAAGGGAGACTAGACATCTACCACTATCAGATTAGAGCCATAAGGGAGACTAGACATCTACCACTCCACTACCACTATCAGATTAGAGCCATAAGGGAGACTAGACATCTACCACCCCACTACCACTATCAGATTAGAGCCATAAAGTAGACTAGACATCTACCACCCCACTACCACTATCAGATTAGAGCCATAAGGAAGATTAGACATCTACCACCCTACTACCACTATCAGATTAGAGCCATAAGGTAGAGTAGACATCTACTACCCCAATACCACTATCAGATTAGAGCCAAAAATTAGACTAGACATCAACCACCCTACTACCACTATCAGATTAGAGCCATAAAGTAGACTAGACATCTACTACCCCACTACCACTATCAGATTAGAGCCATAAAGTAGACTAGACATCTACCACCCCACTACCACTATCAGATTAGAGCCATAAGGGAGTATAGACATCTACCACCCCACTACCACTATCAGATTAGAGCCATAAAGGAGACTAGACATCTACCACCCCACTACCACTATCAGATTAGAGCCATAAGGGAGTATAGACATCTACCACCCCACTACCACTATCAGATTAGAGCCATAAAGGAGACTAGACATCTACCACCCCACTACCACTCTCAGATTAGAGCAATATGGGAGTCTAGACATCTACTGCCCAACTACCACTATCAGATTAGAGCCATAAGGGAGACTAGACATCTACCACCCAACTACCACTATCAGATTAGAGCCATAAAGTAGACTAGACATCTACCACCCCACTACCACTATCAGATTAGAGACATAAGGGTGACTAGACATCTACTACCCTACTACCAATATCAGATTAGAGCCATAAGGGAGACTAGACATCTACCACTCCACTACCACTATCAGATTAGAGCCATAAGGGAGACTAGACATCTACCACCCAACTACCACTATCAAATTAGAGCCATAAAGTAGACTAGACATCTACCACCCCACTACCACTATCAGATTAGAGCCATAAGGAAGATTAGACATCTACCACCCCACTACCACTATCAGATTAGAGCCATAAGGTAGAGTAGACATCTACTACCCCACTACCACTATCAGATTAGAGCCATAAAGTAGACTAGACATCTACCACCCTACTACCACTATCAGATTAGAGCCATAAAGTAGACTAGACATCTACTACCCCACTACCACTATCAGATTAGAGCCATAAAGGAGTCTAGACATCTACCACCCCACTACCACTATCAGATTAGAGCCATAAAGGAGACTAGACATCTACCACCCCACTACCACTCTCAGATTAGAGAAATATGGGAGTCTAGACATCTACTGCCCAACTACCACTATCAGATTAGAGCCATAAGGGAGACTAGACATCTACCACCCAACTACCACTATCAGATTAGAGCCATAAAGTAGACTAGACATCTACCACCCCACTACCACTATCAGATTAGAGACATAAGGGTGACTAGACATCTACTACCCTACTGCCAATATCAGATTAGACACATAAGGGAGACTAGACATCTACTACCCCACTACCACTATCAGATTAGAGCCGTAAGGGAGTCCAGACATCTACTGCCCAACTACAACTATCAGATTAGAGCCATAAGGGAGACTAGACATCTACCACCCCACTACCACTATCAGATTAGAGCCATAAGGGGGACTAGACATCTACCACCCCACTACTACTTTCAGATTAGAGCCATAAAATAGACTAGACATCTACCACCCCACTACCACTATCAGATTAGAGCCATAAAGTAGACTAGACATCTACCACCCCACTACCACAATCAGATTAGTGCCATAAAGTAGACTAGACATCTACCACTATCAGATTAGAGCCATAAGGGAGACTAGACATCTACCACCCCACTACCACTATCAGATTAGAGCCATAAGGGAGTATAGACATCTACCACCCCACTACCACTATCAGATTAGAGCCATAAAGGAGACTAGACATCTACCACCCCACTACCACTCTCAGATTAGAGCAATATGGGAGTCTAGACATCTACTGCCCAACTACCACTATCAGATTAGAGCCATAAGGGAGACTAGACATCTACCACCCAACTACCACTATCAGATTAGAGCCATAAAGTAGACTAGACATCTACCACCCCACTACCACTATCAGATTAGAGACATAAGGGTGACTAGACATCTACTACCCTACTACCAATATCAGATTAGAGCCATAAGGGAGACTAGACATCTACCACTCCACTACCACTATCAGATTAGAGCCATAAGGGAGACTAGACATCTACCACCCCACTACCACTATCAAATTAGAGCCATAAAGTAGACTAGACATCTACCACCCCACTACCACTATCAGATTAGAGCCATAAGGAAGATTAGACATCTACCACCCCACTACCACTATCAGATTAGAGCCATAAGGTAGAGTAGACATCTACTACCCCACTACCACTATCAGATTAGAGCCATAAAGTAGACTAGACATCTACCACCCTACTACCACTATCAGATTAGAGCCATAAAGTAGACTAGACATCTACTACCCCACTACCACTATCAGATTAGAGCCATAAAGTAGACTAGACATCTACCACCCCACTACCACTATCAGATTAGAGCCATAATGGAGTCTAGACATCTACCACCCCACTACCACTATCAGATTAGAGCCATAAAGGAGACTAGACATCTACCACCCCACTACCACTCTCAGATTAGAGCAATATGGGAGTCTAGACATCTACTGCCCAACTACCACTATCAGATTAGAGCCATAAGGGAGACTAGACATCTACCACCCAACTACCACTATCAGATTAGAGCCATAAAGTAGACTAGACATCTACCACCCCACTACCACTATCAGATTAGAGACATAAGGGTGACTAGACATCTACTACCCTACTGCCAATATCAGATTAGACACATAAGTGAGACTAGACATCTACTACCCCACTACCACTATCAGATTAGAGCCGTAAGGGAGTCCAGACATCTACTGCCCAACTACAACTATCAGATTAGAGCCATAAGGGAGACTAGACATCTACCACCCCACTACCACTATCAGATTAGAGCCATAAGGGGGACTAGACATCTACCACCCCACTACTACTTTCAGATTAGAGCCATAAAATAGACTAGACATCTACCACCCCACTACCACTATCAGATTAGAGCCATAAAGTAGACTAGACATCTACCACCCCACTACCACAATCAGATTAGTGCCATAAAGTAGACTAGACATCTACCACTATCAGATTAGAGCCATAAGGGAGACTAGACATCTACTACCCTACTACCAATATCAGATTAGACACATAAGGGAGTCTAGACATCTACCACCCCACTACCACTATCAGATTAGAGCCATAAGGGAGTCTAGACATCTACCACTATAAGATTAGAGCCATAAGGGAGACTAGACATCTACCACTATCAGATTAGAGCCATAAGGGAGACTAGACATCTACCACCCCACTACCACTATCAGATTAGAGCCATAAGGGAGACTAGACATCGACCACTATCATATTAGAGCCATAAGGGAGACTAGACATCTACCACCCCACTACCACTATCAGATTAGAGCCATAAGGGAGACTAGACATCTACCACTATCAGATTAGAGCCATAATGGAGACTAGACATCTACCACCCCACTACCACTATCAGATTAGAGCTATAAAGGAGACTAGACATCTACCACCCCACTACCACTATCAGATTAGAGCCATAGGGGAGACTAGACATCTACCACTATCAGATTAGAGCCATAAGGGAGACTAGACATCTACCACCCCACTACCACTAAAAGATTAGAGCCATAAGGGAGTCTAGACATCTACCACCCCACTACCACTATCAGATTAGAGCCATAAGGGAGTCTAGACATCTACCACTATCAGATTAGAGCCATAATGGAAACTACACATCTACCACTATCAGATTAGAGCCATAAGGGAGACTAGACATCTACCACTATCAGATTAGAGCCATAAGGGAGACTAGACATCTACCACTCCACTACCACTATCAGATTAGAGCCATAAGGGAGACTAGACATCTACCACCCCACTACCACTATCAGATTAGAGCCATAAAGTAGACTAGACATCTACCACCCCACTACCACTATCAGATTAGAGCCATAAGGAAGATTAGACATCTACCACCCTACTACCACTATCAGATTAGAGCCATAAGGTAGAGTAGACATCTACTACCCCACTACCACTATCAGATTAGAGCCAAAAATTAGACTAGACATCAACCACCCTACTACCACTATCAGATTAGAGCCATAAAGTAGACTAGACATCTACTACCCCACTACCACTATCAGATTAGAGCCATAAAGTAGACTAGACATCTACCACCCCACTACCACTATCAGATTAGAGCCATAAGGGAGTATAGACATCTACCACCCCACTACCACTATCAGATTAGAGCCATAAAGGAGACTAGACATCTACCACCCCACTACCACTATCAGATTAGAGCCATAAGGGAGTATAGACATCTACCACCCCACTACCACTATCAGATTAGAGCCATAAAGGAGACTAGACATCTACCACCCCACTACCACTCTCAGATTAGAGCAATATGGGAGTCTAGACATCTACTGCCCAACTACCACTATCAGATTAGAGCCATAAGGGAGACTAGACATCTACCACCCAACTACCACTATCAGATTAGAGCCATAAAGTAGACTAGACATCTACCACCCCACTACCACAATCAGATTAGAGACATAAGGGTGACTAGACATCTACTACCCTACTACCAATATCAGATTAGAGCCATAAGGGAGACTAGACATCTACCACTCCACTACCACTATCAGATTAGAGCCATAAGGGAGACTAGACATCTACCACCCCACTACCACTATCAAATTAGAGCCATAAAGTAGACTAGACATCTACCACCCCACTACCACTATCAGATTAGAGCCATAAGGAAGATTAGACATCTACCACCCCACTACCACTATCAGATTAGAGCCATAAGGTAGAGTAGACATCTACTACCCCACTACCACTATCAGATTAGAGCCATAAAGTAGACTAGACATCTACCACCCTACTACCACTATCAGATTAGAGCCATAAAGTAGACTAGACATCTACTACCCCACTACCACTATCAGATTAGAGCCATAAAGTAGACTAGACATCTACCACCCCACTACCACTATCAGATTAGAGCCATAATGGAGTCTAGACATCTACCACCCCACTACCACTATCAGATTAGAGCCATAAAGGAGACTAGACATCTACCACCCCACTACCACTCTCAGATTAGAGAAATATGGGAGTCTAGACATCTACTGCCCAACTACCACTATCAGATTAGAGCCATAAGGGAGACTAGACATCTACCACCCAACTACCACTATCAGATTAGAGCCATAAAGTAGACTAGACATCTACCACCCCACTACCACAATCAGATTAGAGACATAAGGGTGACTAGACATCTACTACCCTACTACCAATATCAGATTAGACACATAAGGGAGACTAGACATCTACTACCCCACTACCACTATCAGATTAGAGCCGTAAGGGAGTCCAGACATCTACTGCCCAACTACAACTATCAGATTAGAGCCATAAGGGAGACTAGACATCTACCACCCCACTACCACTATCAGATTAGAGCCATAAGGGGGACTAGACATCTACCACCCCACTACTACTTTCAGATTAGAGCCATAAAATAGACTAGACATCTACCACCCCACTACCACTATCAGATTAGAGCCATAAAGTAGACTAGACATCTACCACCCCACTACCACAATCAGATTAGTGCCATAAAGTAGACTAGACATCTACCACTATCAGATTAGAGCCATAAGGGAGACTAGACATCTACTACCCTACTACCAATATCAGATTAGACACATAAGGGAGTCCAGACATCTACCACCCCACTACCACTATCAGATTAGAGCCATAAGGGAGTCTAGACATCTACCACTATCAGATTAGAGCCATAAGGGAAACTAGACATTTACCACTATCAGATTAGAGCCATAAGGGAGACTAGACATCGACCACTATCATATTAGAGCCATAAGGGAGACTAGACATCTACCACCCCACTACCACTATCAGATTAGAGCCATAAGGGAGACTAGACATCTACCACTATCAGATTAGAGCCATAATGGAGACTAGACATCTACCACCCCACTACCACTATCATATTAGAGCCATAAGGGAGACTAGACATCTACCACCGACCTACCACTATCAGATTAGAGCCATGAGGGAGACTAGACATCTACCACCCCACAACCACTATCAGATTAGAGCCATAAGGGAGTCTAGACATCTACCACCCCACTACCACTATCAGATTAGAGCAATAAGGGAGACTAGACATCTACCACTATCAGATTAGAGCCATAAGGGAGACTAGACATCTACCACTCTCAGATTAGAGCAATAAGGGAGACTAGACATCTACCACTATCAGATTAGAGCCATAAGGGAGACTAGACATCTACCACCCCACTACCACTATCAGATTAGAGCCATAAGGGAGACTAGACATCTACCACCCCACTACCACTATCAGATTAGAGCCATAAGGTAGACTAGACATCTACCACCCCACTACCACTATCAGATTAGAGCCATAAGGGAGACTAGACATCTACCACCCACCTACCACTATCAGATTAGAGCCATAAGGGAGACTAGACATCTACCACCCCACTACCACTATCAGATTAGAGCCATAAAGTAGACTAGACATCTACCACCCCACTACCACAATCAGATTAGTGCCATAAAGTAGACTAGACATCTACCACTATCAGATTAGAGCCATAAGGGAGACTAGACATCTACCACCCCACTACCACTATCAGATTAGAGCCATAAGGGAGACTAGACATCTACCACTATCAGATTAGAGCCATAATGGAGACTAGACATCTACCACCCCACTACCACTATCATATTAGAGCCATAAGGGAGACTAGACATCTACCACCGACCTACCACTATCAGATTAGAGCCATGAGGGAGACTAGACATCTACCACCCCACAACCACTATCAGATTAGAGCCATAAGGGAGTCTAGACATCTACCACCCCACTACCACTATCAGATTAGAGCAATAAGGGAGACTAGACATCTACCACTATCAGATTAGAGCCATAAGGGAGACTAGACATCTACCACTCTCAGATTAGAGCAATAAGGGAGACTAGACATCTACCACTATCAGATTAGAGCCATAAGGGAGACTAGACATCTACCACCCCACTTACACTATCAGATTAGAGCCATAAGGGAGACTAGACATCTACCACCCCACTACCACTATCAGATTAGAGCCATAAGGTAGACTAGACATCTACCACCCCACTACCACTATCAGATTAGAGCCATAAGGGAAACTAGACATTTACCACTATCAGATTAGAGCCATAAGGGAGACTAGACATCTACCACTATCAGATTAGAGCCATAAGGGAGACTAGACATCTACCACCCCACTACCACTATCAGATTAGAGCCATAAGGGAGACTAGACATCGACCACTATCATATTAGAGCCATAAGGGAGACTAGACATCTACCACCCCACTACCACTATCAGATTAGAGCCATAAGGGAGACTAGACATCTACCACTATCAGATTAGAGCCATAATGGAGACTAGACATCTACCACCCCACTACCACTATCATATTAGAGCCATAAGGGAGACTAGACATCTACCACCGACCTACCACTATCAGATTAGAGCCATGAGGGAGACTAGACATCTACCACCCCACAACCACTATCAGATTAGAGCCATAAGGGAGTCTAGACATCTACCACCCCACTACCACTATCAGATTAGAGCAATAAGGGAGACTAGACATCTACCACTATCAGATTAGAGCCATAAGGGAGACTAGACATCTACCACTCTCAGATTAGAGCAATAAGGGAGACTAGACATCTACCACTATCAGATTAGAGCCATAAGGGAGACTAGACATCTACCACCCCACTACCACTATCAGATTAGAGCCATAAGGGAGACTAGACATCTACCACCCCACTACCACTATCAGATTAGAGCCATAAGGTAGACTAGACATCTACCACCCCACTACCACTATCAGATTAGAGCCATAAGGGAGACTAGACATCTACCACCCACCTACCACTATCAGATTAGAGCCATAAGGGAGACTAGACATCTACCACCCCACTACCACTATCAGATTAGAGCCATAAAGTAGACTAGACATCTACCACCCCACTACCACAATCAGATTAGTGCCATAAAGTAGACTAGACATCTACCACTATCAGATTAGAGCCATAAGGGAGACTAGACATCTACCACTCTCAGATTAGAGCAATAAGGGAGACTAGACATCTACCACCCCACTACCACTATCAGATTAGAGCCATAAGGGAGACTAGACATCTACCACTATCAGATTAGAGCCATAAGGGAGACTAGACATCTACCACCCCACTACCACTATCAGATTAGAGCCATAAGGGCGTCTAGACATCTACCACCCCACTACCACTATCAGATTAGAGCCATAAGGAAGTCTATACATCTACCACTATCAGATTAGAGCCATAAAGGAGACTAGACATCTACCACTATCAGATTAGAGCCATAAGGGAGACTAGACATCTACCACTATCAGATTAGAGCCATAAGGGAGACTAGACATCTACCACTCCACTACCACTATCAGATTAGAGCCATAAAGGAGACTAGACATCTACCACCCCACTACCACTATCAGATTAGAGCCATAAGGTAGAGTAGACATCTACTACCCCACTACCACTATCAGATTAGAGCCATAAAGTAGACTAGACATCTACTACCCCACTACCACTATCAGATTAGAGCCATACAGTAGACTAGACATCTACCACCCCACTAACACTATCAGATTAGAGCCATAAGGGAGACTAGACATCTACCACCCCACTTCCACTGTCAGATTAGAGCCATAAAGTAGACTAGACATCTACCACCCCACTACCACTATCAGATTAGAGCCATAAGAAAGATTAGACATCTACCACCATACTACCACTATCAGATTAGAGCCATAAAGTAGACTAGACATCTACCACCCCACTACCACTATCAGATTAGAGCCATAAGGTAGAGTAGACATCTACTACCCCACTACCACTATCAGATTAGAGCCATAAAGTAGACTAGACATCTACCACCCTACTACCACTATCAGATTAGAGCCATAAAGTAGACTAGACATCTACTACCTCACTACCACTATCAGATTAGAGCCATAAAGTAGACTAGACATCTACCACCCCACTACCACTATCAGATTAGAGCCATAAGGGAGACTAGACATCTACTACCTCACTACCACTATCAGATTAGAGCCATAAGGGAGTCTAGACATCTACCACCCCACTACCACTATCAGATTAGAGGCATAAAGTAGACTAGACATCTACCACCCCACTACCACTATCAGATTAGAGCCATAAGGGAGACTAGACATCTACCACCCACCTACCACTATCAGATTAGAGCCATAAGGGAGACTAGACATCTACCACCCCACTACCACTATCAGATTAGAGCCATAAGGGAGACTAGACATCGACCACTATCATATTAGAGCCATAAGGGAGACTAGACATCTACCACCCCACTACCACTATCAGATTAGAGCCATAAGGGAGACTAGACATCTACCACTATCAGATTAGAGCCATAAGGGAGACTAGACATCTACCACCCCACTACCACTAAAAGATTAGAGCCATAAGGGAGTCTAGACATCTACCACCCCACTACCACTATCAGATTAGAGCCATAAGGGAGTCTAGACATCTACCACTATCAGATTAGAGCCATAATGGAAACTACACATCTACCACTATCAGATTAGAGCCATAAGGGAGACTAGACATCTACCACTATCAGATTAGAGCCATAAGGGAGACTAGACATCTACCACTCCACTACCACTATCAGATTAGAGCCATAAGGGAGACTAGACATCTACCACCCCACTACCACTATCAGATTAGAGCCATAAAGTAGACTAGACATCTACCACCCCACTACCACTCTCAGATTAGAGAAATATGGGAGTCTAGACATCTACTGCCCAACTACCACTATCAGATTAGAGCCATAAGGGAGACTAGACATCTACCACCCAACTACCACTATCAGATTAGAGCCATAAAGTAGACTAGACATCTACCACCCCACTACCACAATCAGATTAGAGACATAAGGGTGACTAGACATCTACTACCAATATCAGATTAGACACATAAGGGAGACTAGACATCTACTACCCCACTACCACTATCAGATTAGAGCCGTAAGGGAGTCCAGACATCTACTGCCCAACTACAACTATCAGATTAGAGCCATAAGGGAGACTAGACATCTACCACCCCACTACCACTATCAGATTAGAGCCATAAGGGGGACTAGACATCTACCACCCCACTACTACTTTCAGATTAGAGCCATAAAATAGACTAGACATCTACCACCCCACTACCACTATCAGATTAGAGCCATAAAGTAGACTAGACATCTACCACCCCACTACCACAATCAGATTAGTGCCATAAGGTAGACTAGACATCTACTACCCCACTACCACTATCAGATTAGAGCCATACAGTAGACTAGACATCTACCACCCCACTAACACTATCAGATTAGAGCCATAAGGGAGACTAGACATCTACCACCCCACTTCCACTGTCAGATTAGAGCCATAAAGTAGACTAGACATCTACCACCCCACTACCACTATCAGATTAGAGCCATAAGAAAGATTAGACATCTACCACCATACTACCACTATCAGATTAGAGCCATAAAGTAGACTAGACATCTACCACCCCACTACCACTATCAGATTAGAGCCATAAGGTAGAGTAGACATCTACTACCCCACTACCACTATCAGATTAGAGCCATAAAGTAGACTAGACATCTACCACCCTACTACCACTATCAGATTAGAGCCATAAAGTAGACTAGACATCTACTACCTCACTACCACTATCAGATTAGAGCCATAAAGTAGACTAGACATCTACCACCCCACTACCACTATCAGATTAGAGCCATAAGGGAGACTAGACATCTACTACCTCACTACCACTATCAGATTAGAGCCATAAGGGAGTCTAGACATCTACCACCCCACTACCACTATCAGATTAGAGGCATAAAGTAGACTAGACATCTACCACCCCACTACCACTATCAGATTAGAGCCATAAGGGAGACTAGACATCTACCACCCACCTACCACTATCAGATTAGAGCCATAAGGGAGACTAGACATCTACCACCCCACTACCACTATCAGATTAGAGCCATAAGGGAGACTAGACATCGACCACTATCATATTAGAGCCATAAGGGAGACTAGACATCTACCACCCCACTACCACTATCAGATTAGAGCCATAAGGGAGACTAGACATCTACCACTATCAGATTAGAGCCATAAGGGAGACTAGACATCTACCACCCCACTACCACTAAAAGATTAGAGCCATAAGGGAGTCTAGACATCTACCACCCCACTACCACTATCAGATTAGAGCCATAAGGGAGTCTAGACATCTACCACTATCAGATTAGAGCCATAATGGAAACTACACATCTACCACTATCAGATTAGAGCCATAAGGGAGACTAGACATCTACCACTATCAGATTAGAGCCATAAGGGAGACTAGACATCTACCACTCCACTACCACTATCAGATTAGAGCCATAAGGGAGACTAGACATCTACCACCCCACTACCACTATCAGATTAGAGCCATAAAGTAGACTAGACATCTACCACCCCACTACCACTCTCAGATTAGAGAAATATGGGAGTCTAGACATCTACTGCCCAACTACCACTATCAGATTAGAGCCATAAGGGAGACTAGACATCTACCACCCAACTACCACTATCAGATTAGAGCCATAAAGTAGACTAGACATCTACCACCCCACTACCACAATCAGATTAGAGACATAAGGGTGACTAGACATCTACTACCAATATCAGATTAGACACATAAGGGAGACTAGACATCTACTACCCCACTACCACTATCAGATTAGAGCCGTAAGGGAGTCCAGACATCTACTGCCCAACTACAACTATCAGATTAGAGCCATAAGGGAGACTAGACATCTACCACCCCACTACCACTATCAGATTAGAGCCATAAGGGGGACTAGACATCTACCACCCCACTACTACTTTCAGATTAGAGCCATAAAATAGACTAGACATCTACCACCCCACTACCACTATCAGATTAGAGCCATAAAGTAGACTAGACATCTACCACCCCACTACCACAATCAGATTAGTGCCATAAAGTAGACTAGACATCTACCACTATCAGATTAGAGCCATAAGGGAGACTAGACATCTACTACCCTACTACCAATATCAGATTAGACACATAAGGGAGTCCAGACATCTACCACCCCACTACCACTATCAGATTAGAGCCATAAGGGAGTCTAGACATCTACCACTATCAGATTAGAGCCATAAGGGAAACTAGACATTTACCACTATCAGATTAGAGCCATAAGGGAGACTAGACATCTACCACTATCAGATTAGAGCCATAAGGGAGACTAGACATCTACCACCCCACTACCACTATCAGATTAGAGCCATAAGGGAGACTAGACATCGACCACTATCATATTAGAGCCATAAGGGAGACTAGACATCTACCACCCCACTACCACTATCAGATTAGAGCCATAAGGGAGACTAGACATCTACCACTATCAGATTAGAGCCATAATGGAGACTAGACATCTACCACCCCACTACCACTATCATATTAGAGCCATAAGGGAGACTAGACATCTACCACCGACCTACCACTATCAGATTAGAGCCATGAGGGAGACTAGACATCTACCACCCCACAACCACTATCAGATTAGAGCCATAAGGGAGTCTAGACATCTACCACCCCACTACCACTATCAGATTAGAGCAATAAGGGAGACTAGACATCTACCACTATCAGATTAGAGCCATAAGGGAGACTAGACATCTACCACTCTCAGATTAGAGCAATAAGGGAGACTAGACATCTACCACTATCAGATTAGAGCCATAAGGGAGACTAGACATCTACCACCCCACTACCACTATCAGATTAGAGCCATAAGGGAGACTAGACATCTACCACCCCACTACCACTATCAGATTAGAGCCATAAGGTAGACTAGACATCTACCACCCCACTACCACTATCAGATTAGAGCCATAAGGGAGACTAGACATCTACCACCCACCTACCACTATCAGATTAGAGCCATAAGGGAGACTAGACATCTACCACCCCACTACCACTATCAGATTAGAGCCATAAAGTAGACTAGACATCTACCACCCCACTACCACAATCAGATTAGTGCCATAAAGTAGACTAGACATCTACCACTATCAGATTAGAGCCATAAGGGAGACTAGACATCTACCACTCTCAGATTAGAGCAATAAGGGAGACTAGACATCTACCACCCCACTACCACTATCAGATTAGAGCCATAAGGGAGACTAGACATCTACCACTATCTGATTAGAGCCATAAGGGAGACTAGACATCTACCACCCCACTACCACTATCAGATTAGAGCCATAAGGGCGTCTAGACATCTACCACCCCACTACCACTATCAGATTAGAGCCATAAGGAAGTCTATACATCTACCACTATCAGATTAGAGCCATAAAGGAGACTAGACATCTACCACTATCAGATTAGAGCCATAAGGGAGACTAGACATCTACCACTATCAGATTAGAGCCATAAGGGAGACTAGACATCTACCACTCCACTACCACTATCAGATTAGAGCCATAAAGGAGACTAGACATCTACCACCCCACTACCACTATCAGATTAGAGCCATAAGGTAGAGTAGACATCTACTACCCCACTACCACTATCAGATTAGAGCCATAAAGTAGACTAGACATCTACTACCCCACTACCACTATCAGATTAGAGCCATACAGTAGACTAGACATCTACCACCCCACTAACACTATCAGATTAGAGCCATAAGGGAGACTAGACATCTACCACCCCACTTCCACTGTCAGATTAGAGCCATAAAGTAGACTAGACATCTACCACCCCACTACCACTATCAGATTAGAGCCATAAGAAAGATTAGACATCTACCACCATACTACCACTATCAGATTAGAGCCATAAAGTAGACTAGACATCTACCACCCCACTACCACTATCAGATTAGAGCCATAAGGTAGAGTAGACATCTACTACCCCACTACCACTATCAGATTAGAGCCATAAAGTAGACTAGACATCTACCACCCTACTACCACTATCAGATTAGAGCCATAAAGTAGACTAGACATCTACTACCCCACTACCACTATCAGATTAGAGCCATAAAGTAGACTAGACATCTACCACCCCACTACCACTATCAGATTAGAGCCATAAGGGAGACTAGACATCTACTACCTCACTACCACTATCAGATTAGAGCCATAAGGGAGTCTAGACATCTACCACCCCACTACCACTATCAGATTAGAGGCATAAAGTAGACTAGACATCTACCACCCCACTACCACTATCAGATTAGAGCCATAAGGGAGACTAGACATCTACCACCCACCTACCACTATCAGATTAGAGCCATAAGGGAGACTAGACATCTACCACCCCACTACCACTATCAGATTAGAGCCATAAGGGAGACTAGACATCGACCACTATCATATTAGAGCCATAAGGGAGACTAGACATCTACCACCCCACTACCACTATCAGATTAGAGCCATAAGGGAGACTAGACATCTACCACTATCAGATTAGAGCCATAAGGGAGACTAGACATCTACCACCCCACTACCACTAAAAGATTAGAGCCATAAGGGAGTCTAGACATCTACCACCCCACTACCACTATCAGATTAGAGCCATAAGGGAGTCTAGACATCTACCACTATCAGATTAGAGCCATAATGGAAACTACACATCTACCACTATCAGATTAGAGCCATAAGGGAGACTAGACATCTACCACTATCAGATTAGAGCCATAAGGGAGACTAGACATCTACCACTCCACTACCACTATCAGATTAGAGCCATAAGGGAGACTAGACATCTACCACCCCACTACCACTATCAGATTAGAGCCATAAAGTAGACTAGACATCTACCACCCCACTACCACTATCAGATTAGAGCCATAAGGAAGATTAGACATCTACCACCCTACTACCACTATCAGATTAGAGCCATAAGGTAGAGTAGACATCTACTACCCCACTACCACTATCAGATTAGAGCCAAAAATTAGACTAGACATCAACCACCCTACTACCACTATCAGATTAGAGCCATAAAGTAGACTAGACATCTACTACCCCACTACCACTATCAGATTAGAGCCATAAAGTAGACTAGACATCTACCACCCCACTACCACTATCAGATTAGAGCCATAAGGGAGTATAGACATCTACCACCCCACTACCACTATCAGATTAGAGCCATAAAGGAGACTAGACATCTACCACCCCACTACCACTCTCAGATTAGAGCAATATGGGAGTCTAGACATCTACTGCCCAACTACCACTATCAGATTAGAGCCATAAGGGAGACTAGACATCTACCACCCAACTACCACTATCAGATTAGAGCCATAAAGTAGACTAGACATCTACCACCCCACTACCACTATCAGATTAGAGACATAAGGGTGACTAGACATCTACTACCCTACTACCAATATCAGATTAGACACATAAGGGAGACTAGACATCTACTACCCCACTACCACTATCAGATTAGAGCCGTAAGGGAGTCCAGACATCTACTGCCCAACTACAACTATCAGATTAGAGCCATAAGGGAGACTAGACATCTACCACCCCACTACCACTATCAGATTAGAGCCATAAGGGGGACTAGACATCTACCACCCCACTACTACTTTCAGATTAGAGCCATAAAATAGACTAGACATCTACCACCCCACTACCACTATCAGATTAGAGCCATAAAGTAGACTAGACATCTACCACCCCACTACCACAATCAGATTAGTGCCATAAAGTAGACTAGACATCTACCACTATCAGATTAGAGCCATAAGGGAGACTAGACATCTACTATCCTACTACCAATATCAGATTAGACACATAAGGGTGTCTAGACATCTACCACCCCACTACCACTATCAGATTAGAGCCATAAGGGAGTCTAGACATCTACCACTATCAGATTAGAGCCATAAGGGAAACTAGACATCTACCACTATCAGATTAGAGCCATAAGGGAGACTAGACATCTACCACTATCAGATTAGAGCCATAAGGGAGACTAGACATCTACCACCCCACTACCACTATCAGATTAGAGCCATAAGGGAGACTAGACATCGACCACTATCATATTAGAGCCATAAGGGAGACTAGACATCTACCACCCCACTACCACTATCAGATTAGAGCCATAAGGGAGACTAGACATCTACCACTATCAGATTAGAGCCATAATGGAGACTAGACATCTACCACCCCACTACCACTATCAGATTAGAGCTATAAAGGAGACTAGACATCTACCACCCCACTACCACTATCAGATTAGAGCCATAGGGGAGACTAGACATCTACCACTATCAGATTAGAGCCATAAGGGAGACTAGACATCTACCACCCCACTACCACTAAAAGATTAGAGCCATAAGGGAGTCTAGACATCTACCACCCCACTACCACTATCAGATTAGAGCCATAAGGGAGTCTAGACATCTACCACTATCAGATTAGAGCCATAATGGAAACTACACATCTACCACTATCAGATTAGAGCCATAAGGGAGACTAGACATCTACCACTATCAGATTAGAGCCATAAGGGAGACTAGACATCTACCACTCCACTACCACTATCAGATTAGAGCCATAAGGGAGACTAGACATCTACCACCCCACTACCACTATCAGATTAGAGCCATAAAGTAGACTAGACATCTACCACCCCACTACCACTATCAGATTAGAGCCATAAGGAAGATTAGACATCTACCACCCTACTACCACTATCAGATTAGAGCCATAAGGTAGAGTAGACATCTACTACCCCACTACCACTATCAGATTAGAGCCAAAAATTAGACTAGACATCAACCACCCTACTACCACTATCAGATTAGAGCCATAAAGTAGACTAGACATCTACTACCCCACTACCACTATCAGATTAGAGCCATAAAGTAGACTAGACATCTACCACCCCACTACCGCTATCAGATTAGAGCCATAAGGGAGTATAGACATCTACCACCCCACTACCACTATCAGATTAGAGCCATAAAGGAGACTAGACATCTACCACCCCACTACCACTATCAGATTAGAGCCATAAGGGAGTATAGACATCTACCACCCCACTACCACTATCAGATTAGAGCCATAAAGGAGACTAGACATCTACCACCCCACTACCACTCTCAGATTAGAGCAATATGGGAGTCTAGACATCTACTGCCCAACTACCACTATCAGATTAGAGCCATAAGGGAGACTAGACATCTACCACCCAACTACCACTATCAGATTAGAGCCATAAAGTAGACTAGACATCTACCACCCCACTACCACTATCAGATTAGAGACATAAGGGTGACTAGACATCTACTACCCTACTACCAATATCAGATTAGAGCCATAAGGGAGACTAGACATCTACCACTCCACTACCACTATCAGATTAGAGCCATAAGGGAGACTAGACATCTACCACCCCACTACCACTATCAAATTAGAGCCATAAAGTAGACTAGACATCTACCACCCCACTACCACTATCAGATTAGAGCCATAAGGAAGATTAGACATCTACCACCCCACTACCACTATCAGATTAGAGCCATAAGGTAGAGTAGACATCTACTACCCCACTACCACTATCAGATTAGAGCCATAAAGTAGACTAGACATCTACCACCCTACTACCACTATCAGATTAGAGCCATAAAGTAGACTAGACATCTACTACCCCACTACCACTATCAGATTAGAGCCATAAAGTAGACTAGACATCTACCACCCCACTACCACTATCAGATTAGAGCCATAATGGAGTCTAGACATCTACCACCCCACTACCACTATCAGATTAGAGCCATAAAGGAGACTAGACATCTACCACCCCACTACCACTGTCAGATTAGAGAAATATGGGAGTCTAGACATCTACTGCCCAACTACCACTATCAGATTAGAGCCATAAGGGAGACTAGACATCTACCACCCAACTACCACTATCAGATTAGAGCCATAAAGTAGACTAGACATCTACCACCCCACTACCACTATCAGATTAGAGACATAAGGGTGACTAGACATCTACTACCCTACTACCAATATCAGATTAGACACATAAGGGAGACCAGACATCTACTACCCCACTACCACTATCAGATTAGAGCCGTAAGGGAGTCCAGACATCTACTGCCCAACTACAACTATCAGATTAGAGCCATAAGGGAGACTAGACATCTACCACCCCACTACCACTATCAGATTAGAGCCATAAGGGGGACTAGACATCTACCACACAACTACTACTTTCAGATTAGAGCCATAAAATAGACTAGACATCTACCACCCCACTACCACTATCAGATTAGAGCCATAAAGTAGACTAGACATCTACCACCCCACTACCACAATCAGATTAGTGCCATAAAGTAGACTAGACATCTACCACTATCAGATTAGAGCCATAAGGGAGACTAGACATCTACTACCCTACTACCAATATCAGATTAGACACATAAGGGAGTCCAGAAATCTACCACCCCACTACCACTATCAGATTAGAGCCATAAGGGAGTCTAGACATCTACCACTATCAGATTAGAGCCATAAGGGAAACTAGACATTTACCACTATCAGATTAGAGCCATAAGGGAGACTAGACATCTACCACTATCAGATTAGAGCCATAAGGGAGACTAGACATCTACCACCCCACTACCACTATCAGATTAGAGCCATAAGGGAGACTAGACATCGACCACTATCATATTAGAGCCATAAGGGAGACTAGACATCTACCACCCCACTACCACTATCAGATTAGAGCCATAAGGGAGACTAGACATCTACCACTATCAGATTAGAGCCATAATGGAGACTAGACATCTACCACCCCACTACCACTATCAGATTAGAGCTATAAAGGAGACTAGACATCTACCACCCCACTACCACTATCAGATTAGAGCCATAGGGGAGACTAGACATCTACCACTATCAGATTAGAGCCATAAGGGAGACTAGACATCTACCACCCCACTACCACTAAAAGATTAGAGCCATAAGGGAGTCTAGACATCTACCACCCCACTACCACTATCAGATTAGAGCCATAAGGGAGTCTAGACATCTACCACTATCAGATTAGAGCCATAATGGAAACTACACATCTACCACTATCAGATTAGAGCCATAAGGGAGACTAGACATCTACCACTATCAGATTAGAGCCATAAGGGAGACTAGACATCTACCACTCCACTACCACTATCAGATTAGAGCCATAAGGGAGACTAGACATCTACCACCCAACTACCACTATCAGATTAGAGCCATAAAGTAGACTAGACATCTACCACCCCACTACCACTATCAGATTAGAGACATAAGGGTGACTAGACATCTACTACCCTACTACCAATATCAGATTAGACACATAAGGGAGACTAGACATCTACTACCCCACTACCACTATCAGATTAGAGCCGTAAGGGAGTCCAGACATCTACTGCCCAACTACAACTATCAGATTAGAGCCATAAGGGAGACTAGACATCTACCACCCCACTACCACTATCAGATTAGAGCCATAAGGGGGACTAGACATCTACCACCCCACTACTACTTTCAGATTAGAGCCATAAAATAGACTAGACATCTACCACCCCACTACCACTATCAGATTAGAGCCATAAAGTAGACTAGACATCTACCACCCCACTACCACAATCAGATTAGTGCCATAAAGTAGACTAGACATCTACCACTATCAGATTAGAGCCATAAAGGAGACTAGACATCTACTACCCTACTACCAATATCAGATTAGACACATAAAGGAGTCTAGACATCTACCACCCCACTACCACTATCAGATTAGAGCCATAAGGGAGTCTAGACATCTACCACTATCAGATTAGAGCCATAAGGGAAACTAGACATTTACCACTATCAGATTAGAGCCATAAGGGAGACTAGACATCTACCACTATCAGATTAGAGCCATAAGGGAGACTAGACATCTACCACCCCACTACCACTATCAGATTAGAGCCATAAGGGAGACTAGACATCGACCACTATCATATTAGAGCCATAAGGGAGACTAGACATCTACCACCCCACTACCACTATCAGATTAGAGCCATAAGGGAGACTAGACATCTACCACTATCAGATTAGAGCCATAATGGAGACTAGACATCTACCACCCACTACCACTATCAGATTAGAGCTATAAAGGAGACTAGACATCTACCACCCCACTACCACTATCAGATTAGAGCCATAGGGGAGACTAGACATCTACCACTATCAGATTAGAGCCATAAGGGAGACTAGACATCTACCACCCCACTACCACTAAAAGATTAGAGCCATAAGGGAGTCTAGACATCTACCACCCCACTACCACTATCAGATTAGAGCCATAAGGGAGTCTAGACATCTACCACTATCAGATTAGAGCCATAATGGAAACTACACATCTACCACTATCAGATTAGAGCCATAAGGGAGACTAGACATCTACCACTATCAGATTAGAGCCATAAGGGAGACTAGACATCTACCACTCCACTACCACTATCAGATTAGAGCCATAAGGGAGACTAGACATCTACCACCCCACTACCACTATCAGATTAGAGCCATAAAGTAGACTAGACATCTACCACCCCACTACCACTATCAGATTAGAGCCATAAGGAAGATTAGACATCTACCACCCTACTACCACTATCAGATTAGAGCCATAAGGTAGAGTAGACATCTACTACCCCACTACCACTATCAGATTAGAGCCAAAAATTAGACTAGACATCAACCACCCTACTACCACTATCAGAATAGAGCCATAAAGTAGACTAGACATCTACTACCCCACTACCACTATCAGATTAGAGCCATAAAGTAGACTAGACATCTACCACCCCACTACCACTATCAGATTAGAGCCATAAGGGAGTATAGACATCTACCACCCCACTACCACTATCAGATTAGAGCCATAAAGGAGACTAGACATCTACCACCCCACTACCACTCTCAGATTAGAGCAATATGGGAGTCTAGACATCTACTGCCCAACTACCACTATCAGATTAGAGCCATAAGGGAGACTAGACATCTACCACCCAACTACCACTATCAGATTAGAGCCATAAAGTAGACTAGACATCTACCACCCCACTACCACTATCAGATTAGAGACATAAGGGTGACTAGACATCTACTACCATACTACCAATATCAGATTAGACACATAAGGGAGACTAGACATCTAATACCCCACTACCACTATCAGATTAGAGCCGTAAGGGAGTCCAGACATCTACTGCCCAACTACAACTATCAGATTAGAGCCATAAGGGAGACTAGACATCTACCACCCCACTACCACTATCAGATTAGAGCCATAAGGGGGACTAGACATCTACCACCCCACTACTACTTTCAGATTAGAGCCATAAAATAGACTAGACATCTACCACCCCACTACCACTATCAGATTAGAGCCATAAAGTAGACTAGACATCTACCACCCCACTACCACAATCAGATTAGTGCCATAAAGTAGACTAGACATCTACCACTATCAGATTAGAGCCATAAGGGAGACTAGACATCTACTACCCTACTACCAATATCAGATTAGACACATAAGGGAGTCTAGACATCTACCACCCCACTACCACTATCAGATTAGAGCCATAAGGGAGTCTAGACATCTACCACTATCAGATTAGAGCCATAAGGGAAACTAGACATCTACCACTATCAGATTAGAGCCATAAGGGAGACTAGACATCTACCACTATCAGATTAGAGCCATAAGGGAGACTAGACATCTACCACTCCACTACCACTATCAGATTAGAGCCATAAGGAAGATTAGACATCTACCACCCCACTACCACTATCAGATTAGAGCCATAAGGTAGAGTAGACATCTACTACCCCACTACCACTATCAGATTAGAGCCATAAAGTAGACTAGACATCTACCACCCTACTACCACTATCAGATTAGAGCCATAAAGTAGACTAGACATCTACTACCCCACTACCACTATCAGATTAGAGCCATAAAGTAGACTAGACATCTACCACCCCACTACCACTATCAGATTAGAGCCATAATGGAGTCTAGACATCTACCACCCCACTACCACTATCAGATTAGAGCCATAAAGGAGACTAGACATCTACCACCCCACTACCACTCTCAGATTAGAGAAATATGGGAGTCTAGACATCTACTGCCCAACTACCACTATCAGATTAGAGCCATAAGGGAGACTAGACATCTACCACCCAACTACCACTATCAGATTAGAGCCATAAAGTAGACTAGACATCTACCACCCCACTACCACTATCAGATTAGAGACATAAGGGTGACTAGACATCTACTACCCTACTACCAATATCAGATTAGACACATAAGGGAGACCAGACATCTACTACCCCACTACCACTATCAGATTAGAGCCGTAAGGGAGTCCAGACATCTACTGCCCAACTACAACTATCAGATTAGAGCCATAAGGGAGACTAGACATCTACCACCCCACTACCACTATCAGATTAGAGCCATAAGGGGGACTAGACATCTACCACCCCACTACTACTTTCAGATTAGAGCCATAAAATAGACTAGACATCTACCACCCCACTACCACTATCAGATTAGAGCCATAAAGTAGACTAGACATCTACCACCCCACTACCACAATCAGATTAGTGCCATAAAGTAGACTAGACATCTACCACTATCAGATTAGAGCCATAAGGGAGACTAGACATCTACTACCCTACTACCAATATCAGATTAGACACATAAGGGAGTCCAGAAATCTACCACCCCACTACCACTATCAGATTAGAGCCATAAGGGAGTCTAGACATCTACCACTATCAGATTAGAGCCATAAGGGAAACTAGACATTTACCACTATCAGATTAGAGCCATAAGGGAGACTAGACATCTACCACTATCAGATTAGAGCCATAAGGGAGACTAGACATCTACCACCCCACTACCACTATCAGATTAGAGCCATAAGGGAGACTAGACATCGACCACTATCATATTAGAGCCATAAGGGAGACTAGACATCTACCACCCCACTACCACTATCAGATTAGAGCCATAAGGGAGACTAGACATCTACCACTATCAGATTAGAGCCATAATGGAGACTAGACATCTACCACCCCACTACCACTATCAGATTAGAGCTATAAAGGAGACTAGACATCTACCACCCCACTACCACTATCAGATTAGAGCCATAGGGGAGACTAGACATCTACCACTATCAGATTAGAGCCATAAGGGAGACTAGACATCTACCACCCCACTACCACTAAAAGATTAGAGCCATAAGGGAGTCTAGACATCTACCACCCCACTACCACTATCAGATTAGAGCCATAAGGGAGTCTAGACATCTACCACTATCAGATTAGAGCCATAATGGAAACTACACATCTACCACTATCAGATTAGAGCCATAAGGGAGACTAGACATCTACCACTATCAGATTAGAGCCATAAGGGAGACTAGACATCTACCACTCCACTACCACTATCAGATTAGAGCCATAAGGGAGACTAGACATCTACCACCCAACTACCACTATCAGATTAGAGCCATAAAGTAGACTAGACATCTACCACCCCACTACCACTATCAGATTAGAGACATAAGGGTGACTAGACATCTACTACCCTACTACCAATATCAGATTAGACACATAAGGGAGACTAGACATCTACTACCCCACTACCACTATCAGATTAGAGCCGTAAGGGAGTCCAGACATCTACTGCCCAACTACAACTATCAGATTAGAGCCATAAGGGAGACTAGACATCTACCACCCCACTACCACTATTAGATTAGAGCCATAAGGGGGACTAGACATCTACCACCCCACTACTACTTTCAGATTAGAGCCATAAAATAGACTAGACATCTACCACCCCACTACCACTATCAGATTAGAGCCATAAAGTAGACTAGACATCTACCACCCCACTACCACAATCAGATTAGTGCCATAAAGTAGACTAGACATCTACCACTATCAGATTAGAGCCATAAGGGAGACTAGACATCTACTACCCTACTACCAATATCAGATTAGACACATAAAGGAGTCTAGACATCTACCACCCCACTACCACTATCAGATTAGAGCCATAAGGGAGTCTAGACATCTACCACTATCAGATTAGAGCCATAAGGGAAACTAGACATTTACCACTATCAGATTAGAGCCATAAGGGAGACTAGACATCTACCACTATCAGATTAGAGCCATAAGGGAGACTAGACATCTACCACCCCACTACCACTATCAGATTAGAGCCATAAGGGAGACTAGACATCGACCACTATCATATTAGAGCCATAAGGGAGACTAGACATCTACCACCCCACTACCACTATCAGATTAGAGCCATAAGGGAGACTAGACATCTACCACTATCAGATTAGAGCCATAATGGAGACTAGACATCTACCACCCCACTACCACTATCAGATTAGAGCTATAAAGGAGACTAGACATCTACCACCCCACTACCACTATCAGATTAGAGCCATAGGGGAGACTAGACATCTACCACTATCAGATTAGAGCCATAAGGGAGACTAGACATCTACCACCCCACTACCACTAAAAGATTAGAGCCATAAGGGAGTCTAGACATCTACCACCCCACTACCACTATCAGATTAGAGCCATAAGGGAGTCTAGACATCTACCACTATCAGATTAGAGCCATAATGGAAACTACACATCTACCACTATCAGATTAGAGCCATAAGGGAGACTAGACATCTACCACTATCAGATTAGAGCCATAAGGGAGACTAGACATCTACCACTCCACTACCACTATCAGATTAGAGCCATAAGGGAGACTAGACATCTACCACCCCACTACCACTATCAGATTAGAGCCATAAAGTAGACTAGACATCTACCACCCCACTACCACTATCAGATTAGAGCCATAAGGAAGATTAGACATCTACCACCCTACTACCACTATCAGATTAGAGCCATAAGGTAGAGTAGACATCTACTACCCCACTACCACTATCAGATTAGAGCCAAAAATTAGACTAGACATCAACCACCCTACTACCACTATCAGAATAGAGCCATAAAGTAGACTAGACATCTACTACCCCACTACCACTATCAGATTAGAGCCATAAAGTAGACTAGACATCTACCACCCCACTACCACTATCAGATTAGAGCCATAAGGGAGTATAGACATCTACCACCCCACTACCACTATCAGATTAGAGCCATAAAGGAGACTAGACATCTACCACCCCACTACCACTCTCAGATTAGAGCAATATGGGAGTCTAGACATCTACTGCCCAACTACCACTATCAGATTAGAGCCATAAGGGAGACTAGACATCTACCACCCAACTACCACTATCAGATTAGAGCCATAAAGTAGACTAGACATCTACCACCCCACTACCACTATCAGATTAGAGACATAAGGGTGACTAGACATCTACTACCATACTACCAATATCAGATTAGACACATAAGGGAGACTAGACATCTAATACCCCACTACCACTATCAGATTAGAGCCGTAAGGGAGTCCAGACATCTACTGCCCAACTACAACTATCAGATTAGAGCCATAAGGGAGACTAGACATCTACCACCCCACTACCACTATCAGATTAGAGCCATAAGGGGGACTAGACATCTACCACCCCACTACTACTTTCAGATTAGAGCCATAAAATAGACTAGACATCTACCACCCCACTACCACTATCAGATTAGAGCCATAAAGTAGACTAGACATCTACCACCCCACTACCACAATCAGATTAGTGCCATAAAGTAGACTAGACATCTACCACTATCAGATTAGAGCCATAAGGGAGACTAGACATCTACTACCCTACTACCAATATCAGATTAGACACATAAGGGAGTCTAGACATCTACCACCCCACTACCACTATCAGATTAGAGCCATAAGGGAGTCTAGACATCTACCACTATCAGATTAGAGCCATAAGGGAAACTAGACATCTACCACTATCAGATTAGAGCCATAAGGGAGACTAGACATCTACCACTATCAGATTAGAGCCATAAGGGAGACTAGACATCTACCACTCCACTACCACTATCAGATTAGAGCCATAAGGGAGACTAGACATCTACCACCCCTCTACCACTATCAAATTAGAGCCATAAAGTAGACTAGACATCTACCACCCCACTACCACTATCAGATTAGAGCCATAAGGAAGATTAGACATCTACCACCCCACTACCACTATCAGATTAGAGCCATAAGGTAGAGTAGACATCTACTACCCCACTACCACTATCAGATTAGAGCCATAAAGTAGACTAGACATCTACCACCCTACTACCACTATCAGATTAGAGCCATAAAGTAGACTAGACATCTACTACCCCACTACCACTATCAGATTAGAGCCATAAAGTAGACTAGACATCTACCACCCCACTACCACTATCAGATTAGAGCCATAATGGAGTCTAGACATCTACCACCCCACTACCACTATCAGATTAGAGCCATAAAGGAGACTAGACATCTACCACCCCACTACCACTCTCAGATTAGAGAAATATGGGAGTCTAGACATCTACTGCCCAACTACCACTATCAGATTAGAGCCATAAGGGAGACTAGACATCTACCACCCAACTACCACTATCAGATTAGAGCCATAAAGTAGACCAGACATCTACCACCCCACTACCACTATCAGATTAGAGACATAAGGGAGACTAGACATCTACTACCCTACTACCAATATCAGATTAGACACATAAGGGAGACTAGACATCTACTACCCCACTACCACTATAAGATTAGAGCCGTAAGGGAGTCCAGACATCTACTGCCCAACTACAACTATCAGATTAGAGCCATAAGGGAGACTAGACATCTACCACCCCACTACCACTATCAGATTAGAGCTATAAAGGAGACTAGACATCTACCACTCCACTACCACTATCAGATTAGAGCCATAAGGGAGACTAGACATCTACCACCCCTCTACCACTATCAAATTAGAGCCATAAAGTAGACTAGACATCTACCACCCCACTACCACTATCAGATTAGAGCCATAAGGAAGATTAGACATCTACCACCCCACTACCACTATCAGATTAGAGCCATAAGGTAGAGTAGACATCTACTACCCCACTACCACTATCAGATTAGAGCCATAAAGTAGACTAGACATCTACCACCCTACTACCACTATCAGATTAGAGCCATAAAGTAGACTAGACATCTACTACCCCACTACCACTATCAGATTAGAGCCATAAAGTAGACTAGACATCTACCACCCCACTACCACTATCAGATTAGAGCCATAATGGAGTCTAGACATCTACCACCCCACTACCACTATCAGATTAGAGCCATAAAGGAGACTAGACATCTACCACCCCACTACCACTCTCAGATTAGAGAAATATGGGAGTCTAGACATCTACTGCCCAACTACCACTATCAGATTAGAGCCATAAGGGAGACTAGACATCTACCACCCAACTACCACTATCAGATTAGAGCCATAAAGTAGACCAGACATCTACCACCCCACTACCACTATCAGATTAGAGACATAAGGGAGACTAGACATCTACTACCCTACTACCAATATCAGATTAGACACATAAGGGAGACTAGACATCTACTACCCCACTACCACTATAAGATTAGAGCCGTAAGGGAGTCCAGACATCTACTGCCCAACTACAACTATCAGATTAGAGCCATAAGGGAGACTAGACATCTACCACCCCACTACCACTATCAGATTAGAGCTATAAAGGAGACTAGACATCTACCACCCCACTACCACTATCAGATTAGAGCCATAGGGGAGACTAGACATCTGCACTATCAGATTAGAGCCATAAGGGAGACTAGACATCTACCACCCCACTACCACTAAAAGATTAGAGCCATAAGGGAGTCTAGACATCTACCACCCCACTACCACTATCAGATTAGAGCCATAAGGGAGTCTAGACATCTACCACTATCAGATTAGAGCCATAATGGAAACTACACATCTACCACTATCAGATTAGAGCCATAAGGGAGACTAGACATCTACCACTATCAGATTAGAGCCATAAGGGAGACTAGACATCTACCACTCCACTACCACTATCAGATTAGAGCCATAAGGGAGACTAGACATCTACCACCCCACTACCACTATCAGATTAGAGCCATAAAGTAGACTAGACATCTACCACCCAACTACCACTATCAGATTAGAGCCATAAGGAAGATTAGACATCTACCACCCTACTACCACTATCAGATTAGAGCCATAAGGTAGAGTAGACATCTACTACCCCACTACCACTATCAGATTAGAGCCAAAAATTAGACTAGACATCAACCACCCTACTACCACTGTCAGATTAGAGCCATAAAGTAGACTAGACATCTACTACCCCACTACCACTATCAGATTAGAGCCATAAAGTAGACTAGACATCTACCACCCCACTACCACTATCAGATTAGAGCCTTAAGGGAGTATAGACATCTACCACCCCACTACCACTATCAGATTAGAGCCATAAAGGAGACTAGACATCTACCACCCCACTACCACTCTCAGATTAGAGCAATATGGGAGTCTAGACATCTACTGCCCAACTACCACTATCAGATTAGAGCCATAAGGGAGACTAGACATCTACCATCCAACTACCACTATCAGATTAGAGCCATAAAGTAGACTAGACATCTACCACCCCACTACCACTATCAGATTAGAGACATAAGGGTGACTAGACATCTACTACCCTACTACCAATATCAGATTAGACACATAAGGGAGACTAGACATCTACTACCCCACTACCACTATCAGATTAGAGCCGTAAGGGAGTCCAGACATCTACTGCCCAACTACAACTATCAGATTAGAGCCATAAGGGAGACTAGACATCTACCACCCCACTACCACTATCAGATTAGAGCCATAAAGTAGACTAGACATCTACCACCCCACTACCACAATCAGATTAGTGCCATAAAGTAGACTAGACATCTACCACTATCAGATTAGAGCCATAAGGGAGACTAGACATCTACTACCCTACTACCAATATCAGATTAGACACATAAGGGAGTCTAGACATCTACCACCCCACTACCACTATCAGATTAGAGCCATAAGGGAGTCTAGACATCTACCACTATCAGATTAGAGCCATAAGGGAAACTAGACATCTACCACTATCAGATTAGAGCCATAAGGGAGACTAGACATCTACCACTATCAGATTAGAGCCATAAGGGAGACTAGACATCTACCACTCCACTACCACTATCAGATTAGAGCCATAAGGGAGACTAGACATCTACCACCCCACTACCACTATCAAATTAGAGCCATAAAGTAGACTAGACATCTACCACCCCACTACCACTATCAGATTAGAGCCATAAGGAAGATTAGACATCTACCACCCCACTACCACTATCAGATTAGAGCCATAAGGTAGAGTAGACATCTACTACCCCACTACCACTATCAGATTAGAGCCATAAAGTAGACTAGACATCTACCACCCTACTACCACTATCAGATTAGAGCCATAAAGTAGACTAGACATCTACTACCCCACTACCACTATCAGATTAGAGCCATAAAGTAGACTAGACATCTACCACCCCACTACCACTATCAGATTAGAGCCATAATGGAGTCTAGACATCTACCACCCCACTACCACTATCAGATTAGAGCCATAAAGGAGACTAGACATCTACCACCCCACTACCACTCTCAGATTAGAGAAATATGGGAGTCTAGACATCTACTGCCCAACTACCACTATCAGATTAGAGCCATAAGGGAGACTAGACATCTACCACCCAACTACCACTATCAGATTAGAGCCATAAAGTAGACTAGACATCTACCACCCCACTACCACTATCAGATTAGAGACATAAGGGAGACTAGACATCTACTACCCTACTACCAATATCAGATTAGACACATAAGGGAGACTAGACATCTACTACCCCACTACCACTATAAGATTAGAGCCGTAAGGGAGTCCAGACATCTACTGCCCAACTACAACTATCAGATTAGAGCCATAAGGGAGACTAGACATCTACCACCCCACTACCACTATCAGATTAGAGCTATAAAGGAGACTAGACATCTACCACCCCACTACCACTATCAGATTAGAGCCATAGGGGAGACTAGACATCTGCACTATCAGATTAGAGCCATAAGGGAGACTAGACATCTACCACCCCACTACCACTAAAAGATTAGAGCCATAAGGGAGTCTAGACATCTACCACCCCACTACAACTATCAGATTAGAGCCATAAGGGAGTCTAGACATCTACCACTATCAGATTAGAGCCATAATGGAAACTACACATCTACCACTATCAGATTAGAGCCATAAGGGAGACTAGACATCTACCACTATCAGATTAGAGCCATAAGGGAGACTAGACATCTACCACTCCACTACCACTATCAGATTAGAGCCATAAGGGAGACTAGACATCTACCACCCCACTACCACTATCAGATTAGAGCCATAAAGTAGACTAGACATCTACCACCCCACTACCACTATCAGATTAGAGCCATAAGGAAGATTAGACATCTACCACCCTACTACCACTATCAGATTAGAGCCATAAGGTAGAGTAGACATCTACTACCCCACTACCACTATCAGATTAGAGCCAAAAATTAGACTAGACATCAACCACCCTACTACCACTGTCAGATTAGAGCCATAAAGTAGACTAGACATATACTACCCCACTACCACTATCAGATTAGAGCCATAAAGTAGACTAGACATCTACCACCCCACTACCACTATCAGATTAGAGCCATAAGGGAGTATAGACATCTACCACCCCACTACCACTATCAGATTAGAGCCATAAAGGAGACTAGACATCTACCACCCCACTACCACTCTCAGATTAGAGCAATATGGGAGTCTAGACATCTACTGCCCAACTACCACTATCAGATTAGAGCCATAAGGGAGACTAGACATCTACCACCCAACTACCACTATCAGATTAGAGCCATAAAGTAGACTAGACATCTACCACCCCACTACCACTATCAGATTAGAGACATAAGGGTGACTAGACATCTACTACCCTACTACCAATATCAGATTAGACACATAAGGGAGACTAGACATCTACTACCCCACTACCACTATCAGATTAGAGCCGTAAGGGAGTCCAGACATCTACTGCCCAACTACAACTATCAGATTAGAGCCATAAGGGAGACTAGACATCTACCACCCCACTACCACTATCAGATTAGAGCCATAAAGTAGACTAGACATCTACCACCCCACTACCACAATCAGATTAGTGCCATAAAGTAGACTAGACATCTACCACTATCAGATTAGAGCCATAAGGGAGACTAGACATCTACTACCCTACTACCAATATCAGATTAGACACATAAGGGAGTCTAGACATCTACCACCCCACTACCACTATCAGATTAGAGCCATAAGGGAGTCTAGACATCTACCACTATCAGATTAGAGCCATAAGGGAAACTAGACATCTACCACTATCAGATTAGAGCCATAAGGGAGACTAGACATCTACCACTATCAGATTAGAGCCATAAGGGAGACTAGACATCTACCACCGACCTACCACTATCAGATTAGAGCCATGAGGGAGACTAGACATCTACCACCCCACAACCACTATCAGATTAGAGCCATAAGGGAGTCTAGACATCTACCACCCCACTACCACTATCAGATTAGAGCAATAAGGGAGACTAGACATCTACCACTATCAGATTAGAGCCATAAGGGAGACTAGACATCTACCACTCTCAGATTAGAGCAATAAGGTAGACTAGACATCTACCACTATCAGATTAGAGCCATAAGGGAGACTAGACATCTACCACCCCACTACCATTATCAGAGCCATAAGGGAGACTAGACATCTACCACCCCACTACCACTATCAGATTAGAGCCATAAAGGAGACTAGACATCTACCACCCCACTACCACTCTCAGATTAGAGAAATATGGGAGTCTAGACATCTACTGCCCAACTACCACTATCAGATTAGAGCCATAAAGGAGACTAGACATCTACCACCCAACTACCACTATCAGATTAGAGCCATAAAGTAGACTAGACATCTACCACCCCACTACCACTATCAGATTAGAGACATAAGGGAGACTAGACATCTACTACCCTACTACCAATATCAGATTAGACACATAAGGGAGACTAGACATCTACTACCCCACTACCACTATAAGATTAGAGCCGTAAGGGAGTCCAGACATCTACTGCCCAACTACAACTATCAGATTAGAGCCATAAGGGAGACTAGACATCTACCACCCCACTACCACTATCAGATTAGAGCCATAAGGGGGACTAGACATCTACAACCCCACTACTACTATCAGATTAGAGCCATAAAATAGACTAGACATCTACCAGCCCACTACCACTATCAGATTAGAGCCATAAAGTAGACTAGACATCTACCACCCCACTACCACAATCAGATTAGTGCCATAAAGTAGACTAGACATCTACCACTATCATATTAGAGCCATAAGGGAGACTAGACATCTACCACCGACCTACCACTATCAGATTAGAGCCATGAGGGAGACTAGACATCTACCACCCCACAACCACTATCAGATTAGAGCCATAAGGGAGTCTAGACATCTACCACCCCACTACCACTATCAGATTAGAGCAATAAGGGAGACTAGACATCTACCACTATCAGATTAGAGCCATAAGGGAGACTAGACATCTACCACTCTCAGATTAGAGCAATAAGGTAGACTAGACATCTACCACTATCAGATTAGAGCCATAAGGGAGACTAGACATCTACCACCCCACTACCACTATCAGATTAGAGCCATAAGGGAGACTAGACATCTACCACCCCACTACCACTATCAGATTAGAGCCATAAGGTAGACTAGACATCTACCACCCCACTACCACTATCAGATTAGAGCCATAAGGGAGACTAGACATCTACCACCCACCTACCACTATCAGATTAGAGCCATAAGGGAGACTAGACATCTACCACCCCACTACCACTATCAGATTAGAGCCATAAAGTAGACTAGACATCTACCACCCCACTACCACAATCAGATTAGTGCCATAAAGTAGACTAGACATCTACCACTATCAGATTAGAGCCATAAGGGAGACTAGACATCTACCACTCTCAGATTAGAGCAATAAGGGAGAATAGACATCTACCACCCCACTACCACTATCAGATTAGAGCCATAAGGGAGACTAGACATCTACCACTATCAGATTAGAGCCATAAGGGAGACTAGACATCTACCACCCCACTACCACTATCAGATTAGAGCTATAAAGGAGACTAGACATCTACCACCCCACTACCACTATCAAATTAGAGCCATAGGGGAGACTAGACATCTACCACTATCAGATTAGAGCCATAAGGGAGACTAGACATCTACCACCCCACTACCACTATCAGATTAGAGCCATAAGGGCGTCTAGACATCTACCACCCCACTACCACTATCAGATTAGAGCCATAAGGAAGTCTATACATCTACCACTATCAGATTAGAGCCATAAAGGTGACTAGACATCTACCACTATCAGATTAGAGCCATAAGGGAGACTAGACATCTACCACTATCAGATTAGAGCCATAAGGGAGACTAGACATCTACCACTCCACTACCACTATCAGATTAGAGCCATAAGGGAGACTAGACATCTACCACCCCACTACCACTATCAGATTAGAGCCATAAGGTAGAGTAGACATCTACTACCCCACTACCACTATCAGATTAGAGCCATAAAGTAGACTAGACATCTACTACCCCACTACCACTATCAGATTAGAGCCATACAGTAGACTAGACATCTACCACCCCACTACCACTATCAGATTAGAGCCATAAGGGAGACTAGACATCTACCACCCCACTTCCACTATCAGATTAGAGGCATAAAGTAGACTAGACATCTACCACCCCACTACCACTATCAGATTAGAGCCATAAGAAAGATTAGACATCTACCACCCTACTACCACTATCAGATTAGAGCCATAAAGTAGACTAGACATCTACCACCCCACTACCACTATCAGATTAGAGCCATAAGGTAGAGTAGACATCTACTACCCCACTACCACTATCAGATTAGAGCCATAAAGTAGACTAGACATCTACCACCCTACTACCACTATCAGATTAGAGCCATAAAGTAGACTAGACATCTACTACCCCACTATCACTATCAGATTAGAGCCATAAAGTAGACTAGACATCTACCACCCTACTACCACTATCAGATTAGAGCCATAAAGTAGACTAGACATCTACTACCCCACTACCACTATCAGATTAGAGCCATAAAGTAGACTAGACATCTACCACCCCACTACCACTATCAGATTAGAGCCATAAGGGAGACTAGACATCTACTACCTCACTACCACTATCAGATTAGAGCCATAAGGGAGTCTAGACATCTACCACCCCACTACCACTATCAGATTAGAGGCATAAAGTAGACTAGACATCTACCACCCCACTACCACTATCAGATTAGAGCCATAAAGTAGACTAGACATCTACCACCCCACTACCACTATCAGATTAGAGCCATAAGAAAGATTAGACATCTACCACCCTACTACCACTATCAGATTAGAGCCATAAAGTAGACTAGACATCTACCACCCCACTACCACTATTAGATTAGAGCCATAAGGTAGAGTAGACATCTACTACCCCACTACCACTATCAGATTAGAGCCATAAAGTAGACTATACATCTACCACCCTACTACCACTATCAGATTAGAGCCATAAAGTAGACTAGACATCTACTACCCCACTACCACTATCAGATTAGAGCCATAAAGTAGACTAGACATCTACCACCCTACTACCACTATCAGATTAGAGCCATAAAGTAGACTAGACATCTACTACCCCACTACCACTATCAGATTAGAGCCATAAAGTAGACTAGACATCTACCACCCCACTACCACTATCAGATTAGAGCCATAAGGGAGACTAGACATCTACTACCTCACTACCACTATCAGACTAGAGCCATAAGGGAGTCTAGACATCTACCACCCCACTACCACTATCAGATTAGAGGCATAAAGTAGACTAGACATCTACCACCCCACTACCACTATCAGATTAGAGCCATAAGGGAGACTAGACATCTACCACCCACCTACCACTATCAGATTAGAGCCATAAGGGAGACTAGACATCGACCACTATCATATTAGAGCCATAAGGGAGACTAGACATCTACCACCCCACTACCACTATCAGATTAGAGCCATAAGGGAGACTAGACATCTACCACTATCAGATTAGAGCCATAATGGAGACATCTACCACCCCACTACCACTATCAGATTAGAGCCATAGGGGAGACTAGACATCTACCACTATCAGATTAGAGCCATAAGGGAGACTAGACATCTACCACCCCACTACCACTAAAAGATTAGAGCCATAAGGGAGTCTAGACATCTACCACCCCACTACCACTATCAGATTAGAGCCATAAGGGAGTCTAGACATCTACCACTATCAGATTAGAGCCATAATGGAAACTACACATCTACCACTATCAGATTAGAGCCATAATGGAGACTAGACATCTACCACTCCACTAACACTATCAGATTAGAGCCATAAGGGAGACTAGACATCTACCACCCCACTACCACTATCAGATTAGAGCCATAAAGTAGACTAGACATCTACCACCCCAGTACCACTATCAGATTAGAGCCATAAGGAAGATTAGACATCTACCACCCTAATACCACTATCAGATTAGAGCCATAAAGTAGACTAGACATCTACCACCCCACTACCACTATCAGATTAGAGCCATAAAGTAGAGTAGACATCTACTACCCCACTACCACTATCAGATTAGAGCCATAAAGTAGACTAGACATCTACCACCCTACTACCACTATCATATTAGAGCCATAAAGTAGACTAGACATCTACTACCCCACTACCACTATCAGATTAGAGCCATAAAGTAGACTAGACATCTACCACCCCACTACCACTATCAGATTAGAGCCATAAGGGAGTCTAGACATCTATCACCCCACTACCACTATCAGATTAGAGCCATAAAGGAGACTAGACATCTACCACCCAACTACCACTATCAGATTAGAGCCATAAGGAAGATTAGACATCTACCACCCTAATACCACTATCAGATTAGAGCCATAAAGTAGACTAGACATCTACCACCCCACTACCACTATCAGATTAGAGCCATAAAGTAGAGTAGACATCTACTACCCCACTACCACTATCAGATTAGAGCCATAAAGTAGACTAGACATCTACCACCCTACTACCACTATCAGATTAGAGCCATAAAGTAGACTAGACATCTACTACCCCACTACCACTATCAGATTAGAGCCATAAAGTAGACTAGACATCTACCACCCCACTACCACTATCAGATTAGAGCCATAAGGGAGTCTAGACATCTATCACCCCACTACCACTATCAGATTAGAGCCATAAAGGAGACTAGACATCTACCACCCAACTACCACTATCAGATTAGAGCAATATGGGAGTCTAGACATCTACCACCCCACTACCACTATCAGATTAGAGACATAAGGGAGACTAGACATCTACTACGCTACTACCAATATCAGATTAGACACATAAGGGAGACTAGACATCTACTACCCCACTACCACTATCAGATTAGAGCCGTAAGGGAGTCCAGACATCTACTGCCCAACTACAACTATCAGATTAGAGCCATAAGGGAGACTAGACATCTACCACCCCACTACCACTATCAGATTAGAGCCATAAGGGGGACTAGACATCTACCACCCCACTACCACTATCAGATTAGAGCCATAAAGTAGACTAGACATCTACCACCCCACTACCACTATCAGATTAGAGCCATAAAGTAGACTAGACATCTACCACCCCACTACCACAATCAGATTAGTGCCATAAAGTAGACTAGACATCTACCACTATCAGATTAGAGCCATAAGGGAGACTAGCCATCTACCACCCACCTACCACTATCAGATTAGAGCCATGAGGGAGACTAGACATCTACCACCCCACTACCACTGTCAGATTAGAGCATTAAGGGAGTCTAGACATCTACCACCCCACTACCACTATCAGATTAGAGCAATAAGGGAGACTAGACATCTACCACTATCAGATTAGAGCCGTAAGGGAGACTAGACATCTACCACTCTCAGATTAGAGCCATAAAGTAGACTAGACATCTACCACCCACCTACCACTATCAGATTAGAGCCATGAGGGAGACTAGACATCAACCACCCCACTACCACTATCAGATTAGAGCCATAAGGGAGTTTAGACATCTACCACCCCACTACCACTATCAGATTAGAGCAATAAGGGAGACTAGACATCTACCACTATCAGATTAGAGCCATAAGGGAGACTAGACATCTACCACTCTCAGATTAGCGCAATAAGGGAGACTAGACATCTACCACTATCAGATTAGAGCCATAAGGGAGACTAGACATCTACCACCCCACTACCACTATCAGATTAGAGCCATAAGGTAGACTAGACATCTACCACCCCACTACCACTATCAGAGTAGAGCCATAAGGGAGACTAGACATCTACCACCCACCTACCACTATCAGATTAGAGCCATAAGGGAGACTAGACATCTACTACCCCACTACCACTATCAGATTAGAGCCATAAGGGAGACTAGACATCTACCACTATCAGATTAGAGCCATAAGGGAGACTAGACATCTACCACCCCACTACCACTATCAGATTAGAGCCATAAGGGAGACTAGACATCTACCACTATCAGATTAGAGCCATAAGGGAGACTAGACATCTACCACCCCACTACCACTATCAGATTAGAGCTATAAAGGAGACTCGACATCTACCACCCCACTACCACTATCAAATTAGAGCCATAGGGGAGACTAGACATCTACCACTATCAGATTAGAGCCATAAGGGAGACTAGACATCTACCACCCCACTACCACTATCAGATTAGAGCCATAAGGGCGTCTACACATCTACCACCCCACTACCACTATCAGATTAGAGCCATAAGGGAGTCTATACATCTACCACTATCAGATTAGAGCCATAAAGGAGACTAGACATCTACCACTATCAGATTAGAGCCATAAGGGAGACTAGACATCTACCACTATCAGATTAGAGCCATAAGGGAGACTAGACATCTACCACTCCACTACCACTATCAGATTAGAGCCATAAGGGAGACTAGACATCTACCACCCCACTACCACTATCAGATTAGAGCCATAAGGGCGTCTACACATCTACCACCCCACTACCACTATCAGATTAGAGCCATAAGGGAGTCTATACATCTACCACTATCAGATTAGAGCCATAAAGGAGACTAGACATCTACCACTATCAGATTAGAGCCATAAGGGAGACTAGACATCTACCACTATCAGATTAGAGCCATAAGGGAGACTAGACATCTACCACTCCACTACCACTATCAGATTAAAGCCATAAGGGAGACTAGACATCTACCACCCCACTACCACTATCAGATTAGAGCCATAAGGTAGAGTAGACAACTACTACCCCACTAACACTATCAGATTAGAGCCATAAAGTAGACTAGACATCTACCACCCTACTACCACTATCAGATTAGAGCCATAAAGTAGACTAGACATCTATTACCCCACTACCACTATCAGATTAGAGCCATAAAGTAGACGACATCTACCACCCCACTACCACTATCAGATTAGAGCCAAAAGGGAGACTAGACATCTACTACCTCACTACCACTATCAGATTAGAGCCATAAGGGAGTCTAGACATCTACCACCCCACTACCACTATCAGATTAGAGGCATAAAGTAGACTAGACATCTACCTCCCCACTACCACTATCAGATTAGAGCCATAGGGGAGACTAGACATCTACCACCCACCTACCACTATCAGATTAGAGCCATAAGGGAGACTAGACATCTACCACCCCACTACCACTATCAGATTAGAGCCATAAGGGAGACTAGACATCGACCACTATCATATTAGAGCCATAAGGGAGACTAGACATCTACCACCCCACTACCACTATCAGATTAGAGCCATAAGGGAGACTAGACATCTACCACTATCAGATTAGAGCCATAATGGAGACTAGACATCTACCACCCCACTACCACTATCAGATTAGAGCTATAAAGGAGACTAGATATCTACCACCCCACTACCACTATCAGATTAGAGCCATAGGGGAGACTAGACATCTACCACTATCAGATTAGAGCCATAAGGGAGACTAGACATCTACCACTAAAAGATTAGAGCCATAAGGGAGTCTAGACATCTACCACCCCACTACCACTATCAGATTAGAGCCATAAGGGAGTCTAGACATCTACCACTATCAGATTAGAGCCATAAGGGAAACTAGACATCTACCACTATCAGATTAGAGCCATAAGGGAGACTAGACATCTACCACTATCAGATTAGAGCCATAAGGGAGACTAGACATCTACCACTCCACTACCACTATCAGATTAGAGCCATAAGGGAGACTAGCCATCTACCACCCCACTACCACTATCAGATTAGCGCCATAAAGTAGACTAGACATCTACCACCCCACTACCACTATCAGATTAGAGCCATAAGGAAGATTAGACATCTACCACCCTAATACCACTATCAGATTAGAGCCATAAAGTAGACTAGATATCTACCACCCCACTACCACTATCAGATTAGAGCCATAAGGTAGAGTAGACATCTACTACCCCACTACCACTATCAGATTAGAGCCATAAAGTAGACTAGACATCTACCACCCTACTACCACTATCAGATTAGAGCCATAAAGTAGACTAGACATCTACCACCCCACTACCACTATCAGATTAGAGCCATAAAGTAGACTAGACCTCTACCACCCCACTACCACTATCAGATTAGAGCCATAAAAAAGATTAGACATCTACCACCCTACTACCACTATCAGATTAGAGCCATAAAGTAGACTAGACATCTACCACCCCACTACCACTATCAGATTAGAGCCATAAGGGAGACGAGACATCTACTACCTCACTACCACTATCAGATTAGAGCCATAAGGGAGTCTAGACATCTACCACCCCACTGCCACTATCAGATTAGAGGCATAAAGTAGACTAGACATCTACCACCCCAATACCACTATCAGATTAGAGCCATAAGGTAGAGTAGACATCTACTACCCCACTACCACTATCAGATTAGAGCCATAAAGTAGACTAGACATCTACCACCCTACTACCACTATCAGATTAGAGCCATAAGGGAGACTAGACATCTACCACCCACCTACCACTATCAGATTAGAGCCATAAGGGAGACTAGACATCTACTACCCCACTACCAATATCAGATTAGAGCCATAAGGGAGACTAGACATCTACCACTATCAGATTAGAGCCATAAGGGAGACTAGACATCTACCACCCCACTACCACTATCAGATTAGAGCCATAAGGGAGACTAGACATCTACCACTATCAGATTAGAGCCATAAGGGAGACTAGACATCTACCACCCCACTACCACTATCAGATTAGAGCTATAAAGGAGACTCGACATCTACCACCCCACTACCACTATCAAATTAGAGCCATAGGGGAGACTAGACATCTACCACTATCAGATTAGAGCCATAAGGGAGACTAGACATCTACTACGCTACTACCAATATCAGATTAGACACATAAGGGAGACTAGACATCTACTACCCCACTACCACTATCAGATTAGAGCCGTAAGGGAGTCCAGACATCTACTGCCCAACTACAACTATCAGATTAGAGCCATAAGGGAGACTAGACATCTACCACCCCACTACCACTATCAGATTAGAGCCATAAGGGGGACTAGACATCTACCACCCCACTACCACTATCAGATTAGAGCCATAAAGTAGACTAGACATCTACCACCCCACTACCACTATCAGATTAGAGCCATAAAGTAGACTAGACATCTACCACCCCACTACCACAATCAGATTAGTGCCATAAAGTAGACTAGACATCTACCACTATCAGATTAGAGCCATAAGGGAGACTAGACATCTACCACCCACCTACCACTATCAGATTAGAGCCATGAGGGAGACTAGACATCTACCACCCCACTACCACTATCAGATTAGAGCCATAAGGGAGTCTAGACATCTACCACCCCACTACCACTATCAGATTAGAGCAATAAGGGAGACTAGACATCTACCACTATCAGATTAGAGCCGTAAGGGAGACTAGACATCTACCACTCTCAGATTAGAGCCATAAAGTAGACTAGACATCTACCACCCACCTACCACTATCAGATTAGAGCCATGAGGGAGACTAGACATCAACCACCCCACTACCACTATCAGATTAGAGCCATAAGGGAGTTTAGACATCTACCACCCCACTACCACTATCAGATTAGAGCAATAAGGGAGACTAGACATCTACCACTATCAGATTAGAGACATAAGGGAGACTAGACATCTACCACCCTACTACCATTATCAGAGTAGAGCCATAAGGTAGACTAGACATCTACCACCCCACTACCACTATCAGAGTAGAGCCATAAGGTAGACTAGACATCTACCACCCACCTACCACTATCAGATTAGAGCCATAAGGGAGACTAGACATCTACTACCCCACTACCACTATCAGATTAGAGCCATAAGGGAGACTAGACATCTACCACTATCAGATTAGAGCCATAAGGGAGACTAGACATCTACCACCCCACTACCACTATCAGATTAGAGCCATAAGGGAGACTAGACATCTACCACTATCAGATTAGAGCCATAAGGGAGACTAGACATCTACCACCCCACTACCACTATCAGATTAGAGCTATAAAGGAGACTCGACATCTACCACCCCACTACCACTATCAAATTAGAGCCATAGGGGAGACTAGACATCTACCACTATCAGATTAGAGCCATAAGGGAGACTAGACATCTACCACCCCACTACCACTATCAGATTAGAGCCATAAGGGCGTCTAGACATCTACCACCCCACTACCACTATCAGATTAGAGCCATAAGGGAGACTAGACATCTACCACCCCACTACCACTATCAGATTAGAGCCATAAGGTAGAGTAGACATCTACTACCCCACTACCACTATCAGATTAGAGCCAAAAAGTAGACTAGACATCTACCACCCTACTACCACTATCAGATTAGAGCCATACAGTAGACTAGACATCTATTACCCCACTACCACTATCAGATTAGAGCCATAAAGTAGACGACATCTACCACCCCACTACCACTATCAGATTAGAGCCAAAAGGGAGACTAGACATCTACTACCTCACTACCACTATCAGATTAGAGCCATAAGGGAGTCTAGACATCTACCACCCCACTACCACTATCAGATTAGAGGCATAAAGTAGACTAGACATCTACCTCCCCACTACCACTATCAGATTAGAGCCATAGGGGAGACTAGACATCTACCACCCACCTACCACTATCAGATTAGAGCCATAAGGGAGACTAGACATCTACCACCCCACTTCCACTATCAGATTAGAGCCATAAGGGAGACTAGACATCTACCACTATCATATTAGAGCCATAAGGGAGACTAGACATCTACCACCCCACTACCACTATCAGATTAGAGCCATAAGGGAGACTAGACATCTACCACTATCAGATTAGAGCCATAATGGAGACTAGACATCTACCACCCCACTACCACTATCAGATTAGAGCTATAAAGGAGACTAGACATCTACCACCCCACTACAACTATCAGATTAGAGCCATAGGGGAGACTAGACATCTACCACTATCAGATTAGAGCCATAAGGGAGACTAGACATCTACCACCCCACTACCACTAAAAGATTAGAGCCATAAGGGAGTCTAGACATCTACCACCCCACTACCACTATCAGATTAGAGCCATAAGGGAGTCTAGACATCTACCACTATCAGATTAGAGCCATAAGGGAAACTAGACATCTACCACTATCAGATTAGAGCCATAAGGGAGACTAGACATCTACCACTATCAGATTAGAGCCATACGGGAGACTAGACATCTACCACTCCACTACCACTATCAGATTAGAGCCATAAGGGAGACTAGACATCTACCACCCCACTACCACTATCAGATTAGAGCCATAAGGAAGATTAGACATCTACCACCCTAATACCACTATCAGATTAGAGCCATAAAGTAGACTAGATATCTACCACCCCACTACCACTATCAGATTAGAGCCATAAGGTAGAGTAGACATCTACTACCCCACTACCACTATCAGATTAGAGCCATAAAGTAGACTAGACATCTACCACCCTACTACCACTATCAGATTAGAGCCATAAAGTAGACTAGACATCTACCACCCCACTACCACTATCAGATTAGAGCCATAAAGTAGACTAGACCTCTACCACCCCACTACCACTATCAGATTAGAGCCATAAAAAAGATTAGACATCTACCACCCTACTACCACTATCAGATTAGAGCCATAAAGTAGACTAGACATCTACCACCCCACTACCACTATCAGATTAGAGCCATAAGGGAGACGAGACATCTACTACCTCACTACCACTATCAGATTAGAGCCATAAGGGAGTCTAGACATCTACCACCCCACTGCCACTATCAGATTAGAGGCATAAAGTAGACTAGACATCTACCACCCCAATACCACTATCAGATTAGAGCCATAAGGTAGAGTAGACATCTACTACCCCACTACCACTATCAGATTAGAGCCATAAAGTAGACTAGACATCTACCACCCTACTACCACTATCAGATTAGAGCCATAAGGGAGACTAGACATCTACCACCCACCTACCACTATCAGATTAGAGCCATAAGGGAGACTAGACATCTCCTACCCCACTACCAATATCAGATTAGAGCCATAAGGGAGACTAGACATCTACCACTATCAGATTAGAGCCATAAGGGAGACTAGACATCTACCACCCCACTACCACTATCAGATTAGAGCCATAAGGGAGACTAGACATCTACCACTATCAGATTAGAGCCATAAGGGAGACTAGACATCTACCACCCCACTACCACTATCAGATTAGAGCTATAAAGGAGACTCGACATCTACCACCCCACTACCACTATCAAATTAGAGCCATAGGGGAGACTAGACATCTACCACTATCAGATTAGAGCCATAAGGGAGACTAGACATCTACTACGCTACTACCAATATCAGATTAGACACATAAGGGAGACTAGACATCTACTACCCCACTACCACTATCAGATTAGAGCCGTAAGGGAGTCCAGACATCTACTGCCCAACTACAACTATCAGATTAGAGCCATAAGGGAGACTAGACATCTACCACCCCACTACCACTATCAGATTAGAGCCATAAGGGGGACTAGACATCTACCACCCCACTACCACTATCAGATTAGAGCCATAAAGTAGACTAGACATCTACCACCCCACTACCACTATCAGATTAGAGCCATAAAGTAGACTAGACATCTACCACCCCACTACCACAATCAGATTAGTGCCATAAAGTAGACTAGACATCTACCACTATCAGATTAGAGCCATAAGGGAGACTAGACATCTACCACCCACCTACCACTATCAGATTAGAGCCATGAGGGAGACTAGACATCTACCACCCCACTACCACTATCAGATTAGAGCCATAAGGGAGTCTAGACATCTACCACCCCACTACCACTATCAGATTAGAGCAATAAGGGAGACTAGACATCTACCACTATCAGATTAGAGCCGTAAGGGAGACTAGACATCTACCACTCTCAGATTAGAGCCATAAAGTAGACTAGACATCTACCACCCACCTACCACTATCAGATTAGAGCCATGAGGGAGACTAGACATCAACCACCCCACTACCACTATCAGATTAGAGCCATAAGGGAGTTTAGACATCTACCACCCCACTACCACTATCAGATTAGAGCAATAAGGGAGACTAGACATCTACCACTATCAGATTAGAGACATAAGGGAGACTAGACATCTACCACCCTACTACCATTATCAGAGTAGAGCCATAAGGTAGACTAGACATCTACCACCCCACTACCACTATCAGAGTAGAGCCATAAGGTAGACTAGACATCTACCACCCACCTACCACTATCAGATTAGAGCCATAAGGGAGACTAGACATCTACTACCCCACTACCACTATCAGATTAGAGCCATAAGGGAGACTAGACATCTACCACTATCAGATTAGAGCCATAAGGGAGACTAGACATCTACCACCCCACTACCACTATCAGATTAGAGCCATAAGGGAGACTAGACATCTACCACTATCAGATTAGAGCCATAAGGGAGACTAGACATCTACCACCCCACTACCACTATCAGATTAGAGCTATAAAGGAGACTCGACATCTACCACCCCACTACCACTATCAAATTAGAGCCATAGGGGAGACTAGACATCTACCACTATCAGATTAGAGCCATAAGGGAGACTAGACATCTACCACCCCACTACCACTATCAGATTAGAGCCATAAGGGCGTCTAGACATCTACCACCCCACTACCACTATCAGATTAGAGCCATAAGGGAGACTAGACATCTACCACCCCACTACCACTATCAGATTAGAGCCATAAGGTAGAGTAGACATCTACTACCCCACTACCACTATCAGATTAGAGCCAAAAAGTAGACTAGACATCTACCACCCTACTACCACTATCAGATTAGAGCCATACAGTAGACTAGACATCTATTACCCCACTACCACTATCAGATTAGAGCCATAAAGTAGACGACATCTACCACCCCACTACCACTATCAGATTAGAGCCAAAAGGGAGACTAGACATCTACTACCTCACTACCACTATCAGATTAGAGCCATAAGGGAGTCTAGACATCTACCACCCCACTACCACTATCAGATTAGAGGCATAAAGTAGACTAGACATCTACCTCCCCACTACCACTATCAGATTAGAGCCATAGGGGAGACTAGACATCTACCACCCACCTACCACTATCAGATTAGAGCCATAAGGGAGACTAGACATCTACCACCCCACTTCCACTATCAGATTAGAGCCATAAGGGAGACTAGACATCTACCACTATCATATTAGAGCCATAAGGGAGACTAGACATCTACCACCCCACTACCACTATCAGATTAGAGCCATAAGGGAGACTAGACATCTACCACTATCAGATTAGAGCCATAATGGAGACTAGACATCTACCACCCCACTACCACTATCAGATTAGAGCTATAAAGGAGACTAGACATCTACCACCCCACTACAACTATCAGATTAGAGCCATAGGGGAGACTAGACATCTACCACTATCAGATTAGAGCCATAAGGGAGACTAGACATCTACCACCCCACTACCACTAAAAGATTAGAGCCATAAGGGAGTCTAGACATCTACCACCCCACTACCACTATCAGATTAGAGCCATAAGGGAGTCTAGACATCTACCACTATCAGATTAGAGCCATAAGGGAAACTAGACATCTACCACTATCAGATTAGAGCCATAAGGGAGACTAGACATCTACCACTATCAGATTAGAGCCATACGGGAGACTAGACATCTACCACTCCACTACCACTATCAGATTAGAGCCATAAGGGAGACTAGCCATCTACCACCCCACTACCACTATCAGATTATCGCCATAAAGTAGACTAGACATCTACCACCCCACTACCACTATCAGATTAGAGCCATAAGGAAGATTAGACATCTACCACCCTAATACCACTATCAGATTAGAGCCATAAAGTAGACTAGACATCTACCACCCCACTACCACTATCAGATTAGAGCCATAAGGTAGAGTAGACATCTACTACCCCACTACCACTATCAGATTAGAGCCATAAAGTAGACTAGACATCTACCACCCTACTACCACTATCAGATTAGAGCCATAAAGTAGACTAGACATCTACCACCCCACTACCACTATCAGATTAGAGCCATAAAGTAGACTAGACCTCTACCACCCCACTACCACTATCAGATTAGAGCCATAAAAAAGATTAGACATCTACCACCCTACTACCACTATCAGATTAGAGCCATAAAGTAGACTAGACATCTACCACCCCACTGCCACTATCAGATTAGAGCCATAAGGGAGACTAGACATCTACTACCTCACTACCACTATCAGATTAGAGCCATAAGGGAGTCTAGACATCTACCACCCCACTGCCACTATCAGATTAGAGGCATAAAGTAGACTAGACATCTACCACCCCACTACCACTATCAGATTAGAGCCATAAGGTAGAGTAGACATCTACTACCCCACTACCACTATCAGATTAGAGCCATAAAGTAGACTAGACATCTACCACCCTACTACCACTATCAGATTAGAGCCATAAGGGAGACTAGACATCTACCACCCACCTACCACTATCAGATTAGAGCCATAAGGGAGACTAGACATCTACTACCCCACTACCAATATCAGATTAGAGCCATAAGGGAGACTAGACATCTACCACTATCAGATTAGAGCCATAAGGGAGACTAGACATCTACCACCCCACTACCACTATCAGATTAGAGCCATAAGGGAGACTAGACATCTACCACTATCAGATTAGAGCCATAAGGGAGACTAGACATCTACCACCCCACTACCACTATCAGATTAGAGCTATAAAGGAGACTCGACATCTACCACCCCACTACCACTATCAAATTAGAGCCATAGGGGAGACTAGACATCTACCACTATCAGATTAGAGCCATAAGGGAGACTAGACATCTACCACCCCACTACCACTATCAGATTAGAGCCATAAGGGCGTCTAGACATCTACCACCCCACTACCACTATCAGATTAGAGCCATAAGGGAGTCTATACATCTACCACTATCAGATTAGAGCCATAAAGGAGACTAGACATCTACCACTATCAGATTAGAGCCATAAGGGAGACTAGACATCTACCACCCCACTACCACTAAAAGATTAGAGCCATAAGGGAGTCTAGACATCTACCACCCCACTACCACTATCAGATTAGAGCCATAAGGGAGTCTAGACATCTACCACTATCAGATTAGAGCCATAAGGGAAACTAGACATCTACCACTTTCAGATTAGAGCCATAAGGGAGACTAGACATCTACCACTATCAGATTAGAGCCATAAGGGAGACTAGACATCTACCACTCCAATACCACTATCAGATTAGAGCCATAAGGGAGACTAGCCATCTACCACCCCACTACCACTATCAGATTAGCGCCATAAAGTAGACTAGACATCTACCACCCCACTACCACTATCAGATTAGAGCCATAAGGGAGACTAGACATCTACCACCCCACTACCACTAAAAGATTAGAGCCATAAGGGAGTCTAGACATCTACCACCCCACTACCACTATCAGATTAGAGCCATAAGGGAGTCTAGACATCTACCACTATCAGATTAGAGCCATAAGGGAAACTAGACATCTACCACTTTCAGATTAGAGCCATAAGGGAGACTAGACATCTACCACTATCAGATTAGAGCCATAAGGGAGACTAGACATCTACCACTCCAATACCACTATCAGATTAGAGCCATAAGGGAGACTAGCCATCTACCACCCCACTACCACTATCAGATTAGCGCCATAAAGTAGACTAGACATCTACCACCCCACTACCACTATCAGATTAGAGCCATAAGGAAGATTAGACATCTACCACCCTAATACCACTATCAGATTAGAGCCATAAAGTAGACTAGACATCTACCACCCTACTACCACTATCAGATTAGAGCGTTAAGGGAGACTAGACATCTACCACCCACCTACCACTATCAGATTAGAGCCATAAGGGAGACTAGACATCTACTACCCCACTACCAATATCAGATTAGAGCCATAAGGGAGACTAGACATCTACCACTATCAGATTAGGGCCATAAGGGAGACTAGACATCTACCACCCCACTACCACTATCAGATTAGAGCCATAAGGGAGACTAGACATCTACCACTATCAGATTAGAGCCATAAGGGAGACTAGACATCTACCACCCCACTACCACTATCAGATTAGAGCTATAAAGGAGACTCGACATCTACCACCCCACTACCACTATCAAATTAGAGCCATAGGGGAGACTAGACATCTACCACTATCAGATTAGAGCCATAAGGGAGACTAGACATCTACCACCCCACTACCACTATCAGATTAGAGCCATAAGGGCGTCTAGACATCTACCACCCCACTACCACTATCAGATTAGAGCCATAAGGGAGTCTATACATCTACCACTATCAGATTAGAGCCATAAAGGAGACTAGACATCTACCACTATCAGATTAGAGCCATAAGGGAGACTAGACATCTACCACCCCACTACCACTAAAAGATTAGAGCCATAAGGGAGTCTAGACATCTACCACCCCACTACCACTATCAGATTAGAGCCATAAGGGAGTCTAGACATCTACCACTATCAGATTAGAGCCATAAGGGAAACTAGACATCTACCACTTTCAGATTAGAGCCATAAGGGAGACTAGACATCTACCACTATCAGATTAGAGCCATAAGGGAGACTAGACATCTACCACTCCAATACCACTATCAGATTAGAGCCATAAGGGAGACTAGCCATCTACCACCCCACTACCACTATCAGATTAGCGCCATAAAGTAGACTAGACATCTACCACCCCACTACCACTATCAGATTAGAGCCATAAGGAAGATTAGACATCTACCACCCTAATACCACTATCAGATTAGAGCCATAAAGTAGACTAGACATCTACCACCCTACTACCACTATCAGATTAGAGCCATAAAGTAGACCAGACATCTACCACCCCACTACCACTATCAGATTAGAGCCATAAAGTAGACTAGACCTCTACCACCCCACTACCACTATCAGATTAGAGCCATAAAAAAGATTAGACATCTACCACCCTACTACCACTATCAGATTAGAGCCATAAAGTAGACTAGACATCTACCACCCCACTACCACTATCAGATTAGAGCCATAAGGGAGACTAGACATCTACTACCTCACTACCACTATCAGATTAGAGCCATAAGGGAGTCTAGACATCTACCACCCCACTGCCACTATCAGATTAGCGCCATAAAGTAGACTAGACATCTACCACCCCACTACCACTATCAGATTAGAGCCATAAGGTAGAGTAGACATCTACTACCCCACTACCACTATCAGATTAGAGCCATAAAGTAGACTAGACATCTACCACCCTACTACCACTATCAGATTAGAGCCATAACGTAGACTAGACATCTACTACCTCACTACCACTATCAGATTAGAGCCATAAGGGAGTCTAGACATCTACCACCCCACTACCACTATCAGATTAGAGGCATAAAGTAGACTAGACATCTACCTCCCCACTACCACTATCAGATTAGAGCCATAAGGGAGACTAGACATCTACCACCCACCTACCACTATCAGATTAGAGCCATAAGGGAGACTAGACATCTACCACCCCACTACCACTATCAGATTAGAGCCATAAGGGAGACTAGACATCTACCACTATCATATTAGAGCCATAAGGGAGACTAGACATCTACCACCCACCTACCACTATCAGATTAGAGCCATAAGGGAGACTAGACATCTACTACCCCACTACCAATATCAGATTAGAGCCATAAGGGAGACTAGACATCTACCACTATCAGATTAGAGCCATAAGGGAGACTAGACATCTACCACCCCACTACCACTATCAGATTAGAGCCATAAGGGAGACTAGACATCTACCACTATCAGATTAGAGCCATAAGGGAGACTAGACATCTACCACTCCAATACCACTATCAGATTAGAGCCATAAGGGAGACTAGCCATCTACCACCCAACTACCACTATCAGATTAGCGCCATAAAGTAGACTAGACATCTACCACCCCACTACCACTATCAGATTAGAGCCATAAGGGAGACTAGACATCTACCACCCCACTACCACTAAAAGATTAGAGCCATAAGGGAGTCTAGACATCTACCACCCCACTACCACTATCAGATTAGAGCCATAAGGGAGTCTAGACATCTACCACTATCAGATTAGAGCCATAAGGGAAACTAGACATCTACCACTTTCAGATTAGAGCCATAAGGGAGACTAGACATCTACCACTATCAGATTAGAGCCATAAGGGAGACTAGACATCTACCACTCCAATACCACTATCAGATTAGAGCCATAAGGGAGACTAGCCATCTACCACCCCACTACCACTATCAGATTAGCGCCATAAAGTAGACTAGACATCTACCACCCCACTACCACTATCAGAGTAGAGCCATAAGGAAGATTAGACATCTACCACCCTAATACCACTATCAGATTAGAGCCATAAAGTAGACTAGACATCTACCACCCTACTACCACTATCAGATTAGAGCCATAAGGGAGACTAGACATCTACCACCCACCTACCACTATCAGATTAGAGCCATAAGGGAGACTAGACATCTACTACCCCACTACCAATATCAGATTAGAGCCATAAGGGAGACTAGACATCTACCACTATCAGATTAGGGCCATAAGGGAGACTAGACATCTACCACCCCACTACCACTATCAGATTAGAGCCATAAGGGAGACTAGACATCTACCACTATCAGATTAGAGCCATAAGGGAGACTAGACATCTACCACCCCACTACCACTATCAGATTAGAGCTATAAAGGAGACTCGACATCTACCACCCCACTACCACTATCAAATTAGAGCCATAGGGGAGACTAGACATCTACCACTATCAGATTAGAGCCATAAGGGAGACTAGACATCTACCACCCCACTACCACTATCAGATTAGAGCCATAAGGGCGTCTAGACATCTACCACCCCACTACCACTATCAGATTAGAGCCATAAGGGAGTCTATACATCTACCACTATCAGATTAGAGCCATAAAGGAGACTAGACATCTACCACTATCAGATTAGAGCCATAAGGGAGACTAGACATCTACCACCCCACTACCACTAAAAGATTAGAGCCATAAGGGAGTCTAGACATCTACCACCCCACTACCACTATCAGATTAGAGCCATAAGGGAGTCTAGACATCTACCACTATCAGATTAGAGCCATAAGGGAAACTAGACATCTACCACTTTCAGATTAGAGCCATAAGGGAGACTAGACATCTACCACTATCAGATTAGAGCCATAAGGGAGACTAGACATCTACCACTCCAATACCACTATCAGATTAGAGCCATAAGGGAGACTAGCCATCTACCACCCCACTACCACTATCAGATTAGCGCCATAAAGTAGACTAGACATCTACCACCCCACTACCACTATCAGATTAGAGCCATAAGGAAGATTAGACATCTACCACCCTAATACCACTATCAGATTAGAGCCATAAAGTAGACTAGACATCTACCACCCTACTACCACTATCAGATTAGAGCCATAAAGTAGACCAGACATCTACCACCCCACTACCACTATCAGATTAGAGCCATAAAGTAGACTAGACCTCTACCACCCCACTACCACTATCAGATTAGAGCCATAAAAAAGATTAGACATCTACCACCCTACTACCACTATCAGATTAGAGCCATAAAGTAGACTAGACATCTACCACCCCACTACCACTATCAGATTAGAGCCATAAGGGAGACTAGACATCTACTACCTCACTACCACTATCAGATTAGAGCCATAAGGGAGTCTAGACATCTACCACCCCACTGCCACTATCAGATTAGCGCCATAAAGTAGACTAGACATCTACCACCCCACTACCACTATCAGATTAGAGCCATAAGGTAGAGTAGACATCTACTACCCCACTACCACTATCAGATTAGAGCCATAAAGTAGACTAGACATCTACCACCCTACTACCACTATCAGATTAGAGCCATAACGTAGACTAGACATCTACTACCTCACTACCACTATCAGATTAGAGCCATAAGGGAGTCTAGACATCTACCACCCCACTACCACTATCAGATTAGAGGCATAAAGTAGACTAGACATCTACCTCCCCACTACCACTATCAGATTAGAGCCATAAGGGAGACTAGACATCTACCACCCACCTACCACTATCAGATTAGAGCCATAAGGGAGACTAGACATCTACCACCCCACTACCACTATCAGATTAGAGCCATAAGGGAGACTAGACATCTACCACTATCATATTAGAGCCATAAGGGAGACTAGACATCTACCACCCACCTACCACTATCAGATTAGAGCCATAAGGGAGACTAGACATCTACTACCCCACTACCAATATCAGATTAGAGCCATAAGGGAGACTAGACATCTACCACTATCAGATTAGAGCCATAAGGGAGACTAGACATCTACCACCCCACTACCACTATCAGATTAGAGCCATAAGGGAGACTAGACATCTACCACTATCAGATTAGAGCCATAAGGGAGACTAGACATCTACCACCCCACTACCACTATCAGATTAGAGCTATAAAGGAGACTCGACATCTACCACCCCACTACCAATATCAAATTAGAGCCATAGGGGAGACTAGACATCTACCACTATCAGATTAGAGCCATAAGGGAGACTAGACATCTACCACCCCACTACCACTATCAGATTAGAGCCATAAGGGCGTCTAGACATCTACCACCCCACTACCACTATCAGATTAGAGCCATAAGGGAGTCTATACATCTACCACTATCAGATTAGAGCCATAAAGGAGACTAGACATCTACCACTATCAGATTAGAGCCATAAGGGAGACTAGACATCTACCACCCCACTACCACTAAAAGATTAGAGCCATAAGGGAGTCTAGACATCTACCACCCCACTACCACTATCAGATTAGAGCCATAAGGGAGTCTAGACATCTACCACTATCAGATTAGAGCCATAAGGGAAACTAGACATCTACCACTTTCAGATTAGAGCCATAAGGGAGACTAGACATCTACCACTATCAGATTAGAGCCATAAGGGAGACTAGACATCTACCACCCCACTACCACTATCAGATTAGCGCCATAAAGTAGACTAGACATCTACCACCCCACTACCACTATCAGATTAGAGCCATAAGGAAGATTAGACATCTACCACCCTAATACCACTATCAGATTAGAGCCATAAAGTAGACTAGACATCTACCACCCTACTTCCACTATCAGATTAGAGCCATAAAGTAGACCAGACATCTACCACCCCACTACCACTATCAGATTAGAGCCATAAAGTAGACTAGACCTCTACCACCCCACTACCACTATCAGATTAGAGCCATAAAAAAGATTAGACATCTACCACCCTACTACCACTATCAGATTAGAGCCATAACGTAGACTAGACATCTACTACCTCACTACCACTATCAGATTAGAGCCATAAGGGAGTCTAGACATCTACCACCCCACTACCACTATCAGATTAGAGGCATAAAGTAGACTAGACATCTACCACCCCACTACCACTATCAGATTAGAGCCATAGGGGAGACTAGACATCTACCACTATCAGATTAGAGCCATAAGGGAGACTAGACATCTACCACCCCACTACCACTAAAAGATTAGAGCCATAAGGGAGTCTAGACATCTACCACCCCACTACCACTATCAGATTAGAGCCATAAGGGAGTCTAGACATCTACCACTATCAGATTAGAGCCATAAGGGAAACTAGACATCTACCACTATCAGATTAGAGCCATAAGGGAGACTAGACATCTACCACTATCCGATTAGAGCCATAAGGGAGACTAGACATCTACCACTCCACTACCACTATCAGATTAGAGCCATAAGGGAGACTAGCCATCTAACACCCCACTACCACTATCAGATTAGCGCCATAAAGTAGACTAGACATCTACCACCCCACTACCACTATCAGATTAGAGCCATAAGGAAGATTAGACATCTACCACCCTAATAACACTATCAGATTAGAGCCATAAAGTAGACTAGACATCTACCACCCCACTACCACTATCAGATTAGAGCCATAAGGTAGAGTAGACATCTACTACCCCACTACCACTATCAGATTAGAGCCATAAAGTAGACTAGACATCTACCACCCTACTACCACTATCAGATTAGAGCCATAAAGTAGACTAGACATCTACCACCCCACTACCACTATCAGATTAGAGCCATAAAGTAGACTAGACCTCTACCACCCCACTACCACTATCAGATTAGAGCCATAAAAAAGATTAGACATCTACCACCCTACTACCACTATCAGATTAGAGCCATAAAGTAGACTAGACATCTACCACCCCACTACCACTATCAGATTAGAGCCATAAGGGAGACTAAACATCTACTACCTCACTACCACTATCAGATTAGAGCCATAAGGGAGTCTAGACATCTACCACCCCACTGCCACTATCAGATTAGAGGCATAAAGTAGACTAGACATCTACCACCCCACTACCACTATCAGATTAGAGCCATAAGGTAGAGTAGACATCTACTACCCCACTACCACTATCAGATTAGAGCCATAAAGTAGACTAGACATCTACCACCCTACTACCACTATCAGATTAGAGCCATAAGGAAGATTAGACATCTACCACCCTAATACCACTATCAGATTAGAGCCATAAAGTAGACTAGACATCTACCACCCCACTACCACTATCAGATTAGAGCCATAAGGTAGAGTAGACATCTACTACCCCACTACCACTATCAGATTAGAGCCATAAAGTAGACTAGACATCTACCACCCTACTACCAATATCAGATTAGAGCCATAAAGTATACTAGACATCTACCACCCCACTACCACTATCAGATTAGAGCCATAAAGTAGACTAGACCTCTACCACCCCACTACCACTATCAGATTAGAGCCATTAAAAAGATTAGACATCTACCACCCTACTACCACTCTCAGATTAGAGCCATAAAGTAGACTAGACATCTACCACCCCACTACCACTATCAGATTAGAGCCATAAGGGATACTAAACATCTACTACCTCACTACCACTATCAGATTAGAGCCATAAGGGAGTCTAGACATCTACCACCCCACTGCCACTATCAGATTAGAGCCATAAAGTAGACTAGACATCTACCACCCTACTACCAATTTCAGATAAGAGGCATAAAGTAGAATAGACATCTACCACCCCACTACCACTATCAGATTAGAGCCATAAGGTAGAGTAGACATCTACTACCCCACTACCACTATCAGATTAGAGCCATAAAGTAGACTAGACATCTACCACCCTACTACCAATTTCAGATAAGAGCCATAAAGTAGACTAGACATCTACTACCCCACTACCACTATCAGATTAGAGCCATAAAGTAGACTAGACATCTACCACCCCACTACCACTATCAGATTAGAGCCATAAGGGAGTCTAGACATCTACCACCCCACTAACACTATCAGATTAGAGCCATAAAGGAGACTAGACATCTACCACCCCACTACAACTATCAGATTAGAGCAATATGGGAGTCTAGACATCTACTGCCCAACTACCACTATCAGATTAGAGCCATAAGGGAGACTAAACATCTACCACCCAACTACCACTATCAGATTAGAGCCATAAAGTAGACTAGACATCTACCACCCCACTACCACTATCAGATTAGAGACATAAGGGAGACTAGAAATCTACTACCCTACTACCAATATCAGATTAGACACATAAGGGAGACTAGACATCTACTACCCCACTACCACTATCAGATTAGAGCCGTAAGGGAGTCCAGACATCTACTGCCCAACTACAACTATCAGATTAGAGCCATACGGGAGCCTAGACATCTACCACCCCACTACCACTATCAGATTAGAGCCATAAAGTAGACTAGACATCTACCACCCCACTACCACTATCAGATTAGAGCCATAAGGGAGTGTAAACATCTACTACCTCACTACCACTATCAGATTAGAGCCATAAAGTAGACTAGACATCTACCACCCCACTACCACTATCAGATTAGAGCCATAAGGGAGTCTAGACATCTACCACCCCACTACCACTATCAGATTAGAGCCATAAAGGAGACTAGACATCTACCACCCCACTACAACTATCAGATTAGAGCAATATGGGAGTCTAGACATCTACTGCCCAACTACCACTATCAGATTAGAGCCATAAGGGAGACTAGACATCTACCACCCAACTACCACTATCAGATTAGAGCCATAAAGTAGACTAGACATCTACCACCCCACTACATCTATCAGATTAGAGACATAAGGGAGACTAGACATCTACTACCCTACTACCAATATCAGATTAGACACATAAGGGAGACTAGACATCTACTACCCCACTACCACTATCAGATTAGAGCCGTAAGGGAGTCCAGACATCTACTGCCCAACTACAACTATCAGATTAGAGCCATAAGGGAGCCTAGACATCTACCACCCCACTACCACTATCAGATTAGAGCCATAAGGGGGACTAGACATCTACCACCCCACTACCACTATCAGATTAGAGCCATAAAGTAGACTAGACATCTACCACCCCACTACCACTATCAGATTAGAGCCATAAAGTAGACTAGACCTCTACCACCCCACTACCACTATCAGATTAGAGCCATAAAAAAGATTAGACATCTACCACCCTACTACCACTATCAGATTAGAGGCATAAAGTAGACTAGACATCTACCACCCCACTACCACTATCAGATTAGAGCCATAAGGGAGACTAGTAATCTACCACCCACCTACCACTATCAGATTAGAGCCATAAGGGAGACTAGACATCTACCACCCCACTACCACTATCAGATTAGAGCCATAAGGGAGACTAGACATCTACCACTATCATATTAGAGCCATAAGGGAGACTAGACATCTACCACCCCACTACCACTATCAGATTAGAGCCATAAGGGAGACTAGACATCTACCACTAACAGATTAGAGCCATAATGGAGACTAGACATCTACCACCCAACTACCACTATCAGATTAGAGCTATAAAGGAGACTAGACATCTACCACCCCACTACCACTATTAGATTAGAGCCATAGGGGAGACTAGACATCTACCACTATCAGATTAGAGCCATAAGGGAGACTAGACATCTACCACCCAACTACCACTAAAAGATTAGAGCCATAAGGGAGTCTAGACATCTACCACCCCACTACCACTATCAGATTAGAGCCATAAGGGAGTCTAGACATCCACCACTATCAGATTAGAGCCATAAGGGAAACTAGATATCTACCACTATCAGATTAGAGCCATAAGGGAGACTAGACATCTACCACTATCAGATTAGAGCCATAAGGGAGACTAGACATCTACCACTCGACTACCACTATCAGATTAGAGCCATAAGGGAGACTAGACATCTACCACCCCACTACCACTATCAGATTAGAGCCATGAAGTAGACTAGACATCTACCACCCACCTACCACTATCAGATTAGAGCCATAAGGGAGACTAGACATCTACCACCCAACTACCACTATCAGATTAGAGCCATAAAGTAGACTAGACATCTACCACCCCACTACCACTATCAGATTAGAGACATAAGGGAGCCTAGACATCTACTACCCTACTACCAATATCAGATTAGACACATAAGGGAGACTAGACATCTACTACCCCACTACCACTATCAGATTAGACACGTAAGGGAGTCCAGACATCTACTGCCCAACTACAACTATCAGATTAGAGCCATAAGGGAGCCTAGACATCTACCACCCCACTACCACTATCAGATTAGAGCCATAAGGGGGACTAGACATCTACCACCCCACTACCACTATCAGATTAGAGCCATAAAGTAGACTAGACATCTACCACCCCACTACCACTATCAGATTAGAGCCATAAAGTAGACTAGACCTCTACCACCCCACTACCACTATCAGATTAGAGCCATAAAAAAGATTAGACATCTACCACCCTACTACCACTATCAGATTAGAGCCATAAAGTAGACTAGACATCTACCACCCCACTACCACTATCAGATTAGAGCCATAAGGGAGACTAAACATCTACTACCTCACTACCACTATCAGATTAGAGCCATAAGGGAGTCTAGACATCTACCACCCCACTGCCACTATCAGATTAGAGGCATAAAGTAGACTAGACATCTACCACCCCACTACCACTATCAGATTAGAGCCATAAGGGAGACTAGTAATCTACCACCCACCTACCACTATCAGATTAGATCCATAAGGGAGACTAGACATCTACCACCCCACTACCACTATCAGATTAGAGCCATAAGGGAGAGTAGACATCTACCATTATCATATTAGAGCCATAAGGGAGACTAGACATCTACCACCCCACTACCACTATCAGATTAGAGCCATAAGGGAGACTAGACATCTACCACTATCAGATTAGAGCCATAATGGAGACTAGACATCTACCACCCAACTACCACTATCAGATTAGAGCTATAAAGGAGACTAGACATCTACCACCCCACTACCACTATCAGATTAGAGCCATAGGGGAGACTAGACATCTACCACTATCAGATTAGAGCCATAAGGGAGACTAGACATCTACCACCCAACTACCACTAAAAGATTAGAGCCATAAGGGAGTCTAGACATCTACCACCCCACTACCACTATCAGATTAGAGCCATAAGGGAGTCTAGACATCCACCACTATCAGATTAGAGCCATAAGGGAAACTAGATATCTACCACTATCAGATTAGAGCCATAAGGGAGACTAGACATCTACCACTATCAGATTAGAGCCATAAGGGAGACTAGACATCTACCACTCCACTACCACTATCAGATTAGAGCCATAAGGGAGACTAGACATCTACCACCCCACTACCACTATCAGATTAGAGCCATGAAGTAGACTAGACATCTACCACCCACCTACCACTATCAGATTAGAGCCATAAGGGAGACTAGACATCTACCACCCCACTACCACTATCAGATTAGAGCCATAAGGGAGTCTAGACATCTACCACTATCATATTAGAGCCATAAGGGAGACTAGACATCTACCACCCCACTACCACTATCAGATTAGAGCCATAAGGGAGACTAGACATCTACCACTATCAGATTAGAGCCATAATGGAGACTAGACATCTACCACCCAACTACCACTATCAGATTAGAGCTATAAAGGAGACTAGACATCTACCACCCCACTACCACTATCAGATTAGAGCCATAGGGGAGACTAGACATCTACCACTATCAGATTAGAGCCATAAGGGAGACTAGACATCTTCCACCCCACTACCACTAAAAGATTAGAGTCATAAGGGAGTCTAGACATCTACCACCCCACTACCACTATCAGATTAGAGCAATAAGGGAGTCTAGACATCCACCACTATCAGATTAGAGCCATAAGGGAAACTAGACATCTACCACTATCAGATTAGAGCCAAAAGGGAGACTAGACATCTACCACTATCAGATTAGCGCCATAACGGAGACTAGACATCTACCACTCCACTACCGCTATCAGATAAGAACCATAACGGAGACTAGACATCTACCACCCCACTACCACTATCAGATTAGAGCCATAAAGTAGACTAGACATCTACCACCCCACTACCACTATCAGATTAGAGCCATAAGGAAGATTAGACATCTACCACCCTAATACCACTATCAGATTAGAGCCATAAAGTAGACTAGACATCTACCACCCCACTACCACTATCAGATTAGAGCCATAAGGGAGAATAGACATCTACCACTATCAGATTAGAGCCATAATGGAGACTAGACATCTACCACCCAACTACCACTATCAGATTAGAGCTATAAAGGAGACTAGACATCTACCACCCCACTACCACTATCAGATTAGAGCCATAGGGGAGACTAGACATCTACCACTATCAGATTAGAGCCATAAGGGAAACTAGACATCTACCACCCCACTACCACTAAAAGATTAGAGCCATAAGGGAGTCTAGACATCTACCACTATCAGATTAGAGCCATAAGGGAAACTAGACATCTACCACTATCAGATTAGAGCCATAAGGGAGACTAGACATCTACCACTATCAGATTAGAGCCATAAGGGAGACTAGACATCTACCATTCCACTTCCACTATCAGATTAGAGCCATAAGGGAGACTAGACATCTACCACCCCACTACCACTATCAGATTAGAGCCATAAAGTAGACTAGACATCTACCACCCCACTACCACTATCAGATTAGAGCCATAAAGAAGATTAGACATCTACCACCCTAATACCACTATCAGATTAGAGCCATAAAGTAGACTAGACATCTACCACCCCACTACCACTATCAGATTAGAGCCATAAGGTAGAGTAGACATCTACTACCCCACTACCACTATCAGATTAGAGCCATAAAGTAGACTAGACATCTACCACCCTACTACCACTATCAGATTAGAGCCATAAAGTAGACTAGACATCTACTACCCCACTACCACTATCAGATTAGAGCCATAAAGTAGACTAGACATCTACCACCCCACTACCACTATCAGATTAGAGCCATAAGGGAGTCTAGACAACTACCACCCCACTACCACTATCAGATTAGAGCCATAAAGGAGACTAGACATCTACCACCCCACTACCACTATCAGATTAGAGCAATATGGGAGTCTAGACATCTACTGCCCAACTACCACTATCAGATTAGAGCCATAAGGGAGACTAGACATCTACCACCCAACTACCCTTATCAGATTAGAGCCATAAAGAAGACTAGACATCTACCACCCCACTACCACTATCAGATTAGAGACATAAGGGAGACTAGACATCTACTACCCTACTACCAATATCAGATTATACACATAAGGGAGACTAGACATCTACTACCCCACTACCACTATCAGATTAGAGCCGTAAGGGAGTCCAGACATCTACTGCCCAACTACAACTCTCAGATTAGAGCCATAAGGGAGACTAGACATCTACCACCCCACTACCACTGTCAGATTAGAGCCATAAGGGGGACTAGACATCTACCACCCCACTACCACTATCAGATTAGAGCCATAAAGTAGACTAGACATCTACCACCTCACTACCACTATCAGATTAGAGCCATAAAGAAGACTAGACATCTACCACCCTTCTACCACAATCAGATTAGTGCCATAAAGTAGACTAGACATCTACCAATATCAGATTAGAGCCATAAGGGAGACTAGACATCTACCACCCACCTACCACTATCAGATTAGAGCCATGAGGGAGAATAGACATCTACCACCCCACTACCACTATCAGATTAGAGCCATAAGGGAGTCTAGACATCTACCACCCCACTACCACTACCAGATTAGAGCAATAAGGGAGACTAGACATCTACCACTCTCAGATTAGAGCAATAAGGGAGACTAGACATCTACCACTATCAGATTAGAGCCATAAGGGAGACTAGACATCTACCACCCCACTACCACTATCAGATTAGAGCCATAAGGGAGACTAGACATCTACCACCCCACTACCACTATCAGATTAGAGACATAAGGTAGACTAGACATCTACCACCCCACTACCACTATCAGATTAGAGCCATAAGGGAGACTAGACATCTACCACCCACCTACCACTATCAGATTAGATCCGTAAGGGAGACTAGACATCTACCAACCCACTACCACTATCAGATTAGAGCCATAAGGGAGTTTAGACATCTACCACTATCAGATTAGAGCCATAAGGGAGACTAGACATCTACCACCCCACTACCACTATCAGATTAGAGCCATAAGGGAGACTAGACATCTACCACTATCAGATTAGAGCCATAAGGGAGACTAGACATCTACCACCCCACTACCACTATCAGATTAGAGCTATAAAGGAGACTAGACATCTACCACCCCACGACCACTATCAGATTAGAGCCATAGGGGAGACTAGACATCTCCACTATCAGATTAGAGCCATAAGGGAGACTAGACATCTACCACCCCACTACCACTAAAAGATTAGAGCCATAAGGGAGTCTAGACATCTACCACCCCACTACCACTATCAGATTAGAGCCATAAGGGAGTCTAGACATCTACCACTATCAGATTAGAGCCATAAGGGAAACTAGACATCTACCACTATCAGATTAGAGCCATAAGGGAGACTAGACATCTACCACTCCACTACCACTATCAGATTAGAGCCATAAGGGAGACTAGACATCTACCACTATCAGATTAGAGCCATAATGGAGACTAGACATCTACCACCCTACTACCACTATCAGATTAGAGCTATAAAGGAGACTAGACATCTACCACCCCACTACCACTATCAGATTAGAGCCATAGGGGAGACTAGACATCTACCACTATCAGATTAGAGCCATAAGGGAGCCTAGACATCTACCACCCCACTACCACTAAAAGATTAGAGCCATAAGGGAGTCTAGACATCTACCACCCCACTACCACTATCAGATTAGAGCCATAAGGGAGTCTAGACATCTACCACTATCAGATTAGAGCCATAAGGGAAACTAGACATCTACCACTATCAGATTAGAGCCATAAGGGAGACTAGACATCTACCACTATCAGATTAGAGCCATAAGGGAGACTAGACATCTACCACTCCACTACCACTATCAGATTAGAGCCATAAGGGAGACTTGCCATCTACCACCCCACTACCACTATCAGATTAGCGCGATAAAGTAGACTAGACATCTACCACCCCAATACCACTATCAGATTAGAGCCATAAGGAAGATTAGACATCTACCACCCTAATACCACTATCAGATTCGAGCCATAAAGTAGACTAGACATCTACCACCCGACTACCACTATCAGATTAGAGCCATAAGGTAGAGTAGACATCTACTACCCCACTACCACTATCAGATTAGAGCCATAAAGTAGACTAGACATCTACCACCCTACTACCACTATCAGATTAGAGCCATAAAGTAGACTAGACATCTACCAGCCCACTACCACTATCAGATTAGAGCCATAAAGTAGACTAGACCTCTACCACCCGACTACCACTATCAGATTAGAGCCATAAAAAAGATTAGACATCTACCACCCTACTACCACTATCAGATTAGAGCCATAAAGTAGACTAGACATCTACCACCCCACTACCACTATCAGATTAGAGCCATAAGGGAGACTAGACATCTACCACCCCACTACCACTAAAAGATTAGAGCCATAAGGGAGTCTAGACATCTACCACCCCACTACCACTATCAGATTAGAGCCATAAGGGAGTCTAGACATCTACCACTATCAGATTAGAGCCATAAGGGAAACTAGACATCTACCACTATCAGATTAGAGCCATAAGGGAGACTAGACATCTACCACTCCACTACCACTATCAGATTAGAGCCATAAGGGAGACTAGACATCTACCACTATCAGATTAGAGCCATAATGGAGACTAGACATCTACCACCCTACTACCACTATCAGATTAGAGCTATAAAGGAGACTAGACATCTACCACCCCACTACCACTATCAGATTAGAGCCATAAGGGAGTCTAGACATCTACCACTATCAGATTAGAGCCATAAGGGAAACTAGACATCTACCACTATCAGATTAGAGCCATAAGGGAGACTAGACATCTACCACTATCAGATTAGAGCCATAAGGGAGACTAGACATCTACCACTCCACTACCACTATCAGATTAGAGCCATAAGGGAGACTTGCCATCTACCACTATCAGATTAGCGCCATAAAGTAGACTAGACATCTACCACCCCACTACCACTATCAGATTAGAGCCATAAGGAAGATTAGACATCTACCACCCTAATACCACTATCAGATTCGAGCCATAAAGTAGACTAGACATCTACCACCCCACTACCACTATCAGATTAGAGCCATAAGGTAGAGTAGACATCTACTACCCCACTACCACTATCAGATTAGAGCCATAAAGTAGACTAGACATCTACCACCCTACTACCACTATCAGATTAGAGCCATAAAGTAGACTAGACATCTACCAGCCCACTACCACTATCAGATTAGAGCCATAAAGTAGACTAGACCTCTACCACCCCACTACCACTATCAGATTAGAGCCATAAAAAAGATTAGACATCTACCACCCTACTACCACTATCAGATTAGAGCCATAAAGTAGACTAGACATCTACCACCCCACTACCACTATCAGATTAGAGCCATAAGGGAGACTAAACATCTACTACCTCACTACCACTATCAGATTAGAGCCATAAGGGAGTCTAGACATCTACCACCCCACTGCCACTATCAGATTAGAGGCATAAAGTAGACTAGACATCTACCACCCCACTACCACTATCAGATTAGAGCCATAAGGTAGAGTAGACATCTACTACCCCACTACCACTATCAGATTAGAGCCATAAAGTAGACTAGACATCTACCACCCTACTACCACTATCAGATTAGAGCCATAAAGTAGACTAGACATCTACTACCCCACTACCACTATCAGATTAGAGCCATAAAGTAGACTAGACATCTACCACCCCACTACCACTATCAGATTAGAGCCATAAGGGAGTCTAGACATCTACCACCCCACTACCACTATCAGATTAGAGCCATAAAGGAGACTAGACATCTACCACCCCACTACAACTATCAGATTAGAGCAATATGGGAGTCTAGACATCTACTGCCCAACTACCACTATCAGATTAGAGCCATAAGGGAGACTAGACATCTACCACCCAACTACCACTATCAGATTAGAGCCATAAAGTAGACTAGACATCTACCACCCCACTACCACTATCAGATTAGAGACATAAGGGAGACTAGACATCTACTACCCTACTACCAACATCAGATTAGACACATAAGGGAGACTAGACATCTACTACCCCACTACCACTATCAGATTAGAGCCGTAAGGGAGTCCAGACATCTACTGCCCAACTACAACTATCAGATTAGAGCCATAAGGGAGCCTAGACATCTACCACCCCACTACCACTATCAGATTAGAGCCATAAGGGGGACTAGACATCTACCACCCCACTACCACTATCAGATTAGAGCCATAAAGTAGACTAGACATCTACCACCCAACTACCACTATCAGATTAGAGCCATAAAGTAGACTAGACCTCTACCACCCCACTACCACTATCAGATTAGAGCCATAAAAAAAATTAGACATCTACCACCCTACTACCACTATCAGATTAGAGCCATAAAGTAGACTAGACATCTACCACCCCACTACCACTATCAGATTAGAGCCATAAGGGAGTCTAGACATCTACCACCCCACTGCCACTATCAGATTAGAGGCATAAAGTAGACTAGACATCTACCACCCCACTACCACTATCAGATTAGAGCCATAAGGGAGACTAGTAATCTACCACCCACCTACCACTATCAGATTAGAGCCATAAGGGAGACTAGACATCTACCACCCCACTACCACTATCAGATTAGAGCCATAAGAGAGACTAGACATCTACCACTATCATATTAGAGCCATAAGGGAACTAGACATCTACCACCCCACTACCACTATCAGATTAGAGCCATAAGGGAGACTAGACATCTACCACTATCAGATTAGAGCCATAATGGAGACTAGACATCTACCACCCAACTACCACTATCAGATTAGAGCTATAAAGGAGACTAGACATCTACCACCCCACTACCACTATCAGATTAGAGCCATAAAGTAGACTAGACATCTACTACCCCACTACCACTATCAGATTAGAGCCATAAAGTAGACTAGACATCTACCACCCCACTACCACTATCAGATTAGAGCCATAAGGGAGTCTAGACATCTACCACCCCACTACCACTATCAGATTAGAGCCATAAAGGAGACTAGACATCTACCACCCCACTACAACTATCAGATTAGAGCAATATGGGAGTCTAGACATCTACTGCCCAACTACCACTATCAGATTAGAGCCATAAGGGAGACTAGACATCTACCACCCAACTACCACTATCAGATTAGAGCCATAAAGTAGACTAGACATCTACCACCCCACTACCACTATCAGATTAGAGACATAAGGGAGACTAGACATCTACTACCCTACTACCAACATCAGATTAGACACATAAGGGAGACTAGACATCTACTACCCCACTACCACTATCAGATTAGAGCCGTAAGGGAGTCCAGACATCTACTGCCCAACTACAACTATCAGATTAGAGCCATAAGGGAGCCTAGACATCTACCACCCCACTACCACTATCAGATTAGAGCCATAAGGGGGACTAGACATCTACCACCCCACTACCACTATCAGATTAGAGCCATAAAGTAGACTAGACATCTACCACCCAACTACCACTATCAGATTAGAGCCATAAAGTAGACTAGACCTCTACCACCCCACTACCACTATCAGATTAGAGCCATAAAAAAAATTAGACATCTACCACCCTACTACCACTATCAGATTAGAGCCATAAAGTAGACTAGACATCTACCACCCCACTACCACTATCAGATTAGAGCCATAAGGGAGTCTAGACATCTACCACCCCACTGCCACTATCAGATTAGAGGCATAAAGTAGACTAGACATCTACCACCCCACTACCACTATCAGATTAGAGCCATAAGGGAGACTAGTAATCTACCACCCACCTACCACTATCAGATTAGAGCCATAAGGGAGACTAGACATCTACCACCCCACTACCACTATCAGATTAGAGCCATAAGGGAGACTAGACATCTACCACTATCATATTAGAGCCATAAGGGAACTAGACATCTACCACCCCACTACCACTATCAGATTAGAGCCATAAGGGAGACTAGACATCTACCACTATCAGATTAGAGCCATAATGGAGACTAGACATCTACCACCCAACTACCACTATCAGATTAGAGCTATAAAGGAGACTAGACATCTACCACCCCACTACCACTATCAGATTAGAGCCATAGGGGAGACTAGACATCTACCACTATCAGATTTGTGCCATAAGGGAGACTAGACATCTACCACCCCACTACCACTAAAAGATTAGAGCCATAAGGGAGTCTAGACATCTACCACCCCACTACCACTATCAGATTAGAGCCATAAGGGAGTCTAGACATCCACCACTATCAGATTAGAGCCATAAGGGAAACTAGATATCTACCACTATCAGATTAGAGCCATAAGGGAGACTAGACATCTACCACTATCAGATTAGAGCCATAAGGGAGACTAGACATCTACCACTCTACTACCACTATCAGATTAGAGCCATAAGGGAGACTAGACATCTACCACCCCACTACCACTATCAGATTAGAGCCATAAGGAAGATTAGACATCTACCACCCTAATACCACTATCAGATTCGAGCCATAAAGTAGACTAGACATCTACCACCCCACTACCACTATCAGATTAGAGCCATAAGGTAGAGTAGACATCTACTACCCCACTACCACTATCAGATTAGAGCCATAAAGTAGACTAGACATCTACCACCCTACTACCACTATCAGATTAGAGCCATAAAGTAGACTAGACATCTACCAGCCCACTACCACTATCAGATTAGAGCCATAAAGTAGACTAGACCTCTACCACCCCACTACCACTATCAGATTAGAGCCATAAAAAAGATTAGACATCTACCACCCTACTACCACTATCAGATTAGAGCCATAAAGTAGACTAGACATCTACCACCCCACTACCACTATCAGATTAGAGCCATAAGGGAGACTAAACATCTACTACCTCACTACCACTATCAGATTAGAGCCATAAGGGAGTCTAGACATCTACCACCCCACTGCCACTATCAGATTAGAGGCATAAAGTAGACTAGACATCTACCACCCCACTACCACTATCAGATTAGAGCCATAAGGTAGAGTAGACATCTACTACCCCACTACCACTATCAGATTAGAGCCATAAAGTAGACTAGACATCTACCACCCTACTACCACTATCAGATTAGAGCCATAAAGTAGACTAGACATCTACTACCCCACTACCACTATCAGATTAGAGCCATAAAGTAGACTAGACATCTACCACCCCACTACCACTATCAGATTAGAGCCATAAGGGAGTCTAGACATCTACCACCCCACTACCACTATCAGATTAGAGCCATAAAGGAGACTAGACATCTACCACCCCACTACAACTATCAGATTAGAGCAATATGGGAGTCTAGACATCTACTGCCCAACTACCACTATCAGATTAGAGCCATAAGGGAGACTAGACATCTACCACCCAACTACCACTATCAGATTAGAGCCATAAAGTAGACTAGACATCTACCACCCCACTACCACTATCAGATTAGAGACATAAGGGAGACTAGACATCTACTACCCTACTACCAACATCAGATTAGACACATAAGGGAGACTAGACATCTACTACCCCACTACCACTATCAGATTAGAGCCGTAAGGGAGTCCAGACATCTACTGCCCAACTACAACTATCAGATTAGAGCCATAAGGGAGCCTAGACATCTACCACCCCACTACCACTATCAGATTAGAGCCATAAGGGGGACTAGACATCTACCACCCCACTACCACTATCAGATTAGAGCCATAAAGTAGACTAGACATCTACCACCCAACTACCACTATCAGATTAGAGCCATAAAGTAGACTAGACCTCTACCACCCCACTACCACTATCAGATTAGAGCCATAAAAAAAATTAGACATCTACCACCCTACTACCACTATCAGATTAGAGCCATAAAGTAGACTAGACATCTACCACCCCACTACCACTATCAGATTAGAGCCATAAGGGAGTCTAGACATCTACCACCCCACTGCCACTATCAGATTAGAGGCATAAAGTAGACTAGACATCTACCACCCCACTACCACTATCAGATTAGAGCCATAAGGGAGACTAGTAATCTACCACCCACCTACCACTATCAGATTAGAGCCATAAGGGAGACTAGACATCTACCACCCCACTACCACTATCAGATTAGAGCCATAAGAGAGACTAGACATCTACCACTATCATATTAGAGCCATAAGGGAACTAGACATCTACCACCCCACTACCACTATCAGATTAGAGCCATAAGGGAGACTAGACATCTACCACTATCAGATTAGAGCCATAATGGAGACTAGACATCTACCACCCAACTACCACTATCAGATTAGAGCTATAAAGGAGACTAGACATCTACCACCCCACTACCACTATCAGATTAGAGCCATAAAGTAGACTAGACATCTACTACCCCACTACCACTATCAGATTAGAGCCATAAAGTAGACTAGACATCTACCACCCCACTACCACTATCAGATTAGAGCCATAAGGGAGTCTAGACATCTACCACCCCACTACCACTATCAGATTAGAGCCATAAAGGAGACTAGACATCTACCACCCCACTACAACTATCAGATTAGAGCAATATGGGAGTCTAGACATCTACTGCCCAACTACCACTATCAGATTAGAGCCATAAGGGAGACTAGACATCTACCACCCAACTACCACTATCAGATTAGAGCCATAAAGTAGACTAGACATCTACCACCCCACTACCACTATCAGATTAGAGACATAAGGGAGACTAGACATCTACTACCCTACTACCAACATCAGATTAGACACATAAGGGAGACTAGACATCTACTACCCCACTACCACTATCAGATTAGAGCCGTAAGGGAGTCCAGACATCTACTGCCCAACTACAACTATCAGATTAGAGCCATAAGGGAGCCTAGACATCTACCACCCCACTACCACTATCAGATTAGAGCCATAAGGGGGACTAGACATCTACCACCCCACTACCACTATCAGATTAGAGCCATAAAGTAGACTAGACATCTACCACCCAACTACCACTATCAGATTAGAGCCATAAAGTAGACTAGACCTCTACCACCCCACTACCACTATCAGATTAGAGCCATAAAAAAAATTAGACATCTACCACCCTACTACCACTATCAGATTAGAGCCATAAAGTAGACTAGACATCTACCACCCCACTACCACTATCAGATTAGAGCCATAAGGGAGTCTAGACATCTACCACCCCACTGCCACTATCAGATTAGAGGCATAAAGTAGACTAGACATCTACCACCCCACTACCACTATCAGATTAGAGCCATAAGGGAGACTAGTAATCTACCACCCACCTACCACTATCAGATTAGAGCCATAAGGGAGACTAGACATCTACCACCCCACTACCACTATCAGATTAGAGCCATAAGGGAGACTAGACATCTACCACTATCATATTAGAGCCATAAGGGAACTAGACATCTACCACCCCACTACCACTATCAGATTAGAGCCATAAGGGAGACTAGACATCTACCACTATCAGATTAGAGCCATAATGGAGACTAGACATCTACCACCCAACTACCACTATCAGATTAGAGCTATAAAGGAGACTAGACATCTACCACCCCACTACCACTATCAGATTAGAGCCATAGGGGAGACTAGACATCTACCACTATCAGATTTGTGCCATAAGGGAGACTAGACATCTACCACCCCACTACCACTAAAAGATTAGAGCCATAAGGGAGTCTAGACATCTACCACCCCACTACCACTATCAGATTAGAGCCATAAGGGAGTCTAGACATCCACCACTATCAGATTAGAGCCATAAGGGAAACTAGATATCTACCACTATCAGATTAGAGCCATAAGGGAGACTAGACATCTACCACTATCAGATTAGAGCCATAAGGGAGACTAGACATCTACCACTCTACTACCACTATCAGATTAGAGCCATAAGGGAGACTAGACATCTACCACCCCACTACCACTATCAGATTAGAGCCATGAAGTAGACTAGACATCTACCACCCACCTACCACTATCAGATTAGAGCCATAAGGGAGACTAGACATCTACCACCCCACTACCACTATCAGATTAGAGCCTTAAGGAAGACTAGACATCTACCACTATCATATTAAAGCCATAAGGGAGACTAGACATCTACCACCCCACTACCACTATCAGATTAGAGCCATAAGGGAGACTAGACATCTACCACTATCAGATTAGAGCCATAATGGAGACTAGACATCTACCACCCAACTACCACTATCAGATTAGAGCTATAAAGGAGACTAGACATCTACCGCCCCACTACCACTATCAGATTAGAGCCATAGGGGAGACTAGACATCTACAACTATCAGATTAGAGCCATAAGGGAGACTAGACATCTACCACCCCACTACCACTATCAGATTAGAGCCATAAGGGGGACTAGACATCTACCACCCTACTACCACTATCAGATTAGAGCTATAAAGGAGACTAGACATCTACCACCCCACTACCACTATCAGATTAGAGCCATAGGGGAGACTAGACATCTACCACTATCAGATTAGAGCCATAAGGGAGCCTAGACATCTACCACCCTACTACCACTATCAGATTAGAGCTATAAAGGAGACTAGACATCTACTACCCCACTACCACTATCAGATTAGAGCCATAAAGTAGACTAGACATCTACCACCCTACTACCACTATCAGATTAGAGCCATAAAGTAGACTAGACATCTACCAGCCCACTACCACTATCAGATTAGAGCCATAAAGTAGACTAGACCTCTACCACCCCACTACCACTATCAGATTAGAGCCATAAAAAAGATTAGACATCTACCACCCTACTACCACTATCAGATTAGAGCCATAAAGTAGACTAGACATCTACCACCCCACTACCACTATCAGATTAGAGCCATAAGGGAGACTAAACATCTACTACCTCACTACCACTATCAGATTAGAGCCATAAGGGAGTCTAGACATCTACCACCCCACTGCCACTATCAGATTAGAGGCATAAAGTAGACTAGACATCTACCACCCCACTACCACTATCAGATTAGAGCCATAAGGTAGAGTAGACATCTACTACCCCACTACCACTATCAGATTAGAGCCATAAAGTAGACTAGACATCTACCACCCTACTACCACTATCAGATTAGAGCCATAAAGTAGACTAGACATCTACTACCCCACTACCACTATCAGATTAGAGCCATAAAGTAGACTAGACATCTACCACCCCACTACCACTATCAGATTAGAGCCATAAGGGAGTCTAGACATCTACCACCCCACTACCACTATCAGATTAGAGCCATAAAGGAGACTAGACATCTACCACCCCACTACAACTATCAGATTAGAGCAATATGGGAGTCTAGACATCTACTGCCCAACTACCACTATCAGATTAGAGCCATAAGGGAGACTAGACATCTACCACCCAACTACCACTATCAGATTAGAGCCATAAAGTAGACTAGACATCTACCACCCCACTACCACTATCAGATTAGAGACATAAGGGAGACTAGACATCTACTACCCTACTACCAACATCAGATTAGACACATAAGGGAGACTAGACATCTACTACCCCACTACCACTATCAGATTAGAGCCGTAAGGGAGTCCAGACATCTACTGCCCAACTACAACTATCAGATTAGAGCCATAAGGGAGCCTAGACATCTACCACCCCACTACCACTATCAGATTAGAGCCATAAGGGGGACTAGACATCTACCACCCCACTACCACTATCAGATTAGAGCCATAAAGTATACTAGACATCTACCACCCAACTACCACTATCAGATTAGAGCCATAAAGTAGACTAGACCTCTACCACCCCACTACCACTATCAGATTAGAGCCATAAAAAAATTAGACATCTACCACCCTACTACCACTATCAGATTAGAGCCATAAAGTAGACTAGACATCTACCACCCCACTACCACTATCAGATTAGAGCCATAAGGGAGTCTAGACATCTACCACCCCACTGCCACTATCAGATTAGAGGCATAAAGTAGACTAGACATCTACCACCCCACTACCACTATCAGATTAGAGCCATAAGGGAGACTAGTTATCTACCACCCACCTACCACTATCAGATTAGAGCCATAAGGGAGACTAGACATCTACCACCCCACTACCACTATCAGATTAGAGCCATAAAGTAGACTAGACATCTACCACCCCACTACCACTATCAGATTAGAGACATAAGGGAGACTAGACATCTACTACCCTACTACCAACATCAGATTAGACACATAAGGGAGACTAGACATCTACTACCCCACTACCACTATCAGATTAGAGCCGTAAGGGAGTCCAGACATCTACTGCCCAACTACAACTATCAGATTAGAGCCATAAGGGAGCCTAGACATCTACCACCCCACTACCACTATCAGATTAGAGCCATAAGGGGGACTAGACATCTACCACCCCACTACCACTATCAGATTAGAGCCATAAAGTAGACTAGACATCTACCACCCAACTACCACTATCAGATTAGAGCCATAAAGTAGACTAGACCTCTACCACCCCACTACCACTATCAGATTAGAGCCATAAAAAAAATTAGACATCTACCACCCTACTACCACTATCAGATTAGAGCCATAAAGTAGACTAGACATCTACCACCCCACTACCACTATCAGATTAGAGCCATAAGGGAGTCTAGACATCTACCACCCCACTGCCACTATCAGATTAGAGGCATAAAGTAGACTAGACATCTACCACCCCACTACCACTATCAGATTAGAGCCATAAGGGAGACTAGTTATCTACCACCCACCTACCACTATCAGATTAGAGCCATAAGGGAGACTAGACATCTACCACCCACTACCACTATCAGATTAGAGCCATAAGGGAGACTAGACATCTACCACTATCAGATTAGAGCCATAAGGGAACTAGACATCTACCACCCCACTACCACTATCAGATTAGAGCCATAAGGGAGACTAGACATCTACCACTATCAGATTAGAGCCATAATGGAGACTAGACATCTACCACCCAACTACCACTATCAGATTAGAGCTATAAAGGAGACTAGACATCTACCACCCCACTACCACTATCAGATTAGAGCCATAGGGGAGACTAGACATCTACCACTATCAGATTAGAGCCATAAGGGAGACTAGACATCTACCACCCCACTACCACTAAAAGATTAGAGCCATAAGGGAGTCTAGACATCTACCACCCCACTACCACTATCAGATTAGAGCCATAAGGGAGTCTAGACATCCACCACTATCAGATTAGAGCCATAAGGGAAACTAGATATCTACCACTATCAGATTAGAGCCATAAGGGAGACTAGACATCTACCACTATCAGATTAGAGCCATAAGGGAGACTAGACATCTACCACTCTACTACCACTATCAGATTAGAGCCATAAGGGAGACTAGACATCTACCACCCCACTACCACTATCAGATTAGAGCCATGAAGTAGACTAGACATCTACCACCCACCTACCACTATCAGATTAGAGCCATAAGGGAGACTAGACATCTACCACCCCACTACCACTATCAGATTAGAGCCTTAAGGAAGACTAGACATCTACCACTATCATATTAGAGCCATAAGGGAGACTAGACATCTACCACCCCACTACCACTATCAGATTAGAGCCATAAGGGAGACTAGACATCTACCACTATCAGATTAGAGCCATAATGGAGACTAGACATCTACCACCCAACTACCACTATCAGATTAGAGCTATAAAGGAGACTAGACATCTACCGCCCCACTACCACTATCAGATTAGAGCCATAGGGGAGACTAGACATCTACAACTATCAGATTAGAGCCATAAGGGAGACTAGACATCTACCACCCCACTACCACTATCAGATTAGAGCCATAAGGGGGACTAGACATCTACCACCCTACTACCACTATCAGATTAGAGCTATAAAGGAGACTAGACATCTACCACCCCACTACCACTATCAGATTAGAGCCATAGGGGAGACTAGACATCTACCACTATCAGATTAGAGCCATAAGGGAGCCTAGACATCTACCACCCCACTACCACTAAAAGATTAGAGCCATAAGGGAGTCTAGACATCTACCACCCCACTACCACTATCAAAATAGAGCCATAAGGGAGTCTAGACATCTACCACTATCAGATTAGAGCCATAAGGGAAACTAGACATCTACCACTATCAGATTAGAGCCATAAGGGAGACTAGACATCTACCACTATCAGATTAGAGCCATAAGGGAGACTAGACATCTACCACTCCACTACCACTATCAGATTAGAGCCATAAGGGAGACTTGCCATCTACCACCCCACTACCACTATCAGATTAGCGCCATAAAGTAGACTAGACATCTACCACCCCACTACCACTATCAGATTAGAGCCATAAGGAAGATTAGACATCTACCACCCTAATACCACTATCAGATTCGAGCCATAAAGTAGACTAGACATCTACCACCCCACTACCACTATCAGATTAGAGCCATAAGGTAGAGTAGACATCTACTACCCCACTACCACTATCAGATTAGAGCCATAAAGTAGACTAGACATCTACCACCCTACTACCACTATCAGATTAGAGCCATAAAGTAGACTAGACATCTACCAGCCCACTACCACTATCAGATTAGAGCCATAAAGTAGACTAGACCTCTACCACCCCACTACCACTATCAGATTAGAGCCATAAAAAAGATTAGACATCTACCACCCTACTACCACTATCAGATTAGAGCCATAAAGTAGACTAGACATCTACCACCCCACTACCACTATCAGATTAGAGCCATAAGGGAGACTAAACATCTACTACCTCACTACCACTATCAGATTAGAGCCATAAGGGAGTCTAGACATCTACCACCCCACTGCCACTATCAGATTAGAGGCATAAAGTAGACTAGACATCTACCACCCCACTACCACTATCAGATTAGAGCCATAAGGTAGAGTACACATCTACTACCCCACTACCACTATCAGATTAGAGCCATAAAGTAGACTAGACATCTACCACCCTACTACCACTATCAGATTAGAGCCATAAAGTAGACTAGACATCTACTACCCCACTACCACTATCAGATTAGAGCCATAAAGGAGACTAGACATCTACCACCCCACTACAACTATCAGATTAGAGCAATATGGGAGTCTAGACATCTACTGCCCAACTACCACTATCAGATTAGAGCCATAAGGGAGACTAGACATCTACCACCCAACTACCACTATCAGATTAGAGCCATAAAGTAGACTAGACATCTACCACCCCACTACCACTATCAGATTAGAGACATAAGGGAGACTAGACATCTACTACCCTACTACCAATATCAGATTAGACACATAAGGGAGACTAGACATCTACTACCCCACTACCACTATCAGATTAGAGCCGTAAGGGAGTCCAGACATCTACTGCCCAACTACAACTATCAGATTAGAGCCATAAGGGAGCCTAGACATCTACCACCCCACTACCACTATCAGATTAGAGCCATAAGGGGGACTAGACATCTACCACCCCACTACCACTATCAGATTAGAGCCATAAAGTAGACTAGACATCTACCACCCAACTACCACTATCAGATTAGAGCCATAAAGTAGACTAGACCTCTACCACCCCACTACCACTATCAGATTAGAGCCATAAAAAAAATTAGACATCTACCACCCTACTACCACTATCAGATTAGAGCCATAAAGTAGACTAGACATCTACCACCCTACTGCCACTATCAGATTAGAGGCATAAAGTAGACTAGACATCTACCACCCCACTACCACTATCAGATTAGAGCCATAAGGGAGACTAGTAATCTACCACCCACCTACCACTATCAGATTAGAGCCATAAGGGAGACTAGACATCTACCACCCCACTACCACTATCAGATTAGAGCCATAAGGGAGACTAGACATCTACCACTATCATATTAGAGCCATAAGGGAACTAGACATCTACCACCCCACTACCACTATCAGATTAGAGCCATAAGGGAGACTAGACATCTACCACTATCAGATTAGAGCCATAATGGAGACTAGACATCTACCACCCAACTACCACTATCAGATTAGAGCTATAAAGGAGACTAGACATCTACCACCCCACTACCACTATCAGATTAGAGCCATAGGGGAGACTAGACATCTACCACTATCAGATTAGAGCCATAAGGGAGACTAGACATCTACCACCCCACTACCACTAAAAGATTAGAGCCATAAGGGAGTCTAGACATCTACCACCCCACTACCACTATCAGATTAGAGCCATAAGGGAGTCTAGACATCCACCACTATCAGATTAGAGCCATAAGGGAAACTAGATATCTACCACTATCAGATTAGAGCCATAAGGGAGACTAGACATCTACCACTATCAGATTAGAGCCATAAGGGAGACTAGACATCTACCACTCTACTACCACTATCAGATTAGAGCCATAAGGGAAACTAGACATCTACCACCCCACTACCACTATCAGATTAGAGCCATGAAGTAGACTAGACATCTACCACCCACCTACCACTATCAGATTAGAGCCATAAGGGAGACTAGACATCTACCACCCCACTACCACTATCAGATTAGAGCCTTAAGGAAGACTAGACATCTACCACTATCATATTAAAGCCATAAGGGAGACTAGACATCTACCACCCCACTACCACTATCAGATTAGAGCCATAAGGGAGACTAGACATCTACCACTATCAGATTAGAGCCATAATGGAGACTAGACATCTACCACCCAACTACCACTATCAGATTAGAGCTATAAAGGAGACTAGACATCTACCGCCCCACTACCACTATCAGATTAGAGCCATAGGGGAGACTAGACATCTACAACTATCAGATTAGAGCCATAAGGGAGACTAGACATCTACCACCCCACTACCACTATCAGATTAGAGCCATAAGGGGGACTAGACATCTAACACCCTACTACCACTATCAGATTAGAGCTATAAAGGAGACTAGACATCTACCACCCCACTACCACTATCAGATTAGAGCCATAGGGGAGACTAGACATCTACCACTATCAGATTAGAGCCATAAGGGAGCCTAGACATCTACCACCCTACTACCACTATCAGATTAGAGCTATAAAGGAGACTAGACATCTACTACCCCACTACCACTATCAGATTAGAGCCATAAAGTAGACTAGACATCTACCACCCTACTACCACTATCAGATTAGAGCCATAAAGTAGACTAGACATCTACCAGCCCACTACCACTATCAGATTAGAGCCATAAAGTAGACTAGACCTCTACCACCCCACTACCACTATCAGATTAGAGCCATAAAAAAGATTAGACATCTACCACCCTACTACCACTATCAGATTAGAGCCATAAAGTAGACTAGACATCTACCACCCCACTACCACTATCAGATTAGAGCCATAAGGGAGACTAAACATCTACTACCTCACTACCACTATCAGATTAGAGCCATAAGGGAGTCTAGACATCTACCACCCCACTGCCACTATCAGATTAGAGGCATAAAGTAGACTAGACATCTACCACCCCACTACCACTATCAGATTAGAGCCATAAGGTAGAGTAGACATCTACTACCCCACTACCACTATCAGATTAGAGCCATAAAGTAGACTAGACATCTACCACCCTACTACCACTATCAGATTAGAGCCATAAAGTAGACTAGACATCTACTACCCCACTACCACTATCAGATTAGAGCCATAAAGTAGACTAGACATCTACCACCCCACTACCACTATCAGATTAGAGCCATAAGGGAGTCTAGACATCTACCACCCCACTACCACTATCAGATTAGAGCCATAAAGGAGACTAGACATCTACCACCCCACTACAACTATCAGATTAGAGCAATATGGGAGTCTAGACATCTACTGCCCAACTACCACTATCAGATTAGAGCCATAAGGGAGACTAGACATCTACCACCCAACTACCACTATCAGATTAGAGCCATAAAGTAGACTAGACATCTACCACCCCACTACCACTATCAGATTAGAGACATAAGGGAGACTAGACATCTACTACCCTACTACCAACATCAGATTAGACACATAAGGGAGACTAGACATCTACTACCCCACTACCACTATCAGATTAGAGCCGTAAGGGAGTCCAGACATCTACTGCCCAACTACAACTATCAGATTAGAGCCATAAGGGAGCCTAGACATCTACCACCCCACTACCACTATCAGATTAGAGCCATAAGGGGGACTAGACATCTACCACCCCACTACCACTATCAGATTAGAGCCATAAAGTAGACTAGACATCTACCACCCAACTACCACTATCAGATTAGAGCCATAAAGTAGACTAGACCTCTACCACCCCACTACCACTATCAGATTAGAGCCATAAAAAAAATTAGACATCTACCACCCCACTACCACTATCAGATTAGAGCCATAAGGGAGACTAGACATCTACCACTATCAGATTAGAGCCATAATGGAGACTAGACATCTACCACCCAACTACCACTATCAGATTAGAGCTATAAAGGAGACTAGACATCTACCGCCCCACTACCACTATCAGATTAGAGCCATAGGGGAGACTAGACATCTACAACTATCAGATTAGAGCCATAAGGGAGACTAGACATCTACCACCCCACTACCACTATCAGATTAGAGCCATAAGGGGGACTAGACATCTACCACCCTACTACCACTATCAGATTAGAGCTATAAAGGAGACTAGACATCTACCACCCCACTACCACTATCAGATTAGAGCCATAGGGGAGACTAGACATCTACCACTATCAGATTAGAGCCATAAGGGAGCCTAGACATCTACCACCCCACTACCACTAAAAGATTAGAGCCATAAGGGAGTCTAGACATCTACCACCCCACTACCACTATCAGATTAGAGCCATAAGGGAGTCTAGACATCTACCACTATCAGATTAGAGCCATAAGGGAAACTAGACATCTACCACTATCAGATTAGAGCCATAAGGGAGACTAGACATCTACCACTATCAGATTAGAGCCATAATGGAGACTAGACATCTACCACCCAACTACCACTATCAGATTAGAGCTATAAAGGAGACTAGACATCTACCACCCCACTACCACTATCAGATTAGAGCCATAGGGGAGACTAGACATCTACCACTATCAGATTAGAGCCATAAGGGAGACTAGACATCTACCACCCCACTACCACTAAAAGATTAGAGCCATAAGGGAGTCTAGACATCTACCACCCCACTACCACTATCAGATTAGAGCCATAAGGGAGTCTAGACATCCACCACTATCAGATTAGAGCCATAAGGGAAACTAGATATCTACCACTATCAGATTAGAGCCATAAGGGAGACTAGACATCTACCACTATCAGATTAGAGCCATAAGGGAGACTAGACATCTACCACTCTACTACCACTATCAGATTAGAGCCATAAGGGAGACTAGACATCTACCACCCCACTACCACTATCAGATTAGAGCCATGAAGTAGACTAGACATCTACCACCCACCTACCACTATCAGATTAGAGCCATAAGGGAGACTAGACATCTACCACCCCACTACCACTATCAGATTAGAGCCTTAAGGAAGACTAGACATCTACCACTATCATATTAGAGCCATAAGGGAGACTAGACATCTACCACCCCACTACCACTATCAGATTAGAGCCATAAGGGAGACTAGACATCTACCACTATCAGATTAGAGCCATAATGGAGACTAGACATCTACCACCCAACTACCACTATCAGATTAGAGCTATAAAGGAGACTAGACATCTACCACCCCACTACCACTATCAGATTAGAGCCATAGGGGAGACTAGACATCTACAACTATCAGATTAGAGCCATAAGGGAGACTAGACATCTACCACCCCACTACCACTATCAGATTAGAGCCATAAGGGGGACTAGACATCTACCACCCTACTACCACTATCAGATTAGAGCTATAAAGGAGACTAGACATCTACCACCCCACTACCACTATCAGATTAGAGCCATAGGGGAGACTAGACATCTACCACTATCAGATTAGAGCCATAAGGGAGCCTAGACATCTACCACCCCACTACCACTAAAAGATTAGAGCCATAAGGGAGTCTAGACATCTACCACCCCACTACCACTATCAGATTAGAGCCATAAGGGAGTCTAGACATCTACCACTATCAGATTAGAGCCATAAGGGAAACTAGACATCTACCACTATCAGATTAGAGCCATAAGGGAGACTAGACATCTACCACTATCAGATTAGAGCCATAAGGGAGACTAGACATCTACCACTCCACTACCACTATCAGATTAGAGCCATAAGGGAGACTTGCCATCTACCACCCCACTACCACTATCAGATTAGCGCCATAAAGTAGACTAGACATCTACCACCCCACTACCACTATCAGATTAGAGCCATAAGGAAGATTAGACATCTACCACCCTAATACCACTATCAGATTCGAGCCATAAAGTAGACTAGACATCTACCACCCCACTACCACTATCAGATTAGAGCCATAAGGTAGAGTAGACATCTACTACCCCACTACCACTATCAGATTAGAGCCATAAAGTAGACTAGACATCTACCACCCTACTACCACTATCAGATTAGAGCCATAAAGTAGACTAGACATCTACCAGCCCACTACCACTATCAGATTAGAGCCATAAAGTAGACTAGACCTCTACCACCCCACTACCACTATCAGATTAGAGCCATAAAAAAGATTAGACATCTACCACCCTACTACCACTATCAGATTAGAGCCATAAAGTAGACTAGACATCTACCACCCCACTACCACTATCAGATTAGAGCCATAAGGGAGACTAAACATCTACTACCTCACTACCACTATCAGATTAGAGCCATAAGGGAGTCTAGACATCTACCACCCCACTGCCACTATCAGATTAGAGGCATAAAGTAGACTAGACATCTACCACCCCACTACCACTATCAGATTAGAGCCATAAGGTAGAGTAGACATCTACCACCCCACTACCACTATCAGATTAGAGCCATAAAGTAGACTAGACATCTACCACCCTACTACCACTATCAGATTAGAGCCATAAAGTAGACTAGACATCTACTACCCCACTACCACTATCAGATTAGAGACATAAAGTAGACTAGACATCTACCACCCCACTACCACTATCAGATTAGAGCCATAAGGGAGTCTAGACATCTACCACCCCACTACCACTATCAGATTAGAGCCATAAAGGAGACTAGACATCTACCTCCCCACTACAACTATCAGATTAGAGCAATATGGGAGTCTAGACATCTACTGCCCAACTACCACTATCAGATTAGAGCCATAAGGGAGACTAGACATCTACCACCCAACTACCACTATCAGATTAGAGCCATAAAGTAGACTAGACATCTACCACCCCACTACCACTATCAGATTAGAGACATAAGGGAGACTAGACATCTACTACCCTACTACCAATATCAGATTAGACACATAAGGGAGACTAGACATCTACTACCCCACTACCACTATCAGATTAGAGCCGTAAGGGAGTCCAGACATCTACTGCCCAACTACAACTATCAGATTAGAGCCATAAGGGAGCCTAGACATCTACCACCCCACTACCACTATCAGATTAGAGCCATAAGGGGGACTAGACATCTACCACCCCACTACCACTATCAGATTAGAGCCATAAAGTAGACTAGACATCTACCACCCAACTACCACTATCAGATTAGAGCCATAAAGTAGACTAGACCTCTACCACCCCACTACCACTATCAGATTAGAGCCATAAAAAAAATTAGACATCTACCACCCTACTACCACTATCAGATTAGAGCCATAAAGTAGACTAGACATCTACCACCCCACTACCACTATCAGATTAGAGCCATAAGGGAGTCTAGACATCTACCACCCCACTGCCACTATCAGATTAGAGGCATAAAGTAGACTAGACATCTACCACCCCACTACCACTATCAGATTAGAGCCATAAGGGAGACTAGTAATCTACCACCCACCTACCACTATCAGATTAGAGCCATAAGGGAGACTAGACATCTACCACCCCACTACCACTATCAGATTAGAGCCATAAGGGAGACTAGACATCTACCACTATCATATTAGAGCCATAAGGGAACTAGACATCTACCACCCCACTACCACTATCAGATTAGAGCCATAAGGGAGACTAGACATCTACCACTATCAGATTAGAGCCATAATGGAGACTAGACATCTACCACCCAACTACCACTATCAGATTAGAGCTATAAAGGAGACTAGACATCTACCACCCCACTACCACTATCAGATTAGAGCCATAGGGGAGACTAGACATCTACCACTATCAGATTAGAGCCATAAGGGAGACTAGACATCTACCACCCCACTACCACTAAAAGATTAGAGCCATAAGGGAGTCTAGACATCTACCACCCCACTACCACTATCAGATTAGAGCCATAAGGGAGTCTAGACATCCACCACTATCAGATTAGAGCCATAAGGGAAACTAGATATCTACCACTATCAGATTAGAGCCATAAGGGAGACTAGACATCTACCACTATCAGATTAGAGCCATAAGGGAGACTAGACATCTACCACTCTACTACCACTATCAGATTAGAGCCATAAGGGAGACTAGACATCTACCACCCCACTACCACTATCAGATTAGAGCCATGAAGTAGACTAGACATCTACCACCCACCTACCACTATCAGATTAGAGCCATAAGGGAGACTAGACATCTACCACCCCACTACCACTATCAGATTAGAGCCTTAAGGAAGACTAGACATCTACCACTATCATATTAGAGCCATAAGGGAGACTAGACATCTACCACCCCACTACCACTATCAGATTAGAGCCATAAGGGAGACTAGACATCTACCACTATCAGATTAGAGCCATAATGGAGACTAGACATCTACCACCCAACTACCACTATCAGATTAGAGCTATAAAGGAGACTAGACATCTACCACCCCACTACCACTATCAGATTAGAGCCATAGGGGAGACTAGACATCTACAACTATCAGATTAGAGCCATAAGGGAGACTAGACATCTACCACCCCACTACCACTAAAAGATTAGAGCCATAAGGGAGTCTAGACATCTACCACCCCACTACCACTATCAGATTAGAGCCATAAGGGAGTCTAGACATCCACCACTATCAGATTAGAGCCATAATGGAGACTAGACATCTACCACCCAACTACCACTATCAGATTAGAGCTATAAAGGAGACTAGACATCTACCACCCCACTACCACTATCAGATTAGAGCCATAAGGTAGAGTAGACATCTACTACCCCACTACCACTATCAGATTAGAGCCATAAAGTAGACTAGACATCTACCACCCTACTACCACTATAAGATTAGAGCCATAAAGTAGACTAGACATCTACCAGCCCACTACCACTATCAGATTAGAGCCATAAAGTAGACTAGACCTCTACCACCCCACTACAACTATCAGATTAGAGCCATAAAAAAGATTAGACATCTACCACCCTACTACCACTATCAGATTAGAGCCATAAAGTAGACTAGACATCTACCACCCCACTACCACTATCAGATTAGAGCCATAAGGGAGAATAAACATCTACTACCTCACTACCACTATCAGATTAGAGCCATAAGGGAGTCTAGACATCTACCACCCCACTGCCACTATCAGATTAGAGGCATAAAGTAGACTAGACATCTACCACCCCACTACCACTATCAGATTAGAGCCATAAGGTAGAGTAGACATCTACCACCCCACTACCACAATCAGATTAGTGCCATAAAGTAGACTAGACATCTACCACTATCAGATTAGAGCCATAAGGGAGACTAGACATCTACCACCCACCTACCACTATCAGATTATACACATAAGGGAGACTAGACATCTACTACCACACTACCACTATCAGATTAGAGCCGTAAGGGAGTCCAGACATCTACTGCCCAACTACAACTCTCAGATTAGAGCCATAAGTGAGACTAGACATCTACCACCCCACTACCACAATCAGATTAGTGCCATAAAGTAGACTAGACATCTACCACTATCAGATTAGAGCCATAAGGGAGACTAGACATCTACCACCCACCTACCACTATCAGATTAGAGCCATGAGGGAGAATAGACATCTACCACCCCACTACCACTATCAGATTAGAGCCATAAGGGAGTCTAGACATCTACCACCCCTCTACCACTACCAGATTAGAGCAATAAGGGAGAGTAGACATCTACTACCCCACTACCACTATCAGATTAGAGCCATAAAGTAGACTAGACATCTACCACCCTACTACCACTATCAGATTAGAGCCATAAAGTAGACTAGACATCTACTACCCCACTACCACTATCAGATTAGAGCCATAAAGAAGACTAGACATCTACCAACCCACTACCACTATCAGATTAGAGCCATAAGGGAGTCTAGACATCTACCACCCCACTACCACTATCAGATTAGAGCCATAAAGGAGACTAGACATCTACCACCCCACTACCACTATCAGATTAGAGCCATAAGGTAGAGTAGACATCTACTACCCCACTACCACTATCAGATTAGAGCCATAAAGTAGACTAGACATCTACCACCCTACTACCACTATCAGATTAGAGCCATAAAGTAGACTAGACATCTACTACCCCACTACCACTATCAGATTAGAGCCATAAAGAAGACTAGACATCTACCACCCCACTACCACTATCAGATTAGAGCCATAAGGGAGTCTAGACATCTACCACCCCACTACCACTATCAGATTAGAGCCATAAAGGAGACTAGACATCTACCACCCCACTACCACTATCAGATTAGAGCAATATGGGAGTCTAGACATCTACTGCCCAACTACCACTATCAGATTAGAGCCATAAGGGAGACTAGACATCTACCACCCAACTACCACTATCAGATTAGATCCATAAAGTAGACTAGACATCTACCACCCCACTACCACTATCAGATTAGAGACATAAGGGAGACTAGACATCTACTACCCTACTACCAATATCAGATTATACACATAAGGGAGACTAGACATCTACTACCACACTACCACTATCAGATTAGAGCCGTAAGGGAGTCCAGACATCTACTGCCCAACTACAACTCTCAGATTAGAGCCATAAGGGAGACTAGACATCTACCACCCCACTACCACTATCAGATTAGAGCCATAAGGGGGACTAGACATCTACCACCCCACTACCACTATCAGATTAGAGCCATAAAGTAGACTAGACATCTACCACCCCACTACCACTATCAGATTAGAGCCATAAAGTAGACTAGACATCTACCACCCCACTACCACAATCAGATTAGTGCCATAAAGTAGACTAGACATCTACCACTATCAGATTAGAGCCATAAGGGAGACTAGACATCTACCACCCACCTACCACTATCAGATTAGAGCCATGAGGGAGAATAGACATCTACCACCCCACCACCACTATCAGATTAGAGCCATAAGGGAGTCTAGACATCTACCACCCCACTACCACTACCAGATTAGAGCAATAAGGGAGACTAGACATCTACCACTATCAGATTAGAGCCATAAGGGAGACTAGACATCTACCACTCTCAGATAAGAGCAATAAGGGAGACTAGACATCTACCACTATCAGATTAGAGCCATAAGGGAAACTAGACATCTACCACCCCACTACCACTATCAGATTAGAGCCATAAGGGAGACTAGACATCTACCACCCCACTACCACTATCAGATTAGAGACATAAAGTAGACTAGACATCTACCACCCCACTACCACTATCAGATTAGTGCCATAAAGTAGACTAGACATCTACCACTATCAGATTAGAGCCATAAGGGAGACTAGACATCTACCACCCACCTACCACTATCAGATTAGAGCCATGAGGGAGAATAGACATCTACCACCCCACTACCACTATCAGATTAGAGCCATAAGGGAGTCTAGACATCTACCACCCCACTACCACTACCAGATTAGAGCAATAAGGGAGACTAGACATCTACCACTATCAGATTAGAGCCATAAGGGAGACTAGACATCTACCACTCTCAGATAAGAGCAATAAGATAGACTAGACATCTACCACTATCAGATTAGAGCCATAAGGGAGACTAGACATCTACCACCCCACTACCACTATCAGATTAGAGCCATAAGGGAGACTAGACATCTACCACCCCACTACCACTATCAGATTAGAGACATAAGGTAGACTAGACATCTACCACCCCACTACCACTATCAGATTAGAGCCATAAGGGAGACTAGACATCTACCTCCCACCTACCACTATCAGATTAGATCCGTAAGGGAGACTAGACATCTACCACCCCACTACCACTATCAGATTAGAGCCATAAGGGAGCTTAGACATCTACCACTATCAGATTAGAGCCATAAGGGAGACTAGACATCTACCACCCCACTACCACTATCAGATTAGAGCCATAAGGGAGACTAGACATCTACCACTATCAGATTAGAGCCATAAGGGAGACTAGACATCTACCACCCCACTACCACTATCAGATTAGAGCTATAAAGGAGACTAGACATCTACCACCCCACGACCACTATCAGATTAGAGCCATAGGGGAGACTAGACATCTCCACTATCAGATTAGAGCCATAAGGGAGACTAGACATCTACCACCCCACTACCACTAAAAGATTAGAGCCATAAGGGAGTCTAGACATCTACCACCCCACTACCACTATCAGATTAGAGCCATAAGGGAGTCTAGACATCTACCACTATCAGATTAGAGCCATAAGGGAAACTAGACATCTACCACTATCAGATTAGAGCCATAAGGGAGACTAGACATCTACCACTCCACTACCACTATCAGATTAGAGCCATAAGGGAGACTAGACATCTACCACCCCACTACCACTATCAGATTAGAGCCATAAAGTAGACTAGACATCTACCACCCCACTACCACTATCAGATTAGAGCCATAAGGTAGAGTAGACATCTACTACCCCACTACCACTATCAGATTAGAGCCATAAAGTAGACTAGACATCTACCACCCTACTACCACTATCAGATTAGAGCCATAAAGTAGACTAGACATCTACTACCCCACTACCACTATCAGATTAGAGCAATATGGGAGTCTAGACATCTACTGCCCAACTACCACTATCAGATTAGAGCCATAAGGGAGACTAGACATCTACCACCCAACTACCACTATCAGATTAGAGCCATAAGGGAGACTAGACATCTACCACCCTACTACCACTATCAGATTAGAGCCATAAAGTAGACTAGACATCTACCACCCCACTACCACTATCAGATTAGAACCATAAGGGAGACTAGACATCTACCACCCCACTACCACTATCAGATTAGAGCAATAAGGGAGTCTAGACATCTACCACTATCAGATTAGAGCCATAAGGGAAACTAGACATCTACCACTATCAGATTAGAGCCATAAGGGAGACTAGACATCTACCACCCACCTACCACTATCAGATTAGATCCGTAAGGGAGACTAGACATCTACCACCCCACTACCACTATCAGATTAGAGCCATAAGGGAGCTTAGACATCTACCACTATCAGATTAGAGCCATAAGGGAGACTAGACATCTACCACCCAACTACCACTATCAGATTAGAGCCATAAGGGAGACTAGACATCTACCACTATCAGATTAGAGCCATAAGGGAGACTAGACATCTACCACCCCACTACCACTATCAGATTAGAGCTATAAAGGAGACTAGACATCTACCACCCCACGACCACTATCAGATTAGAGCCATAGGGGAGACTAGACATCTCCACTATCAGATTAGAGCCATAAGGGAGACTAGACATCTACCACCCCACTACCACTAAAAGATTAGAGCCATAAGGGAGTATAGACATCTACCACCCCACTACCACTATCAGATTAGAGCCATAAGGGAGTCTAGACATCTACCACTATCAGATTAGAGCCATAAGGGAAACTAGACATCTACCACTATCAGATTAGAGCCATAAGGGAGACTAGACATCTACCACTCCACTACCACTATCAGATTAGAGCCATAAGGGAGACTAGACATCTACCACCCCACTACCACTATCAGATTAGAGCCATAAAGTAGACTAGACATCTACCACCCCACTACCACTATCAGATTAGAGCCATAAGGTAGAGTAGACATCTACTACCCCACTACCACTATCAGATTAGAGCCATAAAGTAGACTAGACATCTACCACCCTACTACCACTATCAGATTAGAGCCATAAAGTAGACTAGACATCTACTACCCCACTACCACTATCAGATTAGAGCCATAAAGGAGACTAGACATCTACCACCCCACTACCACTATCAGATTAGAGCAATATGGGAGTCTAGACATCTACTGCCCAACTACCACTATCAGATTAGAGCCATAAGGGAGACTAGACATCTACCACCCAACTACCACTATCAGATTAGAGCCATAAGGGAGACTAGACATCTACCACCCTACTACCACTATCAGATTAGAGCCATAAAGTAGACTAGACATCTACCACCCCACTACCACTATCAGATTAGAGCCATAAAGTAGACTAGACATCTACCACCCCACTACCACAATCAGATTAGTGCCATAAAGTAGACTAGACATCTACCACTATCAGATTAGAACCATAAGGGAGACTAGACATCTACCACCCCACTACCACTATCAGATTAGAGCAATAAGGGAGTCTAGACATCTACCACTATCAGATTAGAGCCATAAGGGAAACTAGACATCTACCACTATCAGATTAGAGCCATAAGGGAGACTAGACATCTACCACTATCAGATTAGAGCCATAAGGGAGACTAGACATCTACCACTCCACTACCACTATCAGATTAGAGACATAAGGGAGACTAGACATCTACCACCCAACTACCACTATCAGATTAGAGCCATAAAGTAGACTAGACATCTACCACCCCACTACCACTATCAGATTAGAGCCATAAAGGAGTCTAGACATCTACCACCCCACTACCACTATCAGATTAGAGCCATAAAGGAGACTAGACATCTACCACCCCACTACTACTATCAGATTAGAGCAATATGGGAGTCTAGACATCTACTGCCCAACTACCACTATCAGATTAGAGCCATAAGGGAGACTAGACATCTATCACCCAACTACCACTATCAGATTAGAGCCATAAAGTAGACTAGACATCTACCACCCCACTACCACTATCAGATTAGAGACATAAGGGAGACTAGACATCTACTACCCTACTACCAATATCAGATTAGACACATAAGGGAGACTAGACATCTACTACCCCACTACCACTATCAGATTAGAGCCGTAAGGGAGTCCAGACATCTACTGCCCAACTACAACTATCAGATTAGAGCCATAAGGGAGACTATACATCTACCACCCCACTACCACTATCAGATTAGAGCCATAAGGGGGACTAGACATCTACCACCCCACTAACACTATCAGATTAGAGCCATAAGGGAGTCTAGACATCTACCACCCCACTACCACTATCAGATTAGAGCCATAAAGTAGACTAGACATCTACCACCCCACTACCACAATCAGATTAGTGCCATAAAGTAGACTAGACATCTACCACTATCAGATTAGAGCCATAAAGGAGACTATACATCTACCACCCACCTACCACTATCAGATTAGAGCCATGAGGGAGACTAGACATCTACCACCCCACTACCACTATCAGATTAGAGCCATAAGGGAGTATAGACATCTACCACCCCACTACCACTATCAGATTAGAGCAATAAGGGAGACTAGAAATCTACCACTATCAGATTAGAGCCATGAGGGAGACTAGACATCTACCACTCTCAGATTAGAGCAATAAGGGAGACTAGACATCTACCACTATCAGATTAGAGCCTTAAGGGAGACTAGACATCTACCAACCCACTACCACTATCAGATTAGAGCCATAAGGGAGACTAGACATCTACCACCCCACTACCACTATCAGATTAGAGCCATAAAGTAGACTAGACATCTACCACCCCACTACCACTATCAGATTAGAGCCATAAGGGAGACTAGACATCTACCACCCACCTACCACTATCAGATTAGAGCCATAAGGGAGACTAGACATCTACCACCCCACTACCACTATCAGATTAGAACCATAAGGGAGACTAGACATCTACCACTATCAGATTAGAGCCATAAGGGAGACTAGACATCTACCACCCCACTACCACTATCAGATTAGAGCCATAAAGGAGTCTAGACATCTACCACCCCACTACCACTATCAGATTAGAGCCATAAAGGAGACTAGACATCTACCACCCCACTACTACTATCAGATTAGAGCAATATGGGAGTCTAGACATCTACTGCCCAACTACCACTATCAGATTAGAGCCATAAGGGAGACTAGACATCTACCACCCAACTACCACTATCAGATTAGAGCCATAAAGTAGACTAGACATCTACTACCCTACTACCAATATCAGATTAGACACATAAGGGAGACTAGGCATCTACTACCCCACTACCACTATCAGATTAGAGCCGTAAGGGAGTCCAGACATCTACTGCCCAACTACAACTATCAGATTAGAGCCATAAGGGAGACTATACATCTACCACCCCACTACCACTATCAGATTAGAGCCATAAGGGGAACTAGACATCTACCACCCCACTACCACTATCAGATTAGAGCCATAAAGTAGACTAGACATCTACCACCCCACTACCACTATCAGATTAGAGCCATAAAGTAGACTAGACATCTACCACCCCACTACCACAATCAGATTAGTGCCATAAAGTAGACTAGACATCTACCACTATCAGATTAGAGCCATAAAGGAGACTATACATCTACCACCCACCTACCACTATCAGATTAGAGCCATGAGGGAGACTAGACATCTACCACCCCACTACCACTATCAGATTAGAGCCATAAGGGAGTCTAGACATCTACCACCCCACTACCACTATCAGATTAGAGCCATAAAGTAGACTAGACATCTACCACCCCACTACCACTATCAGATTAGAGCCATAAAGGAGTCTAGACATCTACCACCCCACTACCACTATCAGATTAGAGCCATAAAGGAGACTAGACATCTACCACCCCACTACTACTATCAGATTAGAGCAATATGGGAGTCTAGACATCTACTGCCCAACTACCACTATCAGATTAGAGCCATAAGGGAGACTAGACATCTACCACCCAACTACCACTATCAGATTAGAGCCATAAAGTAGACTAGACATCTACCACCCCACTACCACTATCAGATTAGAGACATAAAGGAGTCTAGACATCTACCACCCCACTACCACTATCAGATTAGAGCCATAAGGGAGACTAGACATCTACCACCCACCTACCACTATCAGATTAGAGCCATAAGGGAGACTAGACATCTACCACCCCACTACCACTATCAGATTAGAACCATAAGGGAGACTAGACATCTACCACTATCAGATTAGAGCCATAAGGGAGACTAGACATCTACCACCCCACTACCACTATCAGATTAGAGCCATAAAGGAGTCTAGACATCTACCACCCCACTACCACTATCAGATTAGAGACATAAAGGAGTCTAGACATCTACCACCCCACTACCACTATCAGATTAGAGCCATAAAGGAGACTAGACATCTACCACCCCACTACTACTATCAGATTAGAGCAATATGGGAGTCTAGACATCTACTGCCCAACTACCACTATCAGATTAGAGCCATAAGGGAGACTAGACATCTACCACCCAACTACCACTATCAGATTAGAGCCATAAAGTAGACTAGACATCTACCACCCCACTACCACTATCAGATTAGAGACATAAGGGAGACTAGACATCTACTACCCTACTACCAATATCAGATTAGACACATAAGGGAGACTAGACATCTACTACCCCACTACCACTATCAGATTAGAGCCGTAAGGGAGTCCAGACATCTACTGCCCAACTACAACTATCAGATTAGAGCCATAAGGGAGACTATACATCTACCACCCCACTACCACTATCAGATTAGAGCCATAAGGGGGACTAGACATCTACCACCCCACTACCACTATCAGATTAGAGCCATAAGGGAGTCTAGACATCTACCACCCCACTACCACTATCAGATTAGAGCCATAAAGTAGACTAGACATATACCACCCCACTACCACAATCAGATTAGTGCCATAAAGTAGACTAGACATCTACCACTATCAGATTAGAGCCATAAAGGAGACTATACATCTACCACCCACCTACCACTATCAGATTAGAGCCATGAGGGAGACTAGACATCTACCACCCCACTACCACTATCAGATTAGAGCCATAAGGGAGTCTAGACATCTACCACCCCACTACCACTATCAGATTAGAGCCATAAAGTAGACTAGACATCTACCACCCCACTACCACTATCAGATTAGAGCCATAAAGGAGTCTAGACATCTACCACCCCACTACCACTATCAGATTAGAGCCATAAAGGAGACTAGACATCTACCACCCCACTACTACTATCAGATTAGAGCAATATGGGAGTCTAGACATCTACTGCCCAACTACCACTATCAGATTAGAGCCATAAGGGAGACTAGACATCTACCACCCAACTACCACTATCAGATTAGAGCCATAAAGTAGACTAGACATCTACCACCCCACTACCACTATCAGATTAGAGACATAAAGGAGTCTAGACATCTACCACCCCACTACCACTATCAGATTAGAGCCATAAAGGAGACTAGACATCTACCACCCCACTACTACTATCAGATTAGAGCAATATGGGAGTCTAGACATCTACTGCCCAACTACCACTATCAGATTAGAGCCATAAGGGAGACTAGACATCTACCACCCAACTACCACTATCAGATTAGAGCCATAAAGTAGACTAGACATCTACCACCCCACTACAACTATCAGATTAGAGACATAAGGGAGACTAGACATCTACTACCCTACTACCAATATCAGATTAGACACATAAGGGAGACTAGACATCTACTACCCCACTACCACTATCAGATTAGAGCCGTAAGGGAGTCCAGACATCTACTGCCCAACTACAACTATCAGATTAGAGCCATAAGGGAGACTATACATCTACCACCCCACTACCACTATCAGATTAGAGCCATAAGGGGGACTAGACATCTACCACCCCACTACCACTATCAGATTAGAGCCATAAGGGAGTCTAGACATCTACCACCCCACTACCACTATCAGATTAGAGCCATAAAGTAGACTAGACATCTACCACCCCACTACCACAATCAGATTAGTGCCATAAAGTAGACTAGACATCTACCACTATCAGATTAGAGCCATAAAGGAGACTATACATCTACCACCCAACTACCACTATCAGATTAGAGCCATGAGGGAGACTAGACATCTACCACCCCACTACCACTATCAGATTAGAGCCATAAGGGAGTCTAGACATCTACCACCCCACTACCACTATCAGATTAGAGCCATAAAGTAGACTAGACATCTACCACCCCACTACCACTATCAGATTAGAGCCATAAAGGAGTCTAGACATCTACCACCCCACTACCACTATCAGATTAGAGCCATAAAGGAGACTAGACATCTACCACCCCACTACTACTATCAGATTAGAGAAATATGGGAGTCTAGACATCTACTGCCCAACTACCACTATCAGATTAGAGCCATAAGGGAGACTAGACATCTACCACCCAACTACCACTATCAGATTAGAGCCATAAAGTAGACTAGACATCTACCACCCCACTACCACTATCAGATTAGAGACATAAAGGAGTCTAGACATCTACCACCCCACTACCACTATCAGATTAGAGCCATAAAGGAGACTAGACATCTACCACCCCACTACTACTATCAGATTAGAGCAATATGGGAGTCTAGACATCTACTGCCCAACTACCACTATCAGATTAGAGCCATAAGGGAGACTAGACATCTACCACCCAACTACCACTATCAGATTAGAGCCATAAAGTAGACTAGACATCTACCACCCCACTACCACTATCAGATTAGAGACATAAGGGAGACTAGACATCTACTACCCTACTACCAATATCAGATTAGACACATAAGGGAGACTAGACATCTACTACCCCACTACCACTATCAGATTAGAGCCGTAAGGGAGTCCAGACATCTACTGCCCAACTACAACTATCAGATTAGAGCCATAAGGGAGACTATACATCTACCACCCCACTACCACTATCAGATTAGAGCCATAAGGGGGACTAGACATCTACCACCCCACTACCACTATCAGATTAGAGCCATAAGGGAGTCTAGACATCTACCACCCCACTACCACTATCAGATTAGAGCCATAAAGTAGACTAGACATCTACCACCCCACTACCACAATCAGATTAGTGCCATAAAGTAGACTAGACATCTACCACTATCAGATTAGAGCCATAAAGGAGACTATACATCTACCACCCACCTACCACTATCAGATTAGAGCCATGAGGGAGACTAGACATCTACCACCCCACTACCACTATCAGATTAGAGCCATAAGGGAGTCTAGACATCTACCACCCCACTACCACTATCAGATTAGAGCCATAAAGTAGACTAGACATCTACCACCCCACTACCACTATCAGATTAGAGCCATAAAGTAGACTAGACATCTACCACCCCACTACCACAATCAGATTAGTGCCATAAAGTAGACTAGACATCTACCACTATCAGATTAGAGCCATAAAGGAGACTATACATCTACCACCCACCTACCACTATCAGATTAGAGCCATGAGGGAGACTAGACATCTACCACCCCACTACCACTATCAGATTAGAGCCATAAGGGAGTCTAGACATCTACCACCCCACTACCACTATCAGATTAGAGCCATAAAGTAGACTAGACATCTACCACCCCACTACCACTATCAGATTAGAGCCATAAAGGAGTCTAGACATCTACCACCATACTACCACTATCAGATTAGAGCCATAAAGGAAACTAGACATCTACCACCCCACTACTACTATCAGATTAGAGCAATATGGGAGTCTAGACATCTACTGCCCAACTACCACTATCAGATTAGAGCCATAAGGGAGACTAGACATCTACCACCCAACTACCACTATCAGATTAGAGCCATAAAGTAGACTAGACATCTACCACCCCACTACCACTATCAGATTAGAGACATAAAGGAGTCTAGACATCTACCACCCCACTACCACTATCAGATTAGAGCCATAAAGGAGACTAGACATCTACCACCCCACTACTACTATCAGATTAGAGCAATATGGGAGTCTAGACATCTACTGCCCAACTACCACTATCAGATTAGAGCCATAAGGGAGACTAGACATCTACCACCCAACTACCACTATCAGATTAGAGCCATAAAGTAGACTAGACATCTACCACCCCACTACCACTATCAGATTAGAGACATAAGGGAGACTAGACATCTACTACCCTACTACCAATATCAGATTAGACACATAAGGGAGACTAGACATCTACTACCCCACTACCACTATCAGATTAGAGCCGTAAGGGAGTCCAGACATCTACTGCCCAACTACAACTATCAGATTAGAGCCATAAGGGAGACATCTACCACCCCACTACCACTATCAGATTAGAGCCATAAGGGGGACTAGACATCTACCACCCCACTACCACTATCAGATTAGAGCCATAAGGGAGTCTAGACATCTACCACCCCACTACCACTATCAGATTAGAGCCATAAAGTAGACTAGACATCTACCACCCCACTACCACAATCAGATTAGTGCCATAAAGTAGACTAGACATCTACCACTATCAGATTAGAGCCATAAAGGAGACTATAAATCTACCACCCACCTACCACTATCAGATTAGAGCCATGAGGGAGACTAGACATCTACCACCCCACTACCACTATCAGATTAGAGCCATAAGGGAGTCTAGACATCTACCACCCCACTACCACTATCAGATTAGAGCAATAAGGGAGACTAGAAATCTACCACTATCAGATTAGAGCCATAAGGGAGACTAGACATCTACCACTCTCAGATTAGAGCAATAAGGGAGACTAGACATCTACCACTATCAGATTAGAGCCTTAAGGGAGACTAGACATCTACCACCCCACTACCACTATCAGATTAGAGCCATAAGGGAGACTAGACATCTACCACCCCACTACCACTATCAGATTAGAGCCATAAAGTAGACTAGACATCTACCACCCCACTACCACTATCAGATTAGAGCCATAAGGGAGACTAGACATCTACCACCCACCTACCACTATCAGATTAGAGCCATAAGGGAGACTAGACATCTACCACCCCACTACCACTATCAGATTAGAACCATAAGGGAGACTAGACATCTACCACTATCAGATTAGAGCCATAAGGGAGACTAGACATCTACCACCCCACTACCACTATCAGATTAGAGCCATAAAGGAGTCTAGACATCTACCACCCCACTACCACTATCAGATTAGAGCCATAAAGGAGACTAGACATCTACCACCCCACTACTACTATCAGATTAGAGCAATATGGGAGTCTAGACATCTACTGCCCAACTACCACTATCAGATTAGAGCCATAAGGGAGACTAGACATCTACCACCCAACTACCACTATCAGATTAGACACATAAGGGAGACTAGGCATCTACTACCCCACTACCACTATCAGATTAGAGCCGTAAGGGAGTCCAAACATCTACTGCCCAACTACAACTATCAGATTAGAGCCATAAGGGAGACTATACATCTACCACCCCACTACCACTATCAGATTAGAGCCATAAGGGGAACTAGACATCTACCACCCCACTACCACTATCAGATTAGAGCCATAAAGTAGACTAGACATCTACCACCCCACTACCACTATCAGATTAGAGCCATAAAGTAGACTAGACATCTACCACCCCACTACCACAATCAGATTAGTGCCATAAAGTAGACTAGACATCTACCACTATCAGATTAGAGCCATAAAGGAGACTATACATCTACCACCCACCTACCACTATCAGATTAGAGCCATGAGGGAGACTAGACATCTACCACCCCACTACCACTATCAGATTAGAGCCATAAGGGAGTCTAGACATCTACCACCCCACTACCACTATCAGATTAGAGCCATAAAGTAGACTAGACATCTACCACCCCACTACCACTATCAGATTAGAGCCATAAAGGAGTCTAGACATCTACCACCCCACTACCACTATCAGATTAGAGCCATAAAAGAGACTAGACATCTACCACCCCACTACTACTATCAGATTAGAGCAATATGGGAGTCTAGACATCTACTGCCCAACTACCACTATCAGATTAGAGCCATAAGGGAGACTAGACATCTACCACCCAACTACCACTATCAGATTAGAGCCATAAAGTAGACTAGACATCTACCACCCCACTACCACTATCAGATTAGAGACATAAGGGAGACTAGACATCTACTACCCTACTACCAATATCAGATTAGACACATAAGGGAAACTAGACATCTACTACCCCACTACCACTATCAGATTAGAGCCGTAAGGGAGTCCAGACATCTACTGCCCAACTACAACTATCAGATTAGAGCCATAAGGGAGACTATACATCTACCACCCCACTACCACTATCAGATTAGAGCCATAAGGGGGACTAGACATCTACCACCCCACTACCACTATCAGATTAGAGCCATAAAGTAGACTAGACATCTACCACCCCACTACCACAATCAGATTAGTGCCATAAAGTAGACTAGACATCTACCACTATCAGATTAGAGCCATAAAGGAGACTATACATCTACCACCCACCTACCACTATCAGATTAGAGCCATGAGGGAGACTAGACATCTACCACCCCACTACCACTATCAGATTAGAGCCATAAGGGAGTCTAGACATCTACCACCCCACTACCACTATCAGATTAGAGCAATAAGGGAGACTAGAAATCTACCACTATCAGATTAGAGCCATAAGGGAGACTAGACATCTACCACTCTCAGATTAGAGCAATAAGGGAGACTAGACATCTACCACTATCAGATTAGAGCCTTAAGGGAGACTAGACATCTACCACCCCACTACCACTATCAGATTAGAGCCATAAGGGAGACTAGACATCTACCACCCCACTACCACTATCAGATTAGAGCCATAAGGGAGACTAGACATCTACCACCCACCTACCACTATCAGATTAGAGCCATAAGGGAGACTAGACATCTACCACCCCACTACCACTATCAGATTAGAACCATAAGGGAGACTAGACATCTACCACTATCAGATTAGAGCCATAAGGGAGACTAGACATCTACCACCCCACTACCACTATCAGATTAGAGCCATAAAGGAGTCTAGACATCTACCACCCCACTACCACTATCAGATTAGAGCCATAAAGGAGACTAGACTTCTACCACCCCACTACTACTATCAGATTAGAGCAATATGGGAGTCTAGACATCTACTGCCCAACTACCACTATCAGATTAGAGCCATAAGGGAGACTAGACATCTACCACCCAACTACCACTATCAGATTAGAGCCATAAAGTAGACTAGACATCTACTACCCTACTACCAATATCAGATTAGACACATAAGGGAGACTAGGCATCTACTACCCCACTACCACTATCAGATTAGAGCCGTAAGGGAGTCCAGACATCTACTGCCCAACTACAACTATCAGATTAGAGCCATAAGGGAGACTATACATCTACCACCCCACTACCACTATCAGATTAGAGCCATAAGGGGGACTAGACATCTACCACCCCACTACCACTATCAGATTAGAGCCATAAGGGAGTCTAGACATCTACCACCCCACTACCACTATCAGATTAGAGCAATAAGGGAGACTAGACATCTACCACTATCAGATTAGAGCAATAAGGGAGACTAGAAATCTACCACTATCAGATTAGAGCCATAAGGGAGACTAGACATCTACCACTCTCAGATTAGAGCAATAAGGGAGACTAGACATCTACCACTATCAGATTAGAGCCTTAAGGGAGACTAGACATCTACCACCCCACTACCACTATCAGATTAGAGCCATAAGGGAGACTAGACATCTACCACCCCACTACCACTATCTGATTAGAGCCATAAAGTAGACTAGACATCTACCACCCCACTACCACTATCAGATTAGAGCCATAAGGGAGACTAGACATCTACCACCTGCCTACCACTATCAGATTAGAGCCATAAGGGAGACTAGACATCTACCACCCCACTACCACTATCGAATTAGAACCATAAGGGAGACTAGACATCTACCACTATCAGATTAGAGCCATAAGGGAGACTAGACATCTACCACTATCAGATTAGAGCCATAAGGGAGACTAGACATCTGCCACCCCACTACCACTATCAGATTAGAACCATAAGGGAGACTAGACATCTACCACTATCAGATTAGAGCCATAAGGGAGACTAGACATCTACCACCCCACTACCACTATCAGATTAGAGCTATAAAGGAGACTAGACATCTACCACCCCACTACCACTATCAGATTAGAGCCATAAGGGAGACTAGACATCTCCCACCCCACTACCACTATCAGATTAGAGCCATAAGGTCGTCTAGACATCTACCACCCCACTACCACTATCAGATTAGAGCCATAAGGGAGTCTATACATCTACCACTATCAGATTAGAGCCATAAAGGAGACTAGACATCTACCACTATCAGATTAGAGCCATAAAGGAGACTAGACATCTACCACTATCAGATTAGAGCCATAAGGGAGACTAGATATCTACCACTCCACTACCACTATCAGATTAGAGCCATAAGGGAGACTAGACATCTACCACCCCACTACCACTATCAGATTAGAGCCATAAAGTAGACTAGACATCTACCACCCCACTACCACTATCAGATTAGAGCCATAAAGTAGAGTAGACATCTACCACGCCACTACCACTATCAGATTAGAGCCATGAAGTGGACTAGACATCTACCACCCCACTACCACTATCAGATTAGAGCCATAAGGGAGACTAGACATCTACCACCCCACTACCACTATCAGATTAGAGCCATAAAGTAGACTAGACATCTACCACCCCACTACCACTATCAGATTAGAGCCATAAACTAGACTAGACATCTACTACCCCACTACCACTATCAGATTAGAGCCATAAAGTAGACTAGACATCTACCACCCCACTACCACTATCAGATTAGAGCCATAAAGGAGTCTAGACATCTACCACCCCACTACCACTATCAGATTAGAGCCATAAAGGAGACTAGACATCTACCACCACACTACCACTATCAGATTAGAGCAATATGGGAGTCTAGACATCTACTGCCCAACTACCACTATCAGATTAGAGCCATAAGGGAGACTAGACATCTACCACCCAACTACCACTATCAGATTAGAGCCATAAAGTAGACTAGACATCTACCACTCCACTACCAATATCAGATTAGAGACATAAGGGAGACTAGACATCTACTACCCTACTACCAATATCAGATTAGACACATAAGGGAGACTAGACATCTACTACCCCACTACCACTATCAGATTAGAGCCGTAAGGGAGTCCAGACATCTGCTGCCCAACTACAACTATCAGATTAGAGCCATAAAGTAGACTAGACATCTACCACCCCACTACCAATATCAGATTAGAGACATAAGGGAGACTAGACATCTACCACCCCACTACCACTATCAGATTAGAGCCATAAGGGAGACTAGACATCTACCACCCCACTACCACTATCTGATTAGAGCCATAAAGTAGACTAGACATCTACCACCCCACTACCACTATCAGATTAGAGCCATAAGGGAGACTAGACATCTACCACCTGCCTACCACTATCAGATTAGAGCCATAAGGGAGACTAGACATCTACCACCCCACTACCACTATCAGATTAGAACCATAAGGGAGACTAGACATCTACCACTATCAGATTAGAGCCATAAGGGAGACTAGACATCTACCACTATCAGATTAGAGCCATAAGGGAGACTAGACATCTACCACCCCACTACCACTATCAGATTAGAGCTATAAAGGAGACTAGACATCTACCACCCCACTACCACTATCAGATTAGAGCCATAAGGGAGACTAGACATCTCCCACCCCACTACCACTATCAGATTAGAGCCATAAGGTCGTCTAGACATCTACCACCCCACTACCACTATCAGATTAGAGCCATAAGGGAGTCTATACATCTACCACTATCAGATTAGAGCCATAAAGGAGACTAGACATCTACCACTATCAGATTAGAGCCATAAAGGAGACTAGACATCTACCACTATCAGATTAGAGCCATAAGGGAGACTAGATATCTACCACTCCACTACCACTATCAGATTAGAGCCATAAGGGAGACTAGACATCTACCACCCCACTACCACTATCAGATTAGAGCCATAAAGTAGACTAGACATCTACCACCCCACTACCACTATCAGATTAGAGCCATAAAGTAGAGTAGACATCTACCACCCCACTACCACTATCAGATTAGAGCCATAAAGTAGACTAGACATCTACCACCCTACTACCAGTATCAGATTAGAGCCATAAAGTAGACTAGACATCTACTACCCCACTACCACTATCAGATTAGAGCCATGAAGTGGACTAGACATCTACCACCCCACTACCACTATCAGATTAGAGCCATAAGGGAGACTAGACATCTACGACCCCACTACCACTATCAGATTAGAGCCATAAAGTAGACTAGACATCTACCACCCCACTACCACTATCAGATTAGAGCCATAAACTAGACTAGACATCTACTACCCCACTACCACTATCAGATTAGAGCCATAAAGTAGACTAGACATCTACCACCCCACTACCACTATCAGATTAGAGCCATAAAGGAGTCTAGACATCTACCACCCCACTACCACTATCAGATTAGAGCCATAAAGGAGACTAGACATCTACCACCCCACTACCACTATCAGATTAGAGCAATATGGGAGTCTAGACATCTACTGCCCAACTACCACTATCAGATTAGAGCCATAAGGGAGACTAGACATCTACCACCCAACTACCACTATCAGATTAGAGCCATAAAGTAGACTAGACATCTACCACTCCACTACCAATATCAGATTAGAGACATAAGGGAGACTAGACATCTACTACCCTACTACCAATATCAGATTAGACACATAAGGGAGACTAGACATCTACTACCCCACTACCACTATCAGATTAGAGCCGTAAGGGAGTCCAGACATCTGCTGCCCAACTACAACTATCAGATTAGAGCCATAAAGTAGACTAGACATCTACCACCCCACTACCAATATCAGATTAGAGACATAAGGGAGACTAGACATCTACTACCCTACTACCAATATCAGATTAGACACATAAGGGAGACTAGACATCTACTACCCCACTACCACTATCAGATTAGAGCCGTGAGGGAGTACAGACATCTGCTGCCCAACTACAACTATCAGATTAGAGCCATAAGGGAGACTAGACATCTACCACCCCACTACCACTATCAGATTAGAGCCATAAGGGGGACTAGACATCTACCACCCCACTACCACTATCAGATTAGAGCCATAAAGTAGACTAGACATCTACCACCCCACTACCACTATCAGATTAGAGCCATAAAGTAGACTAGACATCTACCACCCCACTACCACAATCAGATTAGTGCCATAAAGTAGACTAGACATCTACCACTATCAGATAAGAGCCATAAGGGAGACTAGACATCTACCACCCACCTACCACTATCAGATTAGAGCCATGAGGGAGACTAGACATCTACCACCCCACTACCACTATCAGATTAGAGCCATAAGGGAGTCTAGACATCTACCACCCCACTACCACTATAAGATTAGAGCAATAAGGGAGACTAGACATCTACCACTATCAGATTAGAGCCATAAGGGAGACTAGACATCTACCACTCTCAGATTAGAGCAATAAGGGAGACTAGACATCTACCACTATCAGATTAGAGCCATAAGGGAGACTAGACATCTACCACCCCACTACCACTATCAGATTAGAGCCATAAGGGAGACTAGACATCTACCACCCCACTACCACTATCAGATTAGAGCCATAAAGTAGACTAGACATCTCCCACCCCACTACCACTATCAGATTAGAGCCATAAGGGAGACTAGACATCTACCACCCACCTACCACTATCAGATTAGAGCCATAAGGGAGACTAGACATCTACCACAACACTACCACTATCAGATTAGAGCCATAAGGGAGACTAGACATCTACCACTATCAGATTAGAGCCATAAGGGAGACTAGACATCTGCCACCCCACTACCACTATCAGATTAGAGCCATATGGGAGACTAGACATCTACCACTATCAGATTAGAGCCATAAGAGAGACTAGACATCTACCACCCCACTACCACTATCAGATTAGAGCCATAAGGGCGTCTAGACATCTACCACCCCACTACCACTATCAGATTAGAGCAATAAGGGAGTCTATACATCTACCACTATCAGATTAGAGCCATAAAGGAGACTAGACATCTACCACTATCAGATTAGAGCCATAAAGGAGACTAGACATCTACCACTATCAGATTAGAGCCATAAGGGAGACTAGATATCTACCACCCCACTACCACTATCAGATTAGAGACATAAGGGAGACTAGACATCTACTACCCTACTACCAATATCAGATTAGACACATAAGGGAGACTAGACATCTACTACCCCACTACCACTATCAGATTAGAGCCGTGAGGGAGTACAGACATCTGCTGCCCAACTACAACTATCAGATTAGAGCCATAAGGGAGACTAGACATCTACCACCCCACTACCACTATCAGAATAGAGCCATAAGGGGGACTAGACATCTACCACCCCACTACCACTATCAGATTAGAGCCATAAAGTAGACTAGACATCTACCACCCCACTACCACTATCAGATTAGAGCCATAAAGTAGACTAGACATCTACCACCCCACTACCACAATCAGATTAGTGCCATAAAGTAGACTAGACATCTACCACTATCAGATAAGAGCCATAAGGGAGACTAGACATCTACCACCCACCTACCACTATCAGATTAGAGCCATGAGGGAGACTAGACATCTACCACCCCACTACCACTATCAGATTAGAGCCATAAGGGAGTCTAGACATCTACCACCACACTACCACTATAAGATTAGAGCAATAAGGGAGACTAGACATCTACCACTATCAGATTAGAGCCATAAGGGAGACTAGACATCTACCACTCTCAGATTAGAGCAATAAGGGAGACTAGACATCTACCACTATCAGATTAGAGCCATAAGGGAGACTAGACATCTACCACCCCACTACCACTATCAGATTAGAGCCATAAGGGAGACTAGACATCTACCACCCCACTACCACTATCAGATTAGAGCCATAAAGTAGACTAGACATCTCCCACCCCACTACCACTATCAGATTAGAGCCATAAGGGAGACTAGACATCTACCACCCACCTACCACTATCAGATTAGAGCCATAAGGGAGACTAGACATCTACCACAACACTACCACTATCAGATTAGAGCCATAAGGGAGACTAGACATCTACCACTATCAGATTAGAGCCATAAGGGAGACTAGACATCTGCCACCCCACTACCACTATCAGATTAGAGCCATATGGGAGACTAGACATCTACCACTATCAGATTAGAGCCATAAGAGAGACTAGACATCTACCACCCCACTACCACTATCAGATTAGAGCCATAAGGGCGTCTAGACATCTACCACCCCACTACCACTATCAGATTAGAGCAATAAGGGAGTCTATACATCTACCACTATCAGATTAGAGCCATAAAGGAGACTAGACATCTACCACTATCAGATTAGAGCCATAAAGGAGACTAGACATCTACCACTATCAGATTAGAGCCATAAGGGAGACTAGATATCTACCACCCCACTACCACTATCAGATTAGAGCCATAAAGGAGTCTAGACATCTACCACCCCACTACCACTATCAGATTAGAGCCATAAAGGAGACTAGACATCTACCACCCCACTACCACTATCAGATTAGAGCAATATGGGAGTCTAGACATCTACTGCCCAACTACCACTATCAGATTAGAGCCATAAGGGAGACTAGACATCTACCACCCCACTACCACTATCAGATTAGAGCTATAAAGGAGACTAGACATCTACCAACCCACTACCACTATCAAATTAGAGCCATAGGGGAGACTAGACATCTACCGCTATCAGATTAGAGCCATAAGGGAGACCAGACATCTACCACCCCACTACCACTATCAGATTAGAGCCATAAGGGCGTCTAGACATCTACCACGCCACTACCACTATCAGATTAGAGCCATAAGGGAGTCTATACATCTACCACTATCAGATTAGAGCCATAAAGGAGACTAGACATCTACCACTATCAGATTAGAGCCATAAGGGAGACTAGATATCTACCACCCCACTACCACTATTAGATTAGAGCCATAAAGGAGTCTAGACATCTACCACCCCACTACCACTATCAGATTAGAGCCATAAAGGAGACTAGACATCTACCACCCCACTACCACTATCAGATTAGAGCAATATGGGAGTCTAGACATCTACTGCCCAACTACCACTATCAGATTAGAGCCATAAGGGAGACTAGACATCTACCACCCAACTACCACTATCAGATTAGAGCCATAAAGTAGACTAGACATCTACCACCCCACTACCACTATCAGATTAGAGACATAAGGGAGACTAGACATCTACTACCCTACTACCAATATCAGATTAGACACATAAGGGAGACTAGACATCTACTACCCCACTACCACTATCAGATTAGAGCCGTAAGGGAGTCCAGACATCTACTGCCCAACTACAACTATCAGATTAGAGCCATAAGGGAGACTAGACATCTACCACCCCACTACCACTATCAGATTAGAGCCATAAGGGGGACTAGACATCTACCACCCCACTACCACTATCAGATTAGAGCCATAAAGTAGACTAGACATCTACCACCCCACTACCACAATCAGATTAGTGCCATAAAGTAGACTAGACATCTACCACTATCAGATTAGAGCCATAAGGGAGACTAGACATCTACCACCCACCTACCACTATCAGATTAGAGCCATGAGGGAGACTAGACATCTACCACCCCACTACCACTATCAGATTAGAGCCATAAGGGAGTCTAGACATCTACCACCCCACTACCACTATCAGATTAGAGCAATAAGGGAGACTAGACATCTACCACTATCAGATTAGAGCCATAAGGGAGACTAGACACCTACCACTCTCAGATTAGAGCAATAAGGGAGACTAGACATCTACCACTATCAGATTAGAGCCATAAGGGAGACTAGACATCTACCACCCCACTACCACTATCAGATTAGAGCCATAAGGGAGACTAGACATCTACCACCCCACTACCACTATCAGATTAGAGCCATAAAGTAGACTAGACATCTAACACCCCACTACCACTATCAGATTAGAGCCATAAGGGAGACTAGACATCTACCACCCACCTACCACTATCAGATTAGAGCCATAAGGGAGACTAGACATCTACCACCCCACTACCACTATCAGAATAGAGCCATAAGGGAGACTAGACATCTACCACTATCAGATTAGAGCTATAAGGGAGACTAGACATCTGCCACCCCACTACCACTATCAGATTCGAACCATAAGGGAGACTAGACATCTACCACTATCAGATTAGAGCCATAAGGGAGACTAGACATCTACCCCCCCACTACCACTATCAGATTAGAGCTATAAAGGAGACTAGACATCTACCACCCCACTACCACCATCAGATTAGAGCCATAAAGTAGACTAGACATCTACCACCCTGCTACCACTATCAGATTAGAGCCATAAAGTAGACTCGACATCTACCACCCCACTACCACTATCAGATTAGACCCATAAGAAAGATTAGACATCTACCACCCTACTACCACTATCAGATTAGAGCCATAAAGTAGACTAGACATCTACCACCCCACTACCACTATCAGATTAGAGCCATAAAGTAGACTAGACATCTACCACCCCACTACCACTATCAGATTAGAGCCATAAGGGAGACTAGACATCTACCACCCACCTACCACTATCAGATTAGAGCCATAAGGGAGACTAGACATCTACCACTATCAGATTAGAGCCATAAGGGAGACTAGACATCTACCACTATCAGATTAGAGCCATAAGGGAGACTAGACATCTGCCACCCCACTACCACTATCAGATTAGAACCATAAGGGAGACTAGACATCTACCACTATCAGATTAGAGCCATAAGGGAGACTAGACATCTACCACCCCACTACCACTATCAGATTAGAGCTATAAAGGAGACTAGACATCTACCACCCCACTACCACTATCAATTTAGAGCCATATGGGAGACTAGACATCTACCACTATCAGATTAGAGCCATAAGAGAGACTAGACATCTACCACCCCACTACCACTATCAGATTAGAGCCATAAGGGCGTCTAGACATCTACCACCCCACTACCACTATCAGATTAGAGCAATAAGGGAGTCTATACATCTACCACTATCAGATTAGAGCCATAAAGGAGACTAGACATCTACCACTATCAGATTAGAGCCATAAAGGAGACTAGACATCTACCACTATCAGATTAGAGCCATAAGGGAGACTAGATATCTATCACCCCACTACCACTATCAGATTAGAGCCATAAAGGAGTCTAGACATCTACCACCCCACTACCACTATCAGATTAGAGCCATAAAGGAGACTAGACATCTACCACCCCACTACCACTATCAGATTAGAGCAATATGGGAGTCTAGACATCTACTGCCCAACTACCACTATCAGATTAGAGCCATAAGGGAGACTAGACATCTACCACCCCACTACCACTATCAGATTAGAGCTATAAAGGAGACTAGACATCTACCAACCCACTACCACTATCAAATTAGAGCCATAGGGGAGACTAGACATCTACCACTATCAGATTAGAGCCATAAGGGAGACCAGACATCTACCACCCCACTACCACTATCAGATTAGAGCCATAAGGGCGTCTAGACATCTACCACGCCACTACCACTATCAGATTAGAGCCATAAGGGAGTCTATACATCTACCACTATCAGATTAGAGCCATAAAGGAGACTAGACATCTACCACTATCAGATTAGAGCCATAAGGGAGACTAGATATCTACCACCCCACTACCACTATTAGATTAGAGCCATAAAGGAGTCTAGACATCTACCACCCCACTACCACTATCAGATTAGAGCCATAAAGGAGACTAGACATCTACCACCCCACTACCACTATCAGATTAGAGCAATATGGGAGTCTAGACATCTACTGCCCAACTACCACTATCAGATTAGAGCCATAAGGGAGACTAGACATCTACCACCCAACTACCACTATCAGATTAGAGCCATAAAGTAGACTAGACATCTACCACCCCACTACCACTATCAGATTAGAGACATAAGGGAGACTAGACATCTACTACCCTACTACCAATATCAGATTAGACACATAAGGGAGACTAGACATCTACTACCCCACTACCACTATCAGATTAGAGCCGTAAGGGAGTCCAGACATCTACTGCCCAACTACAACTATCAGATTAGAGCCATAAGGGAGACTAGACATCTACCACCCCACTACCACTATCAGATTAGAGCCATAAGGGGGACTAGACATCTACCACCCCACTACCACTATCAGATTAGAGCCATAAAGTAGACTAGACATCTACCACCCCACTACCACTATCAGATTAGAGCCATAAAGTAGACTAGACATCTACCACCCCACTACCACAATCAGATTAGTGCCATAAAGTAGACTAGACATCTACCACTATCAGATTAGAGCCATAAGGGAGACTAGACATCTACTACCCACCTACCACTAACAGATTAGAGCCATGAGGGAGACTAGACATCTACCATCCCACTACCACTATCAGATTAGAGCCATAAGGGAGTCTAGACATCTACCACCCCACTACCACTATCAGATTAGAGCAATAAGGGAGACTAGACATCTACCACTATCAGATTAGAGCCATAAGGGAGACTAGACACCTACCACTCTCAGATTAGAGCAATAAGGGAGACTAGACATCTACCACTATCAGATTAGAGCCATAAGGGAGACTAGACATCTACCACCCCACTACCACTATCAGATTAGAGCCATAAGGGAGACTAGACATCTACCACCCCACTACCACTATCAGATTAGAGCCATAAAGTAGACTAGACATCTAACACCCCACTACCACTATCAGATTAGAGCCATAAGGGAGACTAGACATCTACCACCCACCTACCACTATCAGATTAGAGCCATAAGGGAGACTAGACATCTACCACCCCACTACCACTATCAGAATAGAGCCATAAGGGAGACTAGACATCTACCACTATCAGATTAGAGCAATAAGGGAGACTAGACATCTGCCACCCCACTACCACTATCAGATTAGAACCATAAGGGAGACTAGACATCTACCACTATCAGATTAGAGCCATAAGGGAGACTAGACATCTACCACCCCACTACCACTATCAGATTAGAGCTATAAAGGAGACTAGACATCTACCACCCCACTACCACTATCAGATTAGAGCCATAAAGTAGACTAGACATCTACCACCCTGCTACCACTATCAGATTAGAGCCATAAAGTAGACTCGACATCTACCACCCCACTACCACTATCAGATTAGACCCATAAGAAAGATTAGACATCTACCACCCTACTACCACTATCAGATTAGAGCCATAAAGTAGACTAGACATCTACCACCCCACTACCACTATCAGATTAGAGCCATAAAGTAGAGTAGACATCTACTACCCCACTACCACTATCAGATTAGAGCCATAAAGTAGACTAGACATCTACTACCCCACTACCACTATCAGATTAGAGCCATAAAGTAGACTAGACATCTACCACCCCACTACCACTATCAGATTAGAGCCATAAGGGAGACTAGACATCTACCACCCCACTACCACTATCAGATTAGAGCCAAAAAGTAGACTAGACATCTACCACCCCACTACCACTATCAGATAGAGCCATAAGAAAGATTAGACATCTACCACCCTACTACCACTATCAGATTAGAGCCATAAAGTAGACTAGACATCTACCACCCCACTACCACTATCAGATTAGAGCCATAAGGTAGAGTAGACATCTACTACCCCACTACCACTATCAGATTAGAGCCATAAGGGCGTCTAGACATCTACCACCCCACTACCACTATCAGATTAGAGCCATAAGGGAGTCTATACATCTACCAATATCAGATTAGAGCCATAAAGGAGACTAGACATCTACCACTATCAGATTAGAGCCATAAGGGAGACTAGACATCTACCACTATCAGATTAGAGCCATAAGGGAGACTAGATATCTACCACTCCACTACCACTATCAGATTAGAGCCATAAGGGAGACTAGACATCTACCACCCCACTACCACTATCAGATTAGAGCCATAAAGTAGACTAGACATCTACCACCCTGCTACCACTATCAGATTAGAGCCATAAAGTAGACTCGACATCTACCACCCCACTACCACTATCAGATTAGACCCATAAGAAAGATTAGACATCTACCACCCTACTACCACTATCAGATTAGAGCCATAAAGTAGACTAGACATCTACCACCCCACTACCACTATCAGATTAGAGCCATAAAGTAGAGTAGACATCTACTACCCCACTACCACTATCAGATTAGAGCCATAAAGTAGACTAGACATCTACCACCCTACTACCACTATCAGATTAGAGCCATAAAGTAGACTAGACATCTACTACCCCACTACCACTATCAGATTAGAGCCATAAAGTAGACTAGACATCTACCACCCCACTACCACTATCAGATTAGAGCCATAAGAAAGATTAGACATCTACCACCCTACTACCACTATCAGATTAGAGCCATAAAGTAGACTAGACATCTACCACCCCACTACCACTATCAGATTAGAGCCATAAAGTAGACTAGACATCTACTACCCCACTACCACTATCAGATTAGAGCCATAAAGTAGACTAGACATCTACCACCCCACTACCACTATCAGATTAGAGCCATAAAGGAGACTAGACATCTACTACCTCACTACCACTATCAGATTAGAGCCATAAGGGAGTCTAGACATCTACCACCCCACTACCACTATCAGATTAGAGCCATAAAGTAGACTAGACATCTACCACCCCACTACCACTATCAGATTAGAGACATAAGGGAGACTAGACATCTACTACCCTACTACCGATATCAGATTAGACACATAAGGGAGACTAGACATCTACTACCCCACTACCACTATCAGATTAGAGCTGTAAGGGAGTCCAGACATCTACTGCCCAACTACAACTATCAGATTAGAGCCATAAGGGAGACTAGACAATTACCACCCCACTACCACTATCAGATTAGAGCCATAAGGGGGACTAGACATCTACCACCCCACTACCACTATCAGATTAGAGCCATAAAGAAGACAAGACATCTTCCACCCCACTACCACTATCAGATTAGAGCCATAAAGTAGACTAGACATCTACCACCCCACTACCACAATCAGATTAGTGCCATAAAGTAGACTAGACATCTACCACTATCAGATTAGAGCCATAAGGGAGACTAGACATCTACCACTCTCAGATTAGAGCAATAAGGGAGACTAGACATCTACCACTATCAGATTAGAGCCATAAGGGAGACTAGACATCTACCACCCCACTACCACTATCAGATTAGAGCCATAAAGTAGACTAGACATCTACCACCCCACTACCACTATCAGATTAGAGCCATAAGGGATACTAGAAATCTACCACCCACCTACCACTATCAGATTAGAGCCATAAGGGAGACTAGACATCTACCACCCCACTACCACTATCAGAATAGAGCCATAAGGGAGACTAGACATCTACCACTATCAGATTAGAGCCATAAGGGAGACTAGACATCTGCCACCCCACTACCACTATCAGATTAGAACCATAAGGGAGACTAGACATCTACCACTATCAGATTAGAGCCATAAGGGAGACTAGACATCTACCACCCCACTACCACTATCAGATTAGAGCTATAAAGGAGACTAGACATCTACCACCCCACTACCACTATCAAATTAGAGCCATAGGGGAGACTAGACATCTACCACTATCAGATTAGAGCCATAAGGGAGACTAGACATCTACCACCCCACTACCACTATCAGATTAGAGCCATAAGGGCGTCTAGACATCTACCACCCCACTACCACTATCAGATTAGAGCCATAAGGGAGTCTATACATCTACCACTATCAGATTAGAGCCATAAAGGAGACTAGACATCTACCACTATCAGATTAGAGCCATAAAGGAGACTAGACATCTACCACTATCAGATTAGAGCCATAAGGGAGACTAGATATCTACAACTCCACTACCACTATCAGATTAGAGCCATAAGGGAGACTAGACATCTACCACCCCACTACCACTATCAGATTAGAGCCATAAAGTAGACTAGACATCTACCACCCTGCTATCACTATCAGATTAGAGCCATAAAGTAGACTCGACATCTACCACCCCACTACCACTATCAGATTAGACCCATAAGAAAGATTAGACATCTACCACCCTACTACCACTATCAGATTAGAGCCATAAAGTAGACTAGACATCTACCACCCCACTACCACTATCAGATTAGAGCCATAAAGTAGAGTAGACATCTACTACCCCACTACCACTATCAGATTAGAGCCATAAAGTAGACTAGACATCTACTACCCCACTACCACTATCAGATTAGAGCCATAAAGTAGACTAGACATCTACCACCCCACTACCACTATCAGATTAGAGCCATAAGGGAGACTAGACATCTACCACCCCACTACCACTATCAGATTAGAGCCAAAAAGTAGACTAGACATCTACCACCCCACTACCACTATCAGATTAGAGCCATAAGAAAGATTAGACATCTACCACCCTACTACCACTATCAGATTAGAGCCATAAAGTAGACTAGACATCTACCACCCCACTACCACTATCAGATTAGAGCCATAAGGTAGAGTAGACATCTACTACCCCACTACCACTATCAGATTAGAGCCATAAGGGCGTCTAGACATCTACCACCCCATTACCACTATCAGATTAGAGCCATAAGGGAGTCTATACATCTACCACTATCAGATTAGAGCCATAAAGGAGACTAGACATATACCACTATCAGATTAGAGCCATAAGGGAGACTAGACATCTACCACTATCAGATTAGAGCCATAAGGGAGACTAGATATCTACCACTCCACTACCACTATCAGATTAGAGCCATAAGGGAGACTAGACATCTACCACCCCACTACCACTATCAGATTAGAGCCATAAAGTAGACTAGGCATCTACCACCCTGCTACCACTATCAGATTAGAGCCATAAAGTAGACTCGACATCTACCACCCCACTACCACTATCAGATTAGACCCATAAGAAAGATTAGACATCTACCACCCTACTACCACTATCAGATTAGAGCCATAAAGTAGACTAGACATCTACCACCCCACTACCACTATCAGATTAGAGCCATAAAGTAGAGCAGACATCTACTACCCCACTACCACTATCAGATTAGAGCCATAAAGTAGACTAGACATCTACCACCCTACTACCACTATCAGATTAGAGCCATAAAGTAGACCAGACATCTACTACCCCACTACCACTATCAGATTAGAGCCATAAAGTAGACTAGACATCTACCACCCCACTACCACTATCAGATTAGAGCCATAAGGGAGACTAGACACCTACCACCCCACTACCACTATCAGATTAGAGCCATAAAGTAGACTAGACATCTACCACCCCACTACCACTATCAGATTAGAGCCATAAGAAAGATTAGACATCTACCACCCTACTACCACTATCAGATTAGAGCCATAAAGTAGACTAGACATCTACCACCCCACTACCACTATCAGATTAGAGCCATAAAGGAGACTAGACATCTATTACCTCACTACCACTATCAGATTAGAGCCATAAGGGAGTCTAGACATCTACTACCCCACTACCACTATCAGATTAGAGCCATAAAGTAGACTAGACATCTACCACCCCACTACCACTATCAGATTAGAGCCATAAGAAAGATTAGACATCTACCACCCTACTACCACTATCAGATTAGAGCCATAAAGTAGACTAGACATCTACCACCCCACTACCACTATCAGATTAGAGCCATAAAGTAGACTAGACATCTACTACCCCACTACCACTATCAGATTAGAGCCATAAAGTAGACTAGACATCTACCACCCCACTACCACTATCAGATTAGAGCCATAAAGGAGACTAGACATCTTCCACCCCACTACCACTATCAGATTAGAGCCATAAAGTAGACTAGACATCTACCACCCCACTACCACAATCAGATTAGTGCCATAAAGTAGACTAGACATCTACCACTATCAGATTAGAGCCATAAGGGAGACTAGACATCTACCACTCTCAGATTAGAGCAATAAGGGAGACTAGACATCTACCACTATCAGATTAGAGCCATAAGGGAGACTAGACATCTACCACCCCACTACCACTATCAGATTAGAGCCATAAAGTAGACTAGACATCTACCACCCCACTACCACTATCAGATTAGAGCCATAAGGGAGACTAGACATCTACCACCCACCTACCACTATCAGATTAGAGCCATAAGGGAGACTAGACATCTACCACCCCACTACCACTATCAGAATAGAGCCATAAGGGAGACTAGACATCTACCACTATCAGATTAGAGCCATAAGGGAGACTAGACATCTGCCACCCCACTACCACTATCAGATTAGAACCATAAGGGAGACTAGACATCTACCACTATCAGATTAGAGCCATAAGGGAGACTAGACATCTACCACCCCACTACCACTATCAGATTAGAGCTATAAAGGAGACTAGACATCTACCACCCCACTACCACTATCAAATTAGAGCCATAGGGGAGACTAGACATCTACCACTATCAGATTAGAGCCATAAGGGAGACTAGACATCTACCACCCCACTACCACTATCAGATTAGAGCCATAAGGGCGTCTAGACATCTACCACCCCACTACCACTATCAGATTAGAGCCATAAGGGAGTCTATACATCTACCACTATCAGATTAGAGCCATAAAGGAGACTAGACATCTACCACTATCAGATTAGAGCCATAAAGGAGACTAGACATCTACCACTATCAGATTAGAGCCATAAGGGAGACTAGATATCTACAACTCCACTACCACTATCAGATTAGAGCCATAAGGGAGACTAGACATCTACCACCCCACTACCACTATCAGATTAGAGCCATAAAGTAGACTAGACATCTACCACCCTGCTATCACTATCAGATTAGAGCCATAAAGTAGACTCGACATCTACCACCCCACTACCACTATCAGATTAGACCCATAAGAAAGATTAGACATCTACCACCCTACTACCACTATCAGATTAGAGCCATAAAGTAGACTAGACATCTACCACCCCACTACCACTATCAGATTAGAGCCATAAAGTAGACTAGACATCTACCACCCCACTACCACTATCAGATTAGAGCCATAAGGGAGACTAGACATCTACCACCCCACTACCACTATCAGATTAGAGCCAAAAAGTAGACTAGACATCTACCACCCCACTACCACTATCAGATTAGAGCCATAAGAAAGATTAGACATCTACCACCCTACTACCACTATCAGATTAGAGCCATAAAGTAGACTAGACATCTACCACCCCACTACCACTATCAGATTAGAGCCATAAGGTAGAGTAGACATCTACTACCCCACTACCACTATCAGATTAGAGCCATAAGGGCGTCTAGACATCTACCACCCCATTACCACTATCAGATTAGAGCCATAAGGGAGTCTATACATCTACCACTATCAGATTAGAGCCATAAAGGAGACTAGACATATACCACTATCAGATTAGAGCCATAAGGGAGACTAGACATCTACCACTATCAGATTAGAGCCATAAGGGAGACTAGATATCTACCACTCCACTACCACTATCAGATTAGAGCCATAAGGGAGACTAGACATCTACCACCCCACTACCACTATCAGATTAGAGCCATAAAGTAGACTAGGCATCTACCACCCTGCTACCACTATCAGATTAGAGCCATAAAGTAGACTCGACATCTACCACCCCACTACCACTATCAGATTAGACCCATAAGAAAGATTAGACATCTACCACCCTACTACCACTATCAGATTAGAGCCATAAAGTAGACTAGACATCTACCACCCCACTACCACTATCAGATTAGAGCCATAAAGTAGAGCAGACATCTACTACCCCACTACCACTATCAGATTAGAGCCATAAAGTAGACTAGACATCTACCACCCTACTACCACTATCAGATTAGAGCCATAAAGTAGACCAGACATCTACTACCCCACTACCACTATCAGATTAGAGCCATAAAGTAGACTAGACATCTACCACCCCACTAGCACTATCAGATTAGAGCCATAAGGGAGACTAGACATCTACCACCCCACTACCACTATCAGATTAGAGCCATAAAGTAGACTAGACATCTACCACCCCACTACCACTATCAGATTAGAGCCATAAGAAAGATTAGACATCTACCACCCTACTACCACTATCAGATTAGAGCCATAAAGTAGACTAGACATCTACCACCCCACTACCACTATCAGATTAGAGCCATAAAGGAGACTAGACATCTATTACCTCACTACCACTATCAGATTAGAGCCATAAGGGAGTCTAGACATCTACTACCCCACTACCACTATCAGATTAGAGCCATAAAGTAGACTAGACATCTACCACCCCACTACCACTATCAGATTAGAGCCATAAGAAAGATTAGACATCTACCACCCTACTACCACTATCAGATTAGAGCCATAAAGTAGACTAGACATCTACCACCCCACTACCACTATCAGATTAGAGCCATAAAGTAGACTAGACATCTACTACCCCACTACCACTATCAGATTAGAGCCATAAAGTAGACTAGACATCTACCACCCCACTACCACTATCAGATTAGAGCCATAAAGGAGACTAGACATCTACTACCTCACTACCACTATCAGATTAGAGCCATAAGGGAGTCTAGACATCTACCACCCCACTACCACTATCAGATTAGAGCCATAAAGTAGACTAGACATCTACCACCCCACTACCACTATCAGATTAGAGACATAAGGGAGACTAGACATCTACTACCCTACTACCAATATCAGATTAGACACATAAGGGAGACTAGACATCTACTACCCCACTACCACTATCAGATTAGAGCTGTAAGGGAGTCCAGACATCTACTGCCCAACTACAACTATCAGATTAGAGCCATAAGGGAGACTAGACAATTACCACCCCACTACCACTATCAGATTAGAGCCATAAGGGGGACTAGACATCTACCACCCCACTACCACTATCAGATTAGAGCCATAAAGAAGACTAGACATCTTCCACCCCACTACCACTATCAGATTAGAGCCATAAAGTAGACTAGACATCTACCACCCCACTTCCACAATCAGATTAGTGCCATAAAGTAGACTAGACATCTACCACTATCAGATTAGAGCCATAAGGGAGACTAGACATCTACCACTCTCAGATTAGAGCAATAAGGGAGACTAGACATCTACCACTATCAGATTAGAGCCATAAGGGAGACTAGACATCTACCACCCCACTACCACTATCAGATTAGAGCCATAAAGTAGACTAGACATCTACCACCCCACTACCACTATCAGATTAGAGCCATAAGGGAGACTAGACATCTACCACCCACCTACCACTATCAGATTAGAGTCATAAGGGAGACTAGACATCTACCACCCCACTACCACTATCAGAATAGAGCCATAAGGGAGACTAGACATCTACCACTATCAGATTAGAGCCATAAGGGAGACTAGACATCTGCCACCCCACTACCACTATCAGATTAGAACCATAAGGGAGACTAGACATCTACCACTATCAGATTAGAGCCATAAGGGAGACTAGACATCTACCACCCCACTACCACTATCAGATTAGAGCTATAAAGGAGACTAGACATCTACCACCCCACTACCACTATCAAATTAGAGCCATAGGGGAGACTAGACATCTACCACTATCAGATTAGAGCCATAAGTGAGACTAGACATCTACCACCCCACTACCACTATCAGATTAGAGCCATAAGGGCGTCTAGACATCTACCACCCCACTACCACTATCAGATTAGAGCCATAAGGGAGTCTATACATCTACCACTATCAGATTAGAGCCATAAAGGAGACTAGACATCTACCACTATCAGATTAGAGCCATAACGGAGACTAGACATCTACCACTATCAGATTAGAGCCATAAGGGAGACTAGATATCTACAACTCCACTACCACTATCAGATTAGAGCCATAAGGGAGACTAGACATCTACCACCCCACTACCACTATCAGATTAGAGCCATAAAGTAGACTAGACATCTACCACCCTGCTATCACTATCAGATTAGAGCCATAAAGTAGACTCGACATCTACCACCCCACTACCACTATCAGATTAGACCCATAAGAAAGATTAGACATCTACCACCCTACTACCACTATCAGATTAGAGCCATAAAGTAGACTAGACATCTACCACCCCACTACCACTATCAGATTAGAGCCATAAAGTAGAGTAGACATCTACTACCCCACTACCACTATCAGATTAGAGCCATAAAGTAGACTAGACATCTACTACCCCACTACCACTATCAGATTAGAGCCATAAAGTAGACTAGACATCTACCACCCCACTACCACTATCAGGTTAGAGCCATAAGGGAGACTAGACATCTACCACCCCACTACCACTATCAGATTAGAGCCAAAAAGTAGACTAGACATCTACCACCCCACTACCACTATCAGATTAGAGCCATAAGAAAGATTAGACATCTACCACCCTACTACCACTATCAGATTAGAGCCATAAAGTAGACTAGACATCTACCACCCCACTACCACTATCAGATTAGAGCCATAAGGTAGAGTAGACATCTACTACCCCACTACCACTATCAGATTAGAGCCATAAGGGCGTCTAGACATCTACCACCCCATTACCACTATCAGATTAGAGCCATAAGGGAGTCTATACATCTACCACTATTAGATTAGAGACATAAAGGACACTAGACATATACCACTATCAGATTAGAGCCATAAGGGAGACTAGACATCTACCACTATCAGATTAGAGCCATAAGGGAGACTAGATATCTACCACTCCACTACCACTATCAGATTAGAGCCATAAGGGAGACTAGACATCTACCACCCCACTACCACTATCAGATTAGAGCCATAAAGTAGACTAGGCATCTACCACCCTGCTACCACTATCAGATTAGAGCCATAAAGTAGACTCGACATCTACCACCCCACTACCACTATCAGATTAGACCCATAAGAAAGATTAGACATCTACCACCCTACTACCACTATCAGATTAGAGCCATAAAGTAGACTAGACATCTACCACCCCACTACCACTATCAGATTAGAGCCATAAAGTAGAGCAGACATCTACTACCCCACTACCACTATCAGATTAGAGCCATAAAGTAGACTAGACATCTACCACCCTACTACCACTATCAGATTAGAGCCATAAAGTAGACTAGACATCTACTACCCCACTACCACTATCAGATTAGAGCCATAAAGTAGACTAGACATCTACCACCCCACTACCACTATCAGATTAGAGCCATAAGGGAGATTAGACATCTACCACCCTACTACCACTATCAGATTAGAGCCATAAAGTAGACTAGACATCTACCACCCCACTACCACTATCAGATTAGAGCCATAAGGTAGAGTAGACATCTACTACCCCACTACCACTATCAGATTAGAGCCATAAGGGCGTCTAGACATCTACCACCCCATTACCACTATCAGATTAGAGCCATAAGGGAGTCTATACATCTACCACTATTAGATTAGAGACATAAAGGACACTAGACATATACCACTATCAGATTAGAGCCATAAGGGAGACTAGACATCTACCACTATCAGATTAGAGCCATAAGGGAGACTAGATATCTACCACTCCACTACCACTATCAGATTAGAGCCATAAGGGAGACTAGACATCTACCACCCCACTACCACTATCAGATTAGAGCCATAAAGTAGACTAGGCATCTACCACCCTGCTACCACTATCAGATTAGAGCCATAAAGTAGACTCGACATCTACCACCCCACTACCACTATCAGATTAGACCCATAAGAAAGATTAGACATCTACCACCCTACTACCACTATCAGATTAGAGCCATAAAGTAGACTAGACATCTACCACCCCACTACCACTATCAGATTAGAGCCATAAAGTAGAGCAGACATCTACTACCCCACTACCACTATCAGATTAGAGCCATAAAGTAGACTAGACATCTACCACCCTACTACCACTATCAGATTAGAGCCATAAAGTAGAATAGACATCTACTACCCCACTACCACTATCAGATTAGAGCCATAAAGTAGACTAGACATCTACCACCCCACTACCACTATCAGATTAGAGCCATAAGGGAGACTAGACATCTACCACCCCACTACCACTATCAGATTAGAGCCATAAAATAGACTAGACATCTACCACCCCACTACCACTATCAGATTAGAGCCATAAGAAAGATTAGACATCTACCACCCTACTACCACTATCAGATTAGAGCCATAAAGTAGACTAGACATCTACCACCCCACTACCACTATCAGATTAGAGCCATAAAGGAGACTAGACATCTATTACCTCACTACCACTATCAGATTAGAGCCATAAGGGAGTCTAGACATCTACCACCCCACTACCACTATCAGATTAGAGGCATAAAGTAGACTAGACATCTACCACCCACCTACCACTATCAGATTAGAGCCATAAGGGAGACTAGACATCTACCACCCCACTACCACTATCAGATTAGAGCCATAAGGGAGACTAGACATCTACCACTATCATATTAGAGCCATAATGGAGACTAGACATCTACCACCCCACTACCACTATCAGATTAGAGCCATAAGGGAGACTAGACATCTACCACTATCAGATTAGAGCCATAATGGAGACTAGACATCTACCACCCCACTACCACTATCAGATTAGAGCTATAAAGGAGACTAGACATCTACCACCCCACTACCACTATCAGATTAGAGCCATAGGGTATACTAGACATCTACCACTATCAGATTAGAGCCATAAGGGAGACTAGACATCTACCACCCCACTACCACTAAAAGATTAGAGCCATAAGGGAGTCTAGACATCTACCACCCCACTACCACTATCAGATTAGAGCCATAAGGGAGTCTAGACATCTACCACTATCAGATTAGAGCCATAAGGGAAACTAGACATCTACCACTATCAGATTAGAGCCATAAGGGAGACTAGACATCTACCACTATCAGATTAGAGCCATAAGGGAGACTAGACATCTACCACTCCACTACCACTATCAGATTAGAGCCATAAGGGAGACTAGACATCTACCACCCCACTACCACTATCAGATTAGAGCCATAAAGTAGACTAGACATCTACCACCCCACTACCACTATCAGATTAGAGCCATAAGGAAGATTAGACATCTACCACCCTAATACCACTATCAGATTAGAGCCATAAAGTAGACTAGACATCTACTACCCCACTACCACTATCAGATTAGAGCCATAAAGTAGACTAGACATCTACCACCCCACTACCACTATCAGATTAGAGCCATAAGGGAGTCTAGACATCTACCACCCCACTACCACTATCAGATTAGAGCCATAAAGGAGACTAGACATCTACCACCCCACTACCACTATCAGATTAGAGCAATATGGGAGTCTAGACATCTACTGCCCAACTACCACTATGAGATTAGAGCCATAAGGGAGTCTAGACATCTACCACCCCACTACCACTATCAGATTAGAGCCATAAAGGAGACTAGACATCTACCACCCCACTACCACTATCAGATTAGAGCAATATGGGAGTCTAGACATCTACTGCCCAACTACCACTATCAGATTAGATCCATAAGGGAGACTAGACATCTACCACCCAACTACCACTATCAGATTAGAGCCATAAAGTAGACTAGACATCTACCACCCCACTACCACTATCAGATTAGAGACATAAGGGAGACTAGACATCTACTACCCTACTACCAATATCAGATTAGACACATAAGGGAGACTAGACATCTACTACCCCACTACCACTATCAGATTAGAGCCATAAGGGAGTCCAGACATCTACCGCCCAACTACAACTATCAGATTAGAGCCATAAGGGAGACTAGACATCTACCACCCCACTACCACTATCAGATTAGAGCCATAAAGTAGACTAGACATCTACCACCCCACTACCACAATCAGATTACTGCCATAAAGTAGACTAGACATCTACCACTCTCAGATTAGAGCCATAAGGGAGACTAGACATCTACCACCCACCTACCACTATCAGATTAGAGCCATAAGGGAGACAAGACATCTACCACCCCACTACCACTATCAGATTAGAGCCATAAGGGAGTCTAGACATCTACCACCCCACTACCACTATCAGATTAGAGCCATAAGGGAGACTAGACATCTACCACTCTCAGATTAGAGCAATAAGGGAGACTAGACATCTACCACTATCAGATTAGAGCCATAAAGGAGACTAGACATCTACCACCCCACTACCACTATCACATTAGAGCCATAAGGGAGACTAGACATCTACCACCCACCTACCACTATCAGATTAGAGCCATAAGGGAGACTAGACATCTACCACTATCAGATTAGAGCCACAAGGGGACTAGACATCTACCACCCCACTACCACTATCAGATTAGAGCCATAAGGGAGACTAGACATCTACCACTATCAGATTAGAGCCATAAGGGACACTAGACATCTACCACCCCACTACCACTGTCAGATTAGAGCTATAAAGGAGACTAGACATCTACCACCCCACTACCACTATCAGATTAGAGCCATAGGGGAGACTAGACATCTACCACTATCAGATTAGAGCCATAAAGGAGACTAGACATCTACCACTATCAGATTAGAGCCATAAGGGAGACTTGACATCTACCACTATCAGATTAGAGCCATAAGGGAGACTAGTCATCTACCAGACATCTACCACTATCAGATTAGAGCCATAAGGGAGACTAGACATCTACCACCCCACCACCACTATCAGATTAGAGCCATAAAGTAGACTAGACATCTACCACCCTGCTACCACTATCAGATTAGATCCATAAAGTAGACTCGACATCTACCACCCCACTACCACTATCAGATTAGAGCCATAAGAAAGATTAGACATCTACCACCCTACTACCACTATCAGATTAGAGCCATAAGGGGACTAGACATTTACCACCCCACTACCACTATCAGATTAGAGCCATAAGGGAGACTAGACATCTACCACCCCACTAACACTATCAGATTAGAGCCATAAGGTAGACTAGACATCTACCACCCCACTACCACTATCAGATTAGAGCCATAAGGGAGACTAGACATCTACCACCCACCTACCACTATCAGATTAGAGCCATACGGGAGACTAGAGATCTACCACCCCACTACCACTATCAGATTAGAGCCATAAGGGAGACTAGACATCTACCACTATCAGATTAGAGCCATAAGGGAGACTAGACATCTACCACCCCACTACCACTATCAGATTAGAGCCATAAGGGAGACTAGACATCTACCACTATCAGATTAGAGCCATAAGGGAGACTAGACATCTACCACCCCACTACCACTATCAGATTAGAGCCATAAGGGAGACTAGACATCTACCACCCCACTACCACTATCAGATTAGAGCTATAAAGGAGACTAGACATCTACCACCCCACTACCACTATCAGATTAGAGCCATAAAGTAGACTAGACATCTACCACCCTGCTATCACTATCAGATTAGAGCCATAAAGTAGACTCGACATCTACCACCCCACTACCACTATCAGATTAGACCCATAAGAAAGATTAGACATCTACCACCCTACTACCACTATCAGATTAGAGCCATAAAGTAGACTAGACATCTACCACCCCACTACCACTATCAGATTAGAGCCATAAAGTAGAGTAGACATCTACTACCCCACTACCACTATCAGATTAGAGCCATAAAGTAGACTAGACATCTACTACCCCACTACCACTATCAGATTAGAGCCATAAAGTAGACTAGACATCTACCACCCCACTACCACTATCAGATTAGAGCCATAAGGGAGACTAGACATCTACCACCCCACTACCACTATCAGATTAGAGCCAAAAAGTAGACTAGACATCTACCACCCCACTACCACTATCAGATTAGAGCCATAAGAAAGATTAGACATCTACCACCCTACTACCACTATCAGATTAGAGCCATAAAGTAGACTAGACATCTACCACCCCACTACCACTATCAGATTAGAGCCATAAGGTAGAGTAGACATCTACTACCCCACTACCACTATCAGATTAGAGCCATAAGGGCGTCTAGACATCTACCACCCCATTACCACTATCAGATTAGAGCCATAAGGGAGTCTATACATCTACCACTATCAGATTAGAGCCATAAAGGACACTAGACATATACCACTATCAGATTAGAGCCATAAGGGAGACTAGACATCTACCACTATCAGATTAGAGCCATAAGGGAGACTAGATATCTACCACTCCACTACCACTATCAGATTAGAGCCATAAGGGAGACTAGACATCTACCACCCCACTACCACTATCAGATTAGAGCCATAAAGTAGACTAGGCATCTACCACCCTGCTACCACTATCAGATTAGAGCCATAAAGTAGACTCGACATCTACCACCCCACTACCACTATCAGATTAGACCCATAAGAAAGATTAGACATCTACCACCCTACTACCACTATCAGATTAGAGCCATAAAGTAGACTAGACATCTACCACCCCACTACCACTATCAGATTAGAGCCATAAAGTAGAGCAGACATCTACTACCCCACTACCACTATCAGATTAGAGCCATAAAGTAGACTAGACATCTACCACCCTACTACCACTATCAGATTAGAGCCATAAAGTAGACTAGACATCTACTACCCCACTACCACTATCAGATTAGAGCCATAAAGTAGACTAGACATCTACCACCCCACTACCACTATCAGATTAGAGCCATAAGGGAGACTAGACATCTACCACCCCACTACCACTATCAGATTAGAGCCATAAAGTAGACTAGACATCTACCACCCCACTACCACTATCAGATTAGAGCCATAAGAAAGATTAGACATCTACCACCCTACTACCACTATCAGATTAGAGCCATAAAGTAGACTAGACATCTACCACCCCACTACCACTATCAGATTAGAGCCATAAAGGAGACTAGACATCTATTACCTCACTACCACTATCAGATTAGAGCCATAAGGGAGTCTAGACATCTACCACCCCACTACCACTATCAGATTAGAGGCATAAAGTAGACTAGACATCTACCACCCCACTACCACTATCAGATTAGAGCCATAAGGGAGACTAGACATCTACCACCCACCTACCACTATCAGATTAGAGCCATAAGGGAGACTAGACATCTACCACCCCACTACCACTATCAGATTAGAGCCATAAGGGAGACTAGACATCTACCACTATCATATTAGAGCCATAAGGGAGACTAGACATCTACCACCCCACTACCACTATCAGATTAGAGCCATAAGGGAGACTAGACATCTACCACTATCAGATTAGAGCCATAATGGAGACTAGACATCTACCACCCCACTACCACTATCAGATTAGAGCTATAAAGGAGACTAGACATCTACCACCCCACTACCACTATCAGATTAGAGCCATAGGGTATACTAGACATCTACCACTATCAGATTAGAGCCATAAGGGAGACTAGACATCTACCACCCCACTACCACTAAAAGATTAGAGCCATAAGGGAGTCTAGACATCTACCACCCCACTACCACTATCAGATTAGAGCCATAAGGGAGTCTAGACATCTACCACTATCAGATTAGAGCCATAAGGGAAACTAGACATCTACCACTATCAGATTAGAGCCATAAGGGAGACTAGACATCTACCACTATCAGATTAGAGCCATAAGGGAGACTAGACATCTACCACTCCACTACCACTATCAGATTAGAGCCATAAGGGAGACTAGACATCTACCACCCCACTACCACTATCAGATTAGAGCCATAAAGTAGACTAGACATCTACCACCCCACTACCACTATCAGATTAGAGCCATAAGGAAGATTAGACATCTACCACCCTAATACCACTATCAGATTAGAGCCATAAAGTAGACTAGACATCTACCACCCCACTACCACTATCAGATTAGAGCCATAAGGTAGAGTAGACATCTACTACCCCACTACCACTATCAGATTAGAGCCATAAAGTAGACTAGACATCTACCACCCTACTACCACTATCAGATTAGAGCCATAAAGTAGACTAGACATCTACTACCCCACTACCACTATCAGATTAGAGCCATAAAGTAGACTAGACATCTACCACTCCACTACCACTATCAGATTAGAGCCATAAGGGAGACTAGACATCTACCACCCCACTACCACTATCAGATTAGAGCCATAAAGTAGACTAGACATCTACCACCCCACTACCACTATCAGATTAGAGCCATAAGGAAGATTAGACATCTACCACCCTAATACCACTATCAGATTAGAGCCATAAAGTAGACTAGACATCTACCACCCCACTACCACTATCAGATTAGAGCCATAAGGGAGACTAGACATCTACCACTATCAGATTAGAGCCATAAGGGAGACTAGACATCTACCACTCCACTACCACTATCAGATTAGAGCCATAAGGGAGACTAGACATCTACCACCCCACTACCACTATCAGATTAGAGCCATAAAGTAGACTAGACATCTACCACCCCACTACCACTATCAGATTAGAGCCATAAGGAAGATTAGACATCTACCACCCTAATACCACTATCAGATTAGAGCCATAAAGTAGACTAGACATCTACCACCCCACTACCACTATCAGATTAGAGCCATAAGGGAGTCTAGACATCTACCACCCCACTACCACTATCAGATTAGAGCCATAAAGGAGACTAGACATCTACCACCCCACTACCACTATCAGATTAGAGCAATATGGGAGTCTAGACATCTACTGCCCAACTACCACTATGAGATTAGAGCCATAAGGGAGTCTAGACATCTACCACCCCACTACCACTATCAGATTAGAGCCATAAAGGAGACTAGACATCTACCACCCCACTACCACTATCAGATTAGAGCAATATGGGAGTCTAGACATCTACTGCCCAACTACCACTATCAGATTAGATCCATAAGGGAGACTAGACATCTACCACCCAACTACCACTATCAGATTAGAGCCATAAAGTAGACTAGACATCTACCACCCCACTACCACTATCAGATTAGAGACATAAGGGAGACTAGACATCTACTACCCTACTACCAATATCAGATTAGACACATAAGGGAGACTAGACATCTACTACCCCACTACCACTATCAGATTAGAGCCATAAGGGAGTCCAGACATCTACCGCCCAACTACAACTATCAGATTAGAGCCATAAGGGAGACTAGACATCTACCACCCCACTACCACTATCAGATTAGAGCCATAAAGTAGACTAGACATCTACCACCCCACTACCACAATCAGATTACTGCCATAAAGTAGACTAGACATCTACCACTCTCAGATTAGAGCCATAAGGGAGACTAGACATCTACCACCCACCTACCACTATCAGATTAGAGCCATAAGGGAGACAAGACATCTACCACCCCACTACCACTATCAGATTAGAGCCATAAGGGAGTCTAGACATCTACCACCCCACTACCACTATCAGATTAGAGCCATAAGGGAGACTAGACATCTACCACTCTCAGATTAGAGCAATAAGGGAGACTAGACATCTACCACTATCAGATTAGAGCCATAAAGGAGAATAGACATCTACCACCCCACTACCACTATCAGATTAGAGCCATAAGGGAGACTAGACATCTACCACCCACCTACCACTATCAGATTAGAGCCATAAGGGAGACTAGACATCTACCACTATCAGATTAGAGCCACAAGGGGACTAGACATCTACCACCCCACTACCACTATCAGATTAGAGCCATAAGGGAGACTAGACATCTACCACTATCAGATTAGAGCCATAAGGGACACTAGACATCTACCACCCCACTACCACTGTCAGATTAGAGCTATAAAGGAGACTAGACATCTACCACCCCACTACCACTATCAGATTAGAGCCATAGGGGAGACTAGACATCTACCACTATCAGATTAGAGCCATAAAGGAGACTAGACATCTACCACTATCAGATTAGAGCCATAAGGGAGACTTGACATCTACCACTATCAGATTAGAGCCATAAGGGAGACTAGTCATCTACCAGACATCTACCACTATCAGATTAGAGCCATAAGGGAGACTAGACATCTACCACCCCACCACCACTATCAGATTAGAGCCATAAAGTAGACTAGACATCTACCACCCTGCTACCACTATCAGATTAGATCCATAAAGTAGACTCGACATCTTCCACCCCACTACCACTATCAGATTAGAGCCATAAGAAAGATTAGACATCTACCACCCTACTACCACTATCAGATTAGAGCCATAAGGGGACTAGACATTTACCACCCCACTACCACTATCAGATTAGAGCCATAAGGGAGACTAGACATCTACCACCCCACTACCACTATCAGATTAGAGCCATAACGGAGACTAGACATCTACCACCCACCTACCACTATCAGATTAGAGCCATACGGGAGACTAGAGATCTACCACCCCACTACCACTATCAGATTAGAGCCATAAGGGAGACTAGACATCTACCACTATCAGATTAGAGCCATAAGGGAGACTAGACATCTACCACCCCACTACCACTATCAGATTAGAGCCATAAGGGAGACTAGACATCTACCACTATCAGATTAGAGCCATAAGGGAGACTAGACATCTACCACCCCACTACCACTATCAGATTAGAGCCATAAGGGAGACTAGACATCTACCACCCCACTACCACTATCAGATTAGAGCTATAAAGGAGACTAGACATCTACCACCCCACTACCACTATCAGATTAGAGCCATAGGGGAGACTAGACATCTACCACTATCAGATTAGAGCCATAAAGGAGACTAGACATCTACCACTATCAGATTAGAGCCATAAGGGAGACTAGACATCTACCACTATCAGATTAGAGCCATAAGGGAGACTAGACATCTACCACTCCACTACCACTATCAGATTAGAGCCATAAGGGAGACTAGACATCTACCACCCCACTACCACTATCAGATTAGAGCCATAAAGTAGACTAGACATCTACCACCCTGCTACCACTATCAGATTAGAGCCATAAAGTAGACTCGACATCTACCACCCCACTACCACTATCAGATTTGAGCCATAAGAAAGATTAGACATCTACCACCCTACTACCACTATCAGATTAGAGCCATAAAGTAGACTAGACATCTACCACCCCCCTACCACTATCAGATTAGAGCCATAAGGTAGAGTAGACATCTACTACCCCACTACCACTATCAGATTAGAGCCATAAAGTAGACTAGACATCTACCACCCCACTACCACTATCAGATTAGAGCCATAAGGGAGACTAGACATCTACTACCCACCTACCACTATCAGATTAGAGCCATAAGGGAGACTAGACATCTACCACCCCACTACCACTATCAGATTAGAGCCATAAGGGAGACTAGACATCTACCATTATCAGATTAGAGCCATAAGGGAGACTAGACATATACCACCCCACTACCACTATCAGATTAGAGCCATAAGGGAGACTAGACATCTACCACTATCATATTAGAGCCATAAGGGAGACTAGACATCTACCACCCCACTACCACTATCAGATTAGAGCCATAAGGGAGACTAGACATCTACCACTATCAGGTTAGAGCCATAATGGAGACTAGACATCTACCACCCCACTACCACTATCAGATTAGAGCTATAAAGGAGACTAGACATCTACCACCCCACTACCACTATCAGATTAGAGCCATAGGGGAGACTAGACATCTACCACTATCAGATTAGAGCCATAAGGGAGATTAGACATCTACCACCCCACTCCCACTAAAAGATTAGAGCCATAAGGGAGTCTAGACATCTACCACCCCACTACCACTATCAGATTAGAGCCATAAGGGAGTCTAGACATCTACCACTATCAGATTAGAGCCATAAGGGAAACTAGACATCTACCACTATCAGATTAGAGCCATAAGGGAGACTAGACATCTACCACTATCAGATTAGAGCCATAAGGGAGACTAGACATCTACCACTCCACTACCACTATCAGATTAGAGCCATAAGGGAGACTAGACATCTACCACCCCACTACCACTATCAGATTAGAGCCATAAAGTAGACTAGACATCTACCACCCCACTACCACTATCAGATTAGAGCCATAAGGAAGATTAGACATCTACCACCCTAATACCACTATCAGATTAGAGCCATAAAGTAGACTAGACATCTACCACCCCACTACCACTATCAGATTAGAGCCATAAGGTAGAGTAGACATCTACTACCCCACTACCACTATCAGATTAGAGCCATAAAGTAGACTAGACATCTACCACCCTACTACCACTATCAGATTAGAGCCATAAAGTAGACTAGACATCTACTACCCCACTACCACTATCAGATTAGAGCCATAAAGTAGACTAGACATCTACCACCCCACTACCACTATCAGATTAGAGCCATAAGGGAGTCTAGACATCTACCACCCCACTACCACTATCAGATTAGAGCCATAAAGGAGACTAGACATCTACCACCCCACTACCACTATCAGATTAGAGCAATATGGGAGTCTAGACATCTACTGCCCAACTACCACTATCAGATTAGAGCCATAAGGGAGACTAGACATCTACCACCCAACTACCACTATCAGATTAGAGCCATAAAGTAGACTAGACATCTACCACCATACTAACAATATCAGATTAGAGCCATAAGGGAGACTAGACATCTACCACCCAACTACCACTATCAGATTAGAGCCATAAAGTAGACTAGACATCTACCACCATACTAACACTATCAGGTTAGAGACATAAGGGAGACTAGACATCTACTACCCTACTACCAATATCAGAATAGACACATAAGGGAGACTAGACATCTACTACCCCACTACCACTATCAGATTAGAGCCATAAGGGAGTCCAGACATCTACTGCCCAACTACAACTATAAGATTAGAGCCATAAGGGAGACTAGACATCTACCACCCCACTACCACTATCAGATTAGAGCCATATAGTAGACTAGACATCTACCACCCCACTACCACTATCAGAGTAGTGCCATAAAGTAGACTAGACATCTACCACTATCATATTAGAGCCATAAGGGAGACTAGACATCTACCACCCACCTACCACTATCAGATTAGAGCCATAAGGGAGACTAGACATCTACCACCCCAATACCACTATCAGATTAGAGCCATAAGGGACTCTAGACATCTACCACCCCACTACCACTATCAGATTAGAGCAATAAGGGAGACTAGACATCTACCACTATCAGATTAGAGCCATAAGGGAGCCTAGACATCTACCACTCTCAGATTAGAGCAATATCGGAGACTAGACATCTCCCACTATCAGATTAGACCCATAAGGGAGACTAGACATCTACCACCCCACTACCACTATCAGATTAGAGCCATAAAGGAGACTAGACATCTACCACCCCACTACCACTATCAGATTAGAGCCATAAAGTAGACTAGACATCTACCACCCCACTACCACTATCAGATTAGAGCCATAAGGGACACTAGACATCTGCCACCCACCTACCACTATCAGATTAGAGCCATACGGGAGACTAGACATCTACCACCCCACTACCACTATCAGATTATAGCCATAAGGGAGACTAGACATCTACCACTATCAGATTAGAGCCATAAGGGAGACTAGACATCTACCACCCCACTACCACTATCAGATTAGAGCCATAAGGGAGACTAGACATCTACCACTATCAGATTAGAGCCATAAGGGAGACTAGACATCTACCACCCCACTACCACTATCAGATTAGAGCTATAAAGGAGACTAGACATCTACCACCCCACTACCACTATCAGATTAGAGCCGTAGGGGAGACTAGACATCTACCACTATCAGATTAGAGCCATAAAGGAGACTAGACATCTACCACTATCAGATTTGAGCCATAAGGGAGACTAGACATCTACCACTATCAGAGTAGAGCCATAAGGGAGACTAGACATCTACCACCCCGCTACCACTATCAGATTAGAGCCATAAAGTAGACTCGACATCTACCACCCCACTACCACAATCAGATTAGAGCCATAAGAAAGATTAGACATCTACCAACCTACTACCACTATCAGATTAGAGTCATAAAGTAGACTAGACATCTACCACCCCACTACCACTATCAGATTAGAGCCATAAGGTAGAGTAGACATCTACTACCCCACTACCACTATCAGATTAGAGACATAAGGGAGTCAAGACATCTAATGCCCAACTACAACTATCAGATTAGAGCCATAAGGGAGACTAGACATCTACCACCCCACTACCACTATCAGATTAGAGCCATAAAGTAGACTAGACATCTACCACCCCACTACCACAATCAGATTAGTGCCATAAATTAGACTAGACATCTACCACTATCAGATTAGAGCCATAAGGGAGACTAGACATCTACCACCCACCTACCACTATCAGATTAGAGCCATAAGGGAGACTAGACATCTACCACCCCACTACCACTATCAGATTAGAGCAATAAGGGAGACTAGACATCTACCACTATCAGATTAGAGCCATAAGGGAGACTAGACATCTACCACTCTCAGATTAGAGCAATAAGGGAGACTAGACATCTACCACTATCAGATTAGACCCATAAGGGAGACTAGACATCTACCACCCCAATACCACTATCAGATTAGAGCCATAAGGGAGACTAGACATCTACCACCCCACTACCACTATCAGATTAGAGCCATAAGGTAGACTAGACATCTACCACCCCACTACCACTATCAGATTAGAGCCATAAGGGAGACTAGACATCTGCCACCCACCTACCACTATCAGATTAGAGCCATAAGGGAGACTAGACATCTACCACCCCACTACCACTATCAGATTAGAGCCATAAGGGAGACTAGACATCTACCACTATCAGATTAGAGCCATAAAGGAGACTAGACATCTACCACTATCAGATTAGAGCCATAAGGGAGACTAGATATCAACCACTATCAGATTAGAGCCATAAGGGAGACTAGACATCTACCACTCCACTACCACTATCAGATTAGAGCCATAAGGGAGACTAGACATCTACCACCCCACTACCACTATCAGATTAGAGCCATAAAGTAGACTAGACATCTACCACCCTGCTACAACTATCAGATTAGAGCCATAAGGGAGACTAGACATCTGCCACCCACCTACCACTATCAGATTAGAGCCATAAGGGAGACTAGACATCTACCACCCCACTACCACTATCAGATTAGAGCTATAAAGGAGACTAGACATCTACCACTATCAGATTAGAGCCATAAAGGAGACTAGACATCTACCACTATCAGATTAGAGCCATAAGGGAGACTAGATATCAACCACTATCAGATTAGAGCCATAAGGGAGACTAGACATCTACCACTCCACTACCACTATCAGATTAGAGCCATAAGGGAGACTAGACATCTACCACCCCACTACAACTATCAGATTAGAGCCATAAAGTAGACTAGACATCTACCACCCTGCTACAACTATCAGATTAGAGCCATAAGGGAGACTAGACATCTACCACCCACCTACCACTATCAGATTAGAGCCATAAGGGAGACTAGACATCTACCACCCCACTACCACTATCAGATTAGAGCCATAAGGGACTCTAGACATCTACCACCCCACTACCACTATCAGATTAGAGCAATAAGGGAGACTAGACATCTACCACTATCAGATTAGAGCCATAAGGGAGACTAGACATCTACCACTCTCAGATTAGAGCAAAATGGGAGACTAGACATCTCCCACTATCAGATTAGACCCATAAGGGAGACTAGACATCTACCACCCCACTACCACTATCAGATTAGAGCCATAAGGTAGACTAGACATCTACCACCCCACTACCACTTTCAGATTAGAGCCATAAGGGAGACTAGACATCTGCCACCCACCTACCACTATCAGATTAGAGCCATAAGGGAGACTAGACATCTACCACCCCACTACCACTATCAGATTAGAGCCATAAGGGAGACTAGACATCTACCACTATCAGATTAGAGCCATAAGGGAGACTAGACATCTACCACCCCACTACCACTATCAGATTAGAGCCATAAGGGAGACTAGACATCTACCACTATCAGATTAGAGCCATAAGGGAGACTAGACATCTACCACCCCACTACCACTATCAGATTAGAGCTATAAAGGAGACTAGACATCTACCACCCCACTACCACTATCAGATTAGAGCCATAGGGGAGACTAGACATCTACCACTATCAGATTAGAGCCATAAAGGAGACTAGACATCTACCACTATCAGATTTGAGCCATAAGGGAGACTAGACATCTACCACTATCAGAGTAGAGCCATAAGGGAGACTAGACATCTACCACCCCGCTACCACTATCAGATTAGAGCCATAAAGTAGACTCGACGTCTACCACCCCACTACCACTATCAGATTAGAGCCATAAGAAAGATTAGACATCTACCAACCTACTACCACTATCAGATTAGAGTCATAAAGTAGACTAGACATCTACCACCCCACTACCACTATCAGATTAGAGCCATAAGGTAGAGTAGACATCTACTACCCCACTACCACTATCAGATTAGAGACATAAGGGAGTCCAGACATCTAATGCCCAACTACAACTATCAGATTAGAGCCATAAGGGAGACTAGACATCTACCACCCCACTACCACTATCAGATTAGAGCCATAAAGTAGACTAGACATCTACCACCCCACTACCACAATCAGATTAGTGCCATAAATTAGACTAGACATCTACCACTATCAGATTAGAGCCATAAGGGAGACTAGACATCTACCACCCACCTACCACTATCAGATTAGAGCCATAAGGGAGACTAGACATCTACCACCCCACTACCACTATCAGATTAGAGCAATAAGGGAGACTAGACATCTACCACTATCAGATTAGAGCCATAAGGGAGACTAGACATCTACCACTCTCAGATTAGAGCAATAAGGGAGACTAGACATCTACCACTATCAGATTAGACCCATAAGGGAGACTAGACATCTACCACCCCAATACCACTATCAGATTAGAGCCATAAGGGAGACTAGACATCTACCACCCCACTACCACTATCAGATTAGAGCCATAAAGTAGACTAGACATCTACCACCCTGCTACAACTATCAGATTAGAGCCATAAGGGAGACTAGACATCTACCACCCCACTACCACTATCAGATTAGAGCCATAAGGGACTCTAGACATCTACCACCCCACTACCACTATCAGATTAGAGCAATAAGGGAGACTAGACATCTACCACTATCAGATTAGAGCCATAAGGGAGACTAGACATCTACCACTCTCAGATTAGAGCAATATGGGAGACTAGACATCTCCCACTATCAGATTAGACCCATAAGGGAGACTAGACATCTACCACCCCACTACCACTATCAGATTAGAGCCATAAAGGAGACTAGACATCTACCACCCCACTACCACTATCAGATTAGAGCCATAAAGTAGACTAGACATCTACCACCCCACTACGACTATCAGATTAGAGCCATAAGGGAGACTAGACATCTGTCACCCACCTACCACTATCAGATTAGAGCCATAAGGGAGACTAGACATCTACCACCCCACTACCACTATCAGATTAGAGCCATAAGGGAGACTAGACATCTACCACTATCAGATTAGAGCCATAAGGGAGACTAGACATCTACACCCCACTACCACTATCAGATTAGAGCCATAAGGGAGACTAGACATCTACCACTATCAGATTAGAGCCATAAGGGAGACTAGACATCTACCACCCCACTACCACTATCAGATTAGAGCTATAAAGGAGACTAGACATCTACCACCCCACTACCACTATCAGATTAGAGCCATAGGGGTGACTAGACATCTACCACTATCAGATTAGAGCCATAAAGGAGACTAGACATCTACCACTATCAGATTTGAGCCATAAGGGAGACTAGACATCTACCACTATCAGAGTAGAGCCATAAGGGAGACTAGACATCTACCACCCCGCTACCACTATCAGATTAGAGCCATAAAGTAGACTCGACATCTACCACCCCACTACCACTATCAGATTAGAGCCATAAGAAAGATTAGACATCTACCAACCTACTACCACTATCAGATTAGAGTCATAAAGTAGACTAGACATCTACCACCCCACTACCACTATCAGATTAGAGTCATAAGGTAGAGTAGACATCTACTACCCCACTACCACTATCAGATTAGAGACATAAGGGAGTCCAGACATCTAATGCCCAACTACAACTATCAGATTAGAGCCATAAGGGAGACTAGACATCTACCACCCCACTACCACTACCAGATTAGAGCCATAAAGTAGACTAGACATCTACCACCCCACTACCACAATCAGATTAGTGCCATAAATTAGACTAGACATCTACCACTATCAGATTAGAGCCATAAGGGAGACTAGACATCTACCACCCACCTACCACTATCAGATTAGAGCCATAAGGGAGACTAGACATCTACCACCCCACTACCACTATCAGATTAGAGCAATAAGGGAGACTAGACATCTACCACTATCAGATTAGAGCCATAAGGGAGACTAGACATCTACCACTCTCAGATTAGAGCAATAAGGGAGACTAGACATCTACCACTATCAGATTAGACCCATAAGGGAGACTAGACATCTACCACCCCAATACCACTATCAGATTAGAGCCATAAGGGAGACTAGACATCTACCACCCCACTACCACTATCAGATTAGAGCCATAAGGTAGACTAGACATCTACCACCCCACTACCACTATCAGATTAGAGCCATAAGGGAGACTAGACATCTGCCACCCACCTACCACTATCAGATTAGAGCCATAAGGGAGACTAGAGATCTACCACCCCACTACCACTATCAGATTAGAGCCATAAGGGAGACTAGACATCTACCACTATCAGATTAGAGCCATAAGGGAGACTAGACATCTACCACCCCACTACCACTATCAGATTAGAGCCATAAGGGAGACTAGACATCTACCACTATCAGATTAGAGCCATAAGGGAAACTAGACATCTACCACCCCACTACCACTATCAGATTAGAGCTATAAAGGAGACTAGACATCTACCACTATCAGATTAGAGCCATAAAGGAGACTAGACATCTACCACTATCAGATTAGAGCCATAAGGGAGACTAGATATCAACCACTATCAGATTAGAGCCATAAGGGAGACTAGACATCTACCACTCCACTACCACTATCAGATTAGAGCCATAAGGGAGACTAGACATCTACCACCCCACTACCACAATCAGATTAGTGCCATAAATTAGACTAGACATCTACCACTATCAGATTAGAGCCATAAGGGAGACTAGACATCTACCACCCACCTACCACTATCAGATTAGAGCCATAAGGGAGACTAGACATCTACCACCCCACTACCACTATCAGATTAGAGCAATAAGGGAGACTAGACATCTACCACTATCAGATTAGAGCCATAAGGGAGACTAGACATCTACCACTCTCAGATTAGAGCAATAAGGGAGACTAGACATCTACCACTATCAGATTAGACCCATAAGGGAGACTAGACATCTACCACCCCAATACCACTATCAGATTAGAGCCATAAGGGAGACTAGACATCTACCACCCCACTACCACTATCAGATTAGAGCCATAAGGTAGACTAGACATCTACCACCCCACTACCACTATCAGATTAGAGCCATAAGGGAGACTAGACATCTGCCACCCACCTACCACTATCAGATTAGAGCCATAAGGGAGACTAGACATCTACCACCCCACTACCACTATCAGATTAGAGCCATAAGGGAGACTAGACATCTACCACTATCAGATTAGAGCCATAAGGGAGACTAGACATCTACCACCCCACTACCACTATCAGATTAGAGCCATAAGGGAGACTAGACATCTACCACTATCAGATTAGAGCCATAAGGGAGACTAGACATCTACCACCCCACTACCACTATCAGATTAGAGCTATAAAGGAGACTAGACATCTACCACTATCAGATTAGAGCCATAAAGGAGACTAGACATCTACCACTATCAGATTAGAGCCATAAGGGAGACTAGATATCAACCACTATCAGATTAGAGCCATAAGGGAGACTAGACATCTACCACTCCACTACCACTATCAGATTAGAGCCATAAGGGAGACTAGACATCTACCACCCCACTACCACTATCAGATTAGAGCCATAAAGTAGACTAGACATCTACCACCCTGCTACAACTATCAGATTAGAGCCATAAGGGAGACTAGACATCTACCACCCCACTACCACTATCAGATTAGAGCCATAAGGGACTCTAGACATCTACCACCCCACTACCACTATCAGATTAGAGCAATAAGGGAGACTAGACATCTACCACTATCAGATTAGAGCCATAAGGGAGACTAGACATCTACCACTCTCAGAATAGAGCAATAAGGGAGACTAGACATCTCCCACTATCAGATTAGACCCATAAGGGAGACTAGACATCTACCACCCCACTACCACTATCAGATTAGAGCCATAAAGTAGACTCGACATCTACCACCCCACTACCACTATCAGATTAGAGCCATAAGAAAGATTAGACATCTACCAACCTACTACCACTATCAGATTAGAGCCATAAAGTAGACTAGACATCTACCACCCCACTACCACTATCAGATTAGAGCCATAAGGTAGAGTAGACATCTACTACCCCACTACCACTATCAGATTAGAGACATAAGGGAATCCAGACATCTAAAGCCCAACTACAACTATCAGATTAGAGCCATAAGGGAGACTAGACATCTACCACCCCACTACCACTATCATATTAGAGCCATAAAGTAGACTAGACATCTACCACCCCACTACCACAATCAGATTAGTGCCATAAATTCGACTAGACATCTACCACTATCAGATTAGAGCCATAAGGGAGACTAGACATCTACCACCCACCTACCACTATCAGATTAGATCCATAAGGGAGACTAGACATCTACCACCCCACTACCACTATCAGATTAGAGCAATAAGGGAGACTAGACATCTACCACTATCAGATTAGAGCCATAAGGGAGACTAGAAATCTACCACTCTCAGATTAGAGCAATAAGGGAGACTAGACATCTACCACTATCAGATTAGACCCATAAGGGAGACTAGACATCTACCACCCCACTACCACTATCAGATTAGAGCCATAAGGGAGACTAGACATCTACCACCCCACTACCACTATCAGATTAGAGCCATAAGGGAGACTAGACATCTGCCACCCACCTACCACTATCAGATTAGAGCCATAAGGGAGACTAGACATCTACCACCCCACTACCACTATCAGATTAGAGCCATAAGGGAGACTAGACATCTACCACTATCAGATTAGAGCCATAAGGGAGACTAGACATCTACCACCCCACTACCACTATCAGATTAGAGCCATAAGGGAGACTAGACATCTACCACTATCAGATTAGAGCCATAAGGGAGACTAGACATCTACCACCCCACTACCACTATCAGATTAGAGCCATAAGGGAGACTAGACATCTACCACTATCAGATTAGAGCCATAAGGGAGACTAGACATCTACCACCCCACTACCACTATCAGATTAGAGCCATAAGGGAGACTAGACATCTACCACCCCACTACCACTATCAGATTAGAGCCATAAGGGAGACTAGACATCTGCCACCCACCTACCACTATCAGATTAGAGCCATAAGGGAGACTAGACATCTACCACCCCACTACCACTATCAGATTAGAGCCATAAGGGAGACTAGACATCTACCACTATCAGATTAGAGCCATAAGGGAGACTAGACATCTACCAACCCACTACTACTATCAGATTAGAGCCATAAGGGAGACTAGACATCTACCACTATCAGATTAGAGCCATAAGGGAGACTAGACATCTACCACCCCACTACCACTATCAGATTAGAGCTATAAAGGAGACTAGACATCTACCACCCCACTACCACTATCAGATTAGAGCCATAGGGGAGACTAGACATCTACCACTATCAGATTAGAGCCATAAAGGAGACTAGACATCTACCACTATCAGAGTAGAGCCATAAGGGAGACTAGACATCTACCACCCCGCTACCACTATCAGATTAGAGCCATAAAGTAGACTCGACATCTACCACCCCACTACCACTATCAGATTAGAGCCATAAGAAAGATTAGACATCTACCAACCTACTACCACTATCAGATTAGAGCCATAAAGTAGACTAGACATCTACCACCCCACTACCACTATCAGATTAGAGCCATAAGGTAGAGTAGACATCTACTACCCCACTACCACTATCAGATTAGAGACATAAGGGAGTTCAGACATCTAATGCCCAACTACAACTATCAGATTAGAGCCATAAGGGAGACTAGACATCTACCACCCCACTACCACTATCAGATTAGAGCCATAAAGTAGACTAGACATCTACCACCCCACTACCACAATCAGATTAGTGCCATAAATTAGACTAGACATCTACCACTATCAGATTAGAGCCATAAGGGAGACTAGACATCTACCACCCACCTACCACTATCAGATTAGAGCCATAAGGGAGACTAGACATCTACCACCCCACTACCACTATCAGATTAGAGCAATAAGGGAGACTAGACATCTACCACTATCAGATTAGAGCCATAAGGGAGACTAGACATCTACCACTCTCAGATTAGAGCAATAAGGGAGACTAGACATCTACCACTATCAGATTAGACCCATAAGGGAGACTAGACATCTACCACCCCACTACCACTATCAGATTAGAGCCATAAGGGAGACTCGACATCTACCACCCCACTACCACTATCAGATTAGAGCCATAAGGTAGACTAGACATCTACCACCCCACTACCACTATCAGATTAGAGCCATAAGGGAGACTAGACATCTGCCACCCACCTACCACTATCAGATTAGAGCCATAAGGGAGACTAGACATCTACCACCCCACTACCACTATCAGATTAGAGCCATAAGGGAGACTAGACATCTACCACTATCAGATTAGAGCCATAAGGGAGACTAGACATCTACCACCCCACTACCACTATCAGATTAGAGCCATAAGGGAGACTAGACATCTACCACTATCAGATTAGAGCCATAAGGGAGACTAGACATCTACCACTATCAGATTAGAGCCATAAGGGAGACTAGACATCTACCACTATCAGATTAGAGCCATAAGGGAGACTAGACATCTACCACTCCACTACCACTATCAGATTAGAGCCATAAGGGAGACTAGACATCTACCACCCCACTACCACTATCAGATTAGAGCCATAAGAAAGATTAGACATCTACCAACCTACTACCACTATCAGATTAGAGCCATAAAGTAGACTAGACATCTACCACCCCACTACCACTATCAGATTAGAGCCATAAAGTAGACTAGACATCTACCACCCGACTACCACAATCAGATTAGTGCCATAAATTAGACTAGACATCTACCACTATCAGATTAGAGACATAAGGGAGTCCAGACATCTAATGCCCAACTACAACTATCAGATTAGAGCCATAAGGGAGACTAGACATCTACCACCCCACTACCACTATCAGATTAGAGCCATAAAGTAGACTAGATATCTACCACTATCAGATTAGAGACATAAGGGAGTCCAGACATCTAATGCCCAACTACAACTATCAGATTAGAGCCATAAGGGAGACTAGACATCTACCACCCCACTACCACTATCAGATTAGAGCCATAAAGTAGACTAGACATCTACCACCCGACTACCACAATCAGATTAGTGCCATAAATTAGACTAGACATCTACCACTATCAGATTAGAGACATAAGGGAGTCCAGACATCTAATGCCCAACTACAACTATCAGATTAGAGCCATAAGGGAGACTAGACATCTACCACCCCACTACCACTATCAGATTAGAGCCATAAAGTAGACTAGACATCTACCACCCGACTACCACAATCAGATTAGAGCCATAAATTAGACTAGACATCTACCACTATCAGATTAGAGACATAAGGGAGTCCAGACATCTAATGCCCAACTACAACTATCAGATTAGAGCCATAAGGGAGACTAGACATCTACCACCCCACTACCACTATCAGATTAGAGCCATAAAGTAGACTAGACATCTACCACCCGACTACCACAATCAGATTAGTGCCATAAATTAGACTAGACATCTACCACTATCAGATTAGAGCCATAAGGGAGACTAGACATCTACCACCCACCTACCACTATCAGATTAGAGCCATAAGGGAGACTAGACATCTACCACCCCACTACCACTATCAGATTAGAGCAATAAGGGAGACTAGACATCTACCACTATCAGATTAGAGCCATAAGGGAGACTAGACATCTACCACTCTCAGATTAGAGCAATAAGGGAGACTAGACATCTACCACTATCAGATTAGACCCATAAGGGAGACTAGACATCTACCACCCCACTACCACTATCAGATTAGAGCCATAAGGGAGACTAGACATCTACCACCCCACTACCACTATCAGATTAGAGCCATAAGGTAGACTAGACATCTACCACCCCACTACCACTATCAGATTAGAGCCATAAGGGAGACTAGACATCTGCCACCCACCTACCACTATCAGATTAGAGCCATAAGGGAGACTAGACATCTACCACCCCACTACCACTATCAGATTAGAGCCATAAGGGAGACTAGACATCTACCACTATCAGATTAGAGCCATAAGGGAGACTAGACATCTACCACCCCACTACCACTATCAGATTAGAGCCATAAGGGAGACTAGACATCTACCAGTATCAGATTAGAGCCATAAGGGAGACTAGACATCTACCACCCCACTACCACTATCAGATTAGAGCCATAAAGGAGACTAGACATCTACCACTATCAGATTAGAGCCATAAGGGAGACTAGACATCTACCACTATCAGATTAGAGCCATAAGGGAGACTAGACATCTACCACTCCACTACCACTATCAGATTAGAGCCATAAGGGAGACTAGACATCTACCACCCCACTACCACTATCAGATTAGAGCCATAAAGTAGACTAGACATCTACCACCCTGCTACAACTATCAGATTAGAGCCATAAGGGAGACTAGACATCTACCACAATCAGATTAGAGCCATAAGGGAGACTAGACATATACCACCCCACTACCACTATCAGATTAGAGCCATAATGGAGACTAGACATCTACCACTATCAGATTAGAGCCATAAGGGAGACTAGACATCTACCACCCCACTACCACTATCAGATTAGAGCTATAAAGGAGACTAGACATCTACCACCCCACTACCACTATCAGATTAGAGCCATAGGGGAGACTAGACATCTACCACTATCAGATTAGAGCCATAAAGGAGACTAGACATCTACCACTATCAGATTAGAGCCATAAGGGAGACTAGACATGTACCACTATCAGATTAGAGCCATAAGGGAGACTAGACATCTACCACTATCAGATTCGGGCCATATGGGAGACTAGACATCTACCACCCCACTACCACTATCAGATTAGAGCCATAAGGGAGACTAGACATCTACCACTATCAGATTAGAGCCATAAGGGAGACTAGACATCTACCACCCCACTACCACTATCAGATTAGAGCTATAAAGGAGACTAGACATCTACCACCCCACTACAACTATCAAATTAGAGCCATAGGGGAGACTAGACATCTACCACTATCAGATTAGAGCCATAAAGGAGACTAGACATCTACCACTATCAGATTAGAGCCATAAGGGAGACTAGACATCTACCACTATCAGATTAGAGCCATAAGGGAGAATAGACATCTACCACCCCACTACCACTATCAGATTAGAGCCATAAGGGAGACTAGACATCTACCACTATCAGATTCGAGCCATATGGGAGACTAGACATCTACCACCCCACTACCACTATCAGATTAGAGCCATAAGGGAGACTAGACATCTACCACTATCAGATTAGAGCCATAAGGGAGACTAGACATCTACCACCCCACTACCACTATCAGATTAGAGCTATAAAGGAGACTAGACATCTACCACCCCACTACAACTATCAAATTAGAGCCATAGGGGAGACTAGACATCTACCACTATCAGATTAGAGCCATAAGGGAGACTAGACATCTACCACCCCACTACCACTATCAGATTAGAGCCATAAGGGCATCTAGACATCTACCGCCCCACTACAACTATCAGATTAGAGCCATAAGGGAGTCTATACATCTACCACTATCAGATTAGAGCCATAAAGGAGACTAGACATCTACCACTATCAGATTAGAGCCATAAGGGAGACTAGACATCTACCACTATCAGATTAGAGCCATAAGGGAGACTAGACATCTACCACTCCACTACCACTATCAGATTAGAGCCATAAGGGAGACTATACATCTACCACCCCACTACCACTATCAGATTAGAGCCATAAAGTAGACTAGACATCTACCACCCCACTACCACTATCAGATTAGAGCCATAAAGTAGACTAGACATCTACCACCACTATCAGATTAGAGCCATAAAGTAGACTAGACATCTACTACCCCACTACCACTATCAGATTAGAGCCATAAAGTAGACTAGACATCTACCACCACTATCAGATTAGAGCCATAAAGTAGACTAGACATCTACCACCCCACTACCACTATCAGATTAGAGCCATAAGAAAGATTAGACATCTACCACCCTACTACCACTATCAGATTAGAGCCATAAAGTAGACTAGACATCTACCACCCCACTACCACTATCAGATTAGAGCCATAAGGGAGACTAGACATCTACCAGCCCACTACCACTATCAGATTAGAGCCATAAGGGAGACTAGACATCTACCACCCACCTACCACTATCAGATTAGAGCCATACGGGAGACTAGACATCTACCACCCCACTACCACTATCAGATTAGAGCCATAAGGGAGACTAGACATCTACCACTATCAGATTAGAGCCATAAGGGAGACTAGACATCTACCACCCCACTACCACTATCAGATTAGAGCCATAAGGGAGACTAGACATCTACCACTATCAGATTAGAACCATAAGGGAGACTAGACATCTACCACCCCACTACCACAGTCAGATTAGAGCTATAAAGGAGACTAGACATCTACCACCCCACTACCACTATCAGATTAGAGCCATAGGGGAGACTAGACATCTACCACTATCAGATTAGAGCCATAAAGGAGACTAGACATCTACCACTATCAGAGTTTAGCCATAATAGAGACTAGACATCTACCACTATCAGATTAGAGCCATAAGGGAGACTAGACATCTACCACTCCACTACCACTATCAGATTAGAGCCATAAGGGAGACTAGACATCTACCACCCCACTACCACTATCAGATTAGAGCCATAAAGTAGACTAGACATCTACCACCCTGCTACCACTATCAGATTAGAGCCATAAAGTAGACTAGACATCTACCACCCCACTACCACTATCAGATTAGAGCCATAAGAAAGATTAGACATCTACCACCCTACTACCACTATCAGATTAGAGCCATAAAGTAGACTAGACATCTACCACCCCACTATCACTATCAGATTATAGCCATAAGGTAGAGTAGACATCTACTACCCCACTACCACTATCAGATTAGAGCCATAAAGTAGACTAGACATCTACCACCCCACTACCACTATCAGATTAGAGCCATAAGGGAGACTAGACATCTACCACCCACCTACCACTATCAGATTAGAGCCATATTTGAGACTAGACATCTACCACCCCACTACCACTATCAGATTAGAGCCATAAGGGAGACTAGACATCTACCACCCCACTACCACTATCAGATTAGAGCCATAAATTAGACTAGACATCTACCACCCCACTACCACTATCAGATTAGAGCCATAAGGGAGACTAGACATCTACCACTATCAGATTAGAGCCATAAGGGAGACTAGACATCTACCACCCCACTACCACTAAAAGATTAGAGCTATAAAGGAGAATAGACATCTACCACCCCACTACCACTATCAGATTAGAGCCATAGGGGAGACTAGATATCTACCACTGTCAGATTAGAGCCATAAAGGAAACTAGACATCTACCACTATCATATTAGAGCCATAAGGGAGACTAGACATCTACCACTATCAGATTAGAGCCATAAGGGAGACTAGACATCTACCACTCCACTACCACTATCAGATTAGAGCCATAAGGGAGACTAGACATCTACCACCCCACTACAACTATCAGATTAGAGCCATAAAGTAGACTAGACATCTACCACCCTGCTACCACTATCAGATTAGAGCCATAAAGTAGACTCGACATCTACCACCCCACTACCACTATCAGATTAGAGCCATAAGAAAGATTAGACATCTACCACCCTCCTACCACTATCAGATTAGAGCCATAAAGTAGACTAGACATCTACCACCCCACTACCACTATCAGATTAGAGCCATAAGGGAGACTAGACATCTACCACCCACCTACCACTATCAGATTAGAGCCATATTTGAGACTAGACATCTACCACCCCACTACCACTATCAGATTAGAGCCATAAGAAAGATTAGACATCTACCAACCTACTACCACTATCAGATTAGAGCCATAAAGTAGACTAGACATCTACCACCCCACTACCACTATCAGATTAGAGCCATAAGGTAGAGTAGACATCTACTACCCCACTACCACTATCAGATTAGAGACATAAGGGAGTTCAGACATCTAATGCCCAACTACAACTATCAGATTAGAGCCATAAGGGAGACTAGACATCTACCACCCCACTACCACTATCAGATTAGAGCCATAAAGTAGACTAGACATCTACCACCCCACTACCACAATCAGATTAGTGCCATAAATTAGACTAGACATCTACCACTATCAGATTAGAGCCATAAGGGAGACTAGACATCTACCACCCACCTACCACTATCAGATTAGAGCCATAAGGGAGACTAGACATCTACCACCCCACTACCACTATCAGATTAGAGCAATAAGGGAGACTAGACATCTACCACTATCAGATTAGAGCCATAAGGGAGACTAGACATCTACCACTCTCAGATTAGAGCAATAAGGGAGACTAGACATCTACCACTATCAGATTAGACCCATAAGGGAGACTAGACATCTACCACCCCACTACCACTATCAGATTAGAGCCATAAGGGAGACTCGACATCTACCACCCCACTACCACTATCAGATTAGATCCATAAGGTAGACTAGACATCTACCACCCCACTACCACTATCAGATTAGAGCCATAAGGGAGACTAGACATCTGCCACCCACCTACCACTATCAGATTAGAGCCATAAGGGAGACTAGACATCTACCACCCCACTACCACTATCAGATTAGAGCCATAAGGGAGACTAGACATCTACCACTATCAGATTAGAGCCATAAGGGAGACTAGACATCTACCACCCCACTACCACTATCAGATTAGAGCCATAAGGGAGACTAGACATCTACCACTATCAGATTAGAGCCATAAGGGAGACTAGACATCTACCACTATCAGATTAGAGCCATAAGGGAGACTAGACATCTACCACTATCAGATTAGAGCCATAAGGGAGACTAGACATCTACCACTCCACTACCACTATCAGATTAGAGCCATAAGGGAGACTAGACATCTACCACCCCACTACCACTATCAGATTAGAGCCATAAGAAAGATTAGACATCTACCAACCTACTACCACTATCAGATTAGAGCCATAAAGTAGACTAGACATCTACCACCCCACTACCACTATCAGATTAGAGCCATAAAGTAGACTAGACATCTACCACCCGACTACCACAATCAGATTAGTGCCATAAATTAGACTAGACATCTACCACTATCAGATTAGAGACATAAGGGAGTCCAGACATCTAATGCCCAACTACAACTATCAGATTAGAGCCATAAGGGAGACTAGACATCTACCACCCCACTACCACTATCAGATTAGAGCCATAAAGTAGACTAGATATCTACCACTATCAGATTAGAGACATAAGGGAGTCCAGACATCTAATGCCCAACTACAACTATCAGATTAGAGCCATAAGGGAGACTAGACATCTACCACCCCACTACCACTATCAGATTAGAGCCATAAAGTAGACTAGACATCTACCACCCGACTACCACAATCAGATTAGTGCCATAAATTAGACTAGACATCTACCACTATCAGATTAGAGACATAAGGGAGTCCAGACATCTAATGCCCAACTACAACTATCAGATTAGAGCCATAAGGGAGACTAGACATCTACCACCCCACTACCACTATCAGATTAGAGCCATAAAGTAGACTAGACATCTACCACCCGACTACCACAATCAGATTAGAGCCATAAATTAGACTAGACATCTACCACTATCAGATTAGAGACATAAGGGAGTCCAGACATCTACCACCCACCTACCACTATCAGATTAGAGCCATAAGGGAGACTAGACATCTACCACCCCACTACCACTATCAGATTAGAGCAATAAGGGAGACTAGACATCTACCACTATCAGATTAGAGCCATAAGGGAGACTAGACATCTACCACTCTCAGATTAGAGCAATAAGGGAGACTAGACATCTACCACTATCAGATTAGACCCATAAGGGAGACTAGACATCTACCACCCCACTACCACTATCAGATTAGAGCCATAAGGGAGACTAGACATCTACCACCCCACTACCACTATCAGATTAGAGCCATAAGGTAGACTAGACATCTACCACCCCACTACCACTATCAGATTAGAGCCATAAGGGAGACTAGACATCTGCCACCCACCTACCACTATCAGATTAGAGCCATAAGGGAGACTAGACATCTACCACCCCACTACCACTATCAGATTAGAGCCATAAGGGAGACTAGACATCTACCACTATCAGATTAGAGCCATAAGGGAGACTAGACATCTACCACCCCACTACCACTATCAGATTAGAGCCATAAGGGAGACTAGACATCTACCACTATCAGATTAGAGCCATAAGGGAGACTAGACATCTACCACCCCACTACCACTATCAGATTAGAGCCATAAAGGAGACTAGACATCTACCACTATCAGATTAGAGCCATAAGGGAGACTAGACATCTACCACTATCAGATTAGAGCCATAAGGGAGACTAGACATCTACCACTCCACTACCACTATCAGATTAGAGCCATAAGGGAGACTAGACATCTACCACCCCACTACCACTATCAGATTAGAGCCATAAAGTAGACTAGACATCTACCACCCTGCTACAACTATCAGATTAGAGCCATAAGGGAGACTAGACATCTACCACTATCAGATTAGAGCCATAAGGGAGACTAGACATATACCACCCCACTACCACTATCAGATTAGAGCCATAATGGAGACTAGACATCTACCACTATCAGATTAGAGCCATAAGGGAGACTAGACATCTACCACCCCACTACCACTATCAGATTAGAGCTATAAAGGAGACTAGACATCTACCACCCCACTACCACTATCAGATTAGAGCCATAGGGGAGACTAGACATCTACCACTATCAGATTAGAGCCATAAAGGAGACTAGACATCTACCACTATCAGATTAGAGCCATAAGGGAGACTAGACATGTACCACTATCAGATTAGAGCCATAAGGGAGACTAGACATCTACCACTATCAGATTCGGGCCATATGGGAGACTAGACATCTACCACCCCACTACCACTATCAGATTAGAGCCATAAGGGAGACTAGACATCTACCACTATCAGATTAGAGCCATAAGGGAGACTAGACATCTACCACCCCACTACCACTATCAGATTAGAGCTATAAAGGAGACTAGACATCTACCACCCCACTACAACTATCAAATTAGAGCCATAGGGGAGACTAGACATCTACCACTATCAGATTAGAGCCATAAAGGAGACTAGACATCTACCACTATCAGATTAGAGCCATAAGGGAGACTAGACATCTACCACTATCAGATTAGAGCCATAAGGGAGAATAGACATCTACCACCCCACTACCACTATCAGATTAGAGCCATAAGGGAGACTAGACATCTACCACTATCAGATTCGAGCCATATGGGAGACTAGACATCTACCACCCCACTACCACTATCAGATTAGAGCCATAAGGGAGACTAGACATCTACCACTATCAGATTAGAGCCATAAGGGAGACTAGACATCTACCACCCCACTACCACTATCAGATTAGAGCTATAAAGGAGACTAGACATCTACCACCCCACTACAACTATCAAATTAGAGCCATAGGGGAGACTAGACATCTACCACTATCAGATTAGAGCCATAAGGGAGACTAGACATCTACCACCCCACTACCACTATCAGATTAGAGCCATAAGGGCATCTAGACATCTACCGCCCCACTACAACTATCAGATTAGAGCCATAAGGGAGTCTATACATCTACCACTATCAGATTAGAGCCATAAAGGAGACTAGACATCTACCACTATCAGATTAGAGCCATAAGGGAGACTAGAAATCTACCACTATCAGATTAGAGCCATAAGGGAGACTAGACATCTACCACTCCACTACCACTATCAGATTAGAGCCATAAGGGAGACTATACATCTACCACCCCACTACCACTATCAGATTAGAGCCATAAAGTAGACTAGACATCTACCACCCCACTACCACTATCAGATTAGAGCCATAAAGTAGACTAGACATCTACCACCACTATCAGATTAGAGCCATAAAGTAGACTAGACATCTACTACCCCACTACCACTATCAGATTAGAGCCATAAAGTAGACTAGACATCTACCACCACTATCAGATTAGAGCCATAAAGTAGACTAGACATCTACCACCCCACTACCACTATCAGATTAGAGCCATAAGAAAGATTAGACATCTACCACCCTACTACCACTATCAGATTAGAGCCATTAAGTAGACTAGACATCTACCACCCCACTACCACTATCAGATTAGAGCCATAAGGGAGACTAGACATCTACCAGCCCACTACCACTATCAGATTAGAGCCATAAGGGAGACTAGACATCTACCACCCACCTACCACTATCAGATTAGAGCCATACGGGAGACTAGACATCTACCACCCCACTACCACTATCAGATTAGAGCCATAAGGGAGACTAGACATCTACCACTATCAGATTAGAGCCATAAGGGAGACTAGACATCTACCACCCCACTACCACTATCAGATTAGAGCCATAAGGGAGACTAGACATCTACCACTATCAGATTAGAACCATAAGGGAGACTAGACATCTACCACCCCACTACCACAGTCAGATTAGAGCTATAAAGGAGACTAGACATCTACCACCCCACTACCACTATCAGATTAGAGCCATAGGGGAGACTAGACATCTACCACTATCAGATTAGAGCCATAAAGGAGACTAGACATCTACCACTATCAGAGTTTAGCCATAATAGAGACTAGACATCTACCACTATCAGATTAGAGCCATAAGGGAGACTAGACATCTACCACTCCACTACCACTATCAGATTAGAGCCATAAGGGAGACTAGACATCTACCACCCCACTACCACTATCAGATTAGAGCCATAAAGTAGACTAGACATCTACCACCCTGCTACCACTATCAGATTAGAGCCATAAAGTAGACTAGACATCTACCACCCCACTACCACTATCAGATTAGAGCCATAAGAAAGATTAGACATCTACCACCCTACTACCACTATCAGATTAGAGCCATAAAGTAGACTAGACATCTACCACCCCACTACCACTATCAGATTATAGCCATAAGGTAGAGTAGACATCTACTACCCCACTACCACTATCAGATTAGAGCCATAAAGTAGACTAGACATCTACCACCCCACTACCACTATCAGATTAGAGCCATAAGGGAGACTAGACATCTACCACCCACCTACCACTATCAGATTAGAGCCATATTTGAGACTAGACATCTACCACCCCACTACCACTATCAGATTAGAGCCATAAGGGAGACTAGACATCTACCACCCCACTACCACTAAAAGATTAGAGCTATAAAGGAGAATAGACATCTACCACCCCACTACCACTATCAGATTAGAGCCATAGGGGAGACTAGATATCTACCACTGTCAGATTAGAGCCATAAAGGAAACTAGACATCTACCACTATCATATTAGAGCCATAAGGGAGACTAGACATCTACCACTATCAGATTAGAGCCATAAGGGAGACTAGACATCTACCACTCCACTACCACTATCAGATTAGAGCCATAAGGGAGACTAGACATCTACCACCCCACTACAACTATCAGATTAGAGCCATAAAGTAGACTAGACATCTACCACCCTGCTACCACTATCAGATTAGAGCCATAAAGTAGACTCGACATCTACCACCCCACTACCACTATCAGATTAGAGCCATAAGAAAGATTGGACATCTACCACCCTCCTACCACTATCAGATTAGAGCCATAAAGTAGACTAGACATCTACCACCCCACTACCACTATCAGATTAGAGCCATAAGGGAGACTAGACATCTACCACCCACCTACCACTATCAGAATAGAGCCATATTTGAGACTAGACATCTACCACCCCACTACCACTATCAGATTAGAGCCATAAGGGAGACTAGACATCTACCACCCCACTACCACTATCAGATTAGAGCCATAAATTAGACTAGACATCTACCACCCCACTACCACTATCAGATTAGAGCCATAAGGGAGACTAGACATCTACCACCCACATACCACTATCAGATTCGAGCCATAAGGGAGACTAGACATCTACCACCCCACTACCACTATCAGATTAGAGCCATAAGGGAGACTAGACATCTACCACTATCAGATTAGAGCCATAAGGGAGACTAGACATCTACCACCCCACTACCACTAAAAGATTAGAGCTATAAAGGAGAATAGACATCTACCACCCCACTACCACTATCAGATTAGAGCCATAGGGGAGACTAGATATCTACCACTGTCAGATTAGAGCCATAAAGGAAACTAGACATCTACCACTATCATATTAGAGCCATAAGGGAGACTAGACATCTACCACTATCAGATTAGAGCCATAAGGGAGACTAGACATCTACCACTCCACTACCACTATCAGATTAGAGCCATAAGGGAGACTAGAAATCTACCACCCCACTACAACTATCAGATTAGAGCCATAAAGTAGACTAGACATCTACCACCCTGCTACCACTATCAGATTAGAGCCATAAAGTAGACTCGACATCTACCACCCCACTACCACTATCAGATTAGAGCCATAAGAAAGATTGGACATCTACCACCCTCCTACCACTATCAGATTAGAGCCATAAAGTAGACTAGACATCTACCACCCCACTACCACTATCAGATTAGAGCCATAAGGTAGAGTAGACATCTGCTACCCCACTACCACTATCAGATTAGAGCCATAAAGTAGACTAGACATCTACCACCCCACTACCACTATCATATTAGAGCCATAAGGGAGACTAGACATCTACCAACCACCTACCACTATCAGATTAGAGCCATAAGGGAGACTAGACATCTACCACCCCACTACCACTATCAGATTAGAGCCATAAGGGAGACTAGACATCTACCACTATCAGATTAGAGCCATAAGGGAGACTAGACATATACCACCCCACTACCACTATCAGATTAGAGCCATAAGGGAGACTAGACATCTACCACTATCATATTAGAGCCATAAGGGAGACAAGACAGCTACCACCCCACTACCACTATCTTATTAGAGCCATAAGGGAGACTAGACATCTACCAATATCAGATTAGAGCCATAATGGAGACTAGACATCTACCACCCCACTACCACTATCAGATTAGAGCTATAAAGGAGTCTAGACATCTACCAACCCACTACCACTATCAGATTAGAGCCATAGGGGAGACTAGACATCTACCACTATCAGATTAGAGCCATAAGGGAGACTAGACATCTACCACCCCACTACCACTAAAAGATTAGAGCCATAAGGGAGTCTAGACATCTACCACTATCAGATTAGAGCCATAAGGGAAACTAGACATCTACCACTATCAGATTAGAGCCATAAGGGAGACTAGAAATCTACCACTATCAGATTAGAGCCATAAGGGAGACTAGACATCTACCACCCCACTACCACTATCAGATTAGAGCCATAAAGTAGACTAGACATCTACCACCCCACTACCACTATCAGATTAGAGCCATAAGGGAGACTAGACATCTACCACCCACCTACCACTATCAGATTAGAGCCATAAGGGAGACTAGACATCTACCACCCCACTACCACTATCAGATTAGAGCCATAAGGGAGACTAGACATCTACCACTATCAGATTAGAGCCATAAGGGAGACTAGACATATACCACCCCACTACCACTATCAGATTAGAGCCATAAGGGAGACTAGACATCTACCACTATCATATTAGAGCCATAAGGGAGACAAGACAGCTACCACCCCACTACCACTATCTTATTAGAGCCATAAGGGAGACTAGACATCTACCAATATCAGATTAGAGCCATAATGGAGACTAGACATCTACCACCCCACTACCACTATCAGATTAGAGCTATAAAGGAGTCTAGACATCTACCAACCCACTACCACTATCAGATTAGAGCCATAGGGGAGACTAGACATCTACCACTATCAGATTAGAGCCATAAGGGAGACTAGACATCTACCACCCCACTACCACTAAAAGATTAGAGCCATAAGGGAGTCTAGACATCTACCACTATCAGATTAGAGCCATAAGGGAAACTAGACATCTACCACTATCAGATTAGAGCCATAAGGGAGACTAGAAATCTACCACTATCAGATTAGAGCCATAAGGGAGACTAGACATCTACCACCCCACTACCACTATCAGATTAGAGCCATAAAGTAGACTAGACATCTACCACCCCACTACCACTATCAGATTAGAGCCATAAGGGAGACTAGACATCTACCACCCACCTACCACTATCAGATTAGAGCCATAAGGGAGACTAGACATCTACCACCCCACTACCACTATCAGATTAGAGCCATAAGGGAGACTAGACATCTACCACTATCAGATTAGAGCCATAAGGGAGACTAGACATCTACCACCCCACTACCACTAAAAGATTAGAGCTATAAAGGAGACTAGACATCTACCACCCCACTACCACTATCAGATTAGAGCCATAGGGGAGACTAGACATCTACCACTATCAGATTAGAGCCATAAAGGAAACTAGACATCTACCACTATCATATTAGAGCCATAAGGGAGAATAGACATCTACCACTATCAGATTAGAGCCATAAAGTAGACTAGACATCTACCACCCTGCTACCACTATCAGATTAGAGCCATAAAGTAGACTCGACATCTACCACCCCACTACCACTATCAGATTAGAGCCATAAGAAAGATTGGACATCTACCACCCTCCTACCACTATCAGATTAGAGCCATAAAGTAGACTAGACATCAACCACCCCACTACCACTATCAGATTAGAGCCATAAGGTAGAGTAGACATCTACTACCCCACTACCACTATCAGATTAGAGCCATAAAGTAGACTAGACATCTACCACCCCACTACCACTATCAGATTAGAGCCATAAGGGAGACTAGACATCTACCAACCACCTACCACTATCAGATTAGAGCCATAAGGGAGACTAGACATCTACCACCCCACTACCACTATCAGATTAGAGCCATAAGGGAGACTAGACATCTACCACTATCAGATTAGAGCCATAAGGGAGACTAGACATATGCCACCCCACTACCACTATCAGATTAGAGCCATAAGGGAGACTAGACATCTACCACTATCATATTAGAGCCATAAGGGAGACAAGACAGCTACCACCCCACTACCACTATCTTATTAGAGCCATAAGGGAGACTAGACATCTACCAATATCAGATTAGAGCCATAATGGAGACTAGACATCTACCACCCCACTACCACTATCAGATTAGATCTATAAAGGAGTCTAGACATCTACCAACCCACTACCACTATCAGATTAGAGCCATAGGGGAGACTAGACATCTACCACTATCAGATTAGAGCCATAAGGGAGACTAGACATCTACCACCCCACTACCACTAAAAGATTAGAGCCATAAGGGAGTCTAGACATCTACCACTATCAGATTAGAGCCATAAGGGAAACTAGACATCTACCACTATCAGATTAGAGCCATAAGGGAGACTAGAAATCTACCACTATCAGATTAGAGCCATAAGGGAGACTAGACATCTACCACCCCACTACCACTATCAGATTAGAGCCATAAAGTAGACTAGACATCTACCACCCCACTACCACTATCAGATTAGAGCCATAAGGGAGACTAGACATCTACCACCCACCTACCACTATCAGATTAGAGCCATAAGGGAGACTAGACATCTACCACCCCACTACCACTATCAGATTAGAGCCATAAGGGAGACTAGACATCTACCACCCCACTACCACTATCAGATTAGAGCCATGAAGTAGACTAGACATCTACCACCCACCTACCACTATCAGATTAGAGCCATAAGGGAGACTAGACATCTACCACTATCAGATTAGAGCCATAAGGGAGACTAGACATATACCACCCCACTACCACTATCAGATTAGAGCCATAAGGGAGACTAGACATCTACCACTATCATATTAGAGCCATAAGGGAGACAAGACAGCTACCACCCCACTACCACTATCTTATTAGAGCCATAAGGGAGACTAGACATCTACCAATATCAGATTAGAGCCATAATGGAGACTAGACATCTACCACCCCACTACCACTATCAGATTAGAGCTATAAAGGAGTCTAGACATCTACCAACCCACTACCACTATCAGATTAGAGCCATAGGGGAGACTAGACATCTACCACTATCAGATTAGAGCCATAAGGGAGACTAGACATCTACCACCCCACTACCACTAAAAGATTAGAGCCATAAGGGAGTCTAGACATCTACCACTATCAGATTAGAGCCATAAGGGAAACTAGACATCTACCACTATCAGATTAGAGCCATAACGGAGACTAGAAATCTACCACTATCAGATTAGAGCCATAAGGGAGACTAGACATCTACCACCCCACTACCACTATCAGATTAGAGCCATAAAGTAGACTAGACATCTACCACCCCACTACCACTATCAGATTAGAGCCATAAGGGAGACTAGACATCTACCACCCACCTACCACTATCAGATTAGAGCCATAAGGGAGACTAGACATCTACCACCCCACTACCACTATCAGATTAGAGCCATAAGGGAGACTAGACATCTACCACTATCAGATTAGAGCCATAAGGGAGACTAGACATCTACCACCCCACTACCACTAAAAGATTAGAGCTATAAAGGAGACTAGACATCTACCACCCCACTACCACTATCAGATTAGAGCCATAGGGGAGACTAGACATCTACCACTATCAGATTAGAGCCATAAAGGAAACTAGACATCTACCACTATCATATTAGAGCCATAAGGGAGACTAGACATCTACCACTATCAGATTAGAGCCATAAAGTAGACTAGACATCTACCACCCTGCTACCACTATCAGATTAGAGCCATAAAGTAGACCCGACATCTACCACCCCACTACCACTATCAGATTAGAGCCATAAGAAAGATTGGACATCTACCACCCTCCTACCACTATCAGATTAGAGCCATAAAGTAGACTAGACATCAACCACCCCACTACCACTATCAGATTAGAGCCATAAGGTAGAGTAGACATCTACTACCCCACTACCACTATCAGATTAGAGCCATAAAGTAGACTAGACATCTACCACCCCACTACCACTATCAGATTAGAGCCATAAGGGAGACTAGACATCTACCAACCACCTACCACTATCAGATTAGAGCCATAAGGGAGACTAGACATCTACCACCCCACTACCACTATCAGATTAGAGCCATAAGGGAGACTAGACATCTACCACTATCAGATTAGAGCCATAAGGGAGACTAGACATATACCACCCCACTACCACTATCAGATTAGAGCCATAAGGGAGACTAGACATCTACCACTATCATATTAGAGCCATAAGGGAGACAAGACAGCTACCACCCCACTACCACTATCTTATTAGAGCCATAAGGGAGACTAGACATCTACCAATATCAGATTAGAGCCATAATGGAGACTAGACATCTACCACCCCACTACCACTATCAGATTAGATCTATAAAGGAGTCTAGACATCTACCAACCCACTACCACTATCAGATTAGAGCCATAGGGGAGACTAGACATCTACCACTATCAGATTAGAGCCATAAGGGAGACTAGACATCTACCACCCCACTACCACTAAAAGATTAGATCTATAAAGGAGTCTAGACATCTACCAACCCACTACCACTATCAGATTAGAGCCATAGGGGAGTCTAGACATCTACCACTATCAGATTAGAGCCATAAGGGAAACTAGACATCTACCACTATCAGATTAGAGCCATAAGGGAGACTAGAAATCTACCACTATCAGATTAGAGCCATAAGGGAGACTAGACATCTACCACCCCACTACCACTATCAGATTAGAGCCATAAAGGAGACTAGACATCTACCACCCCACTACCACTATCAGATTAGAGCCATAAGGGAGACTAGACATCTACCACCCACCTACCACTATCAGATTAGAGCCATAAGGGAGACTAGACATCTACCACCCCACTACCACTATCAGATTAGAGCCATAAGGGAGACTAGACATCTACCACCCCACTACCACTATCAGATTAGAGCCATAAGGGAGACTAGACATCAACCACCCACCTACCACTATCAGATTAGAGCCATAAGGGAGACTAGACATCTACCACCCCACTACCACTATCAGATTAGAGCCATAAGGGAGACTAGACATCTACCACTATCAGATTAGAGCCATAAGGGAGACTAGACATCTACCACCCCACTACCACTAAAAGATTAGAGCTATAAAGGAGACTAGACATCTACCACCCCACTACCACTATCAGATTAGAGCCATAGGGGAGACTAGACATCTACCACCCACATACCACTATCAGATTAGAGCCATAAGGGAGACTAGACATCTACCACCCCACTACCACTATCAGATTAGAGCCATAAGGGAGACTAGACATCTACCACTATCAGATTAGAGCCATAAGGGAGACTAGACATCTACCACCCCACTACCACTAAAAGATTAGAGCTATAAAGGAGACTAGACATCTACCACCCCACTACCACTATCAGATTAGAGCCATAGGGGAGACTAGACATCTACCACTATCAGATTAGAGCCATAAAGGAAACTAGACATCTACCACTATCATATTAGAGCCATAAGGGAGACTAGACATCTACCACTATCAGATTAGAGCCATAAGGGAGACTAGACATCTACCACTCCACTACCACTATCAGATTAGAGCCATAAGGGAGACTAGACATCTACCACCCCACTACAACTATCAGATTAGAGCCATAAAGTAGACTAGACATCTACCACCCTGCTACCACTATCAGATTAGAGCCATAAAGTAGACTCGACATCTACCACCCCACTACCACTATCAGATTAGAGCCATAAGAAAGATTGGACATCTACCACCCTACTACCACTATCAGATTAGAGCCATAAAGTAGACTAGACATCTACCACCCCACTACCACTATCAGATTAGAGCCATAAGGTAGAGTAGACATCTACTACCCCACTACCACTATCAGATTAGAGCCATAAAGTAGACTAGACATCTACCACCCCACTACCACTATCAGATTAGAGCCATAAGGGAGACTAGACATCTACCAACCACCTACCACTATCAGATTAGAGCCATAAGGGAGACTAGACATCTACCACCCCACTACCACTATCAGATTAGAGCCATAAGGGAGACTAGACATCTACCACTATCAGATTAGAGCCATAAGGGAGACTAGACATATACCACCCCACTACCACTATCAGATTAGAGCCATAAGGGAGACTAGACATCTACCACTATCATATTAGAGCCATAAGGGAGACAAGACAGCTACCACCCCACTACCACTATCTTATTAGAGCCATAAGGGAGACTAGACATCTACCAATATCAGATTAGAGCCATAATGGAGACTAGACATCTACCACCCCACTACCACTATCAGATTAGATCTATAAAGGATTCTAGACATCTACCAACCCACTACCACTATCAGATTAGAGCCATAGGGGAGACTAGACATCTACCACTATCAGATTAGAGCCATAAGGGAGACTAGACATCTACCACCCCACTACCACTAAAAGATTAGATCTATAAAGGAGTCTAGACATCTACCAACCCACTACCACTATCAGATTAGAGCCATAGGGGAGTCTAGACATCTACCACTATCAGATTAGAGCCATAAGGGAAACTAGACATCTACCACTATCAGATTAGAGCCATAAGGGAGACTAGAAATCTACCACTATCAGATTAGAGCCATAAGGGAGACTAGACATCTACCACCCCACTACCACTATCAGATTAGAGCCATAAAGGAGACTAGACATCTACCACCCCACTACCACTATCAGATTAGAGCCATAAGGGAGACTAGACATCTACCACCCACCTACCACTATCAGATTAGAGCCATAAGGGAGACTAGACATCTACCACCCCACTACCACTATCAGATTAGTGCCATAAGGGAGACTAGACATCTACCACCCCACTACCACTATCAGATTATAGCCATAAGGGAGACTAGACATCAACCACCCACCTACCACTATCAGATTAGAGCCATAAGGGAGACTAGACATCTACCACCCCACTACCACTATCAGATTAGAGCCATAAGGGAGACTAGACATCTACCACTATCAGATTAGAGCCATAAGGGAGACTAGACATCTACCACCCCACTACCACTAAAAGATTAGAGCTATAAAGGAGACTAGACATCTACCACCCCACTACCACTATCAGATTAGAGCCATAGGGGAGACTAGACATCTACCACCCACATACCACTATCAGATTAGAGCCATAAGGGAGACTAGACATCTACCACCCCACTACCACTATCAGATTAGAGCCATAAGGGAGACTAGACATCTACCACTATCAGATTAGAGCCATAAGGGAGACTAGACATCTACCACCCCACTACCACTAAAAGATTAGAGCTATAAAGGAGACTAGACATCTACCACCCCACTACCACTATCAGATTAGAGCCATAGGGGAGACTAGACATCTACCACTATCAGATTAGAGCCATAAAGGAAACTAGACATCTACCACTATCATATTAGAGCCATAAGGGAGACTAGACATCTACCACTATCAGATTAGAGCCATAAGGGAGACTAGACATCTACCACTCCACTACCACTATCAGATTAGAGCCATAAGGGAGACTAGACATCTACCACCCCACTACAACTATCAGATTAGAGCCATAAAGTAGACTAGACATCTACCACCCTGCTACCACTATCAGATTAGAGCCATAAAGTAGACTCGACATCTACCACCCCACTACCACTATCAGATTAGAGCCATAAGAAAGATTGGACATCTACCACCCTACTACCACTATCAGATTAGAGCCATAAAGTAGACTAGACATCTACCACCCCACTACCACTATCAGATTAGAGCCATAAGGTAGAGTAGACATCTACTACCCCACTACCACTATCAGATTAGAGCCATAAAGTAGACTAGACATCTACCACCTCACTACCACTATCAGATTAGAGCCATAAGGGAGACTAGACATCTACCAACCACCTACCACTATCAGATTAGAGCCATAAGGGAGACTAGACATCTACCACCCCACTACCACTATCAGATTAGAGCCGTAAGGGAGACTAGACATCTACCACTATCAGATTAGAGCCATAAGGGAGACTAGACATATACCACCGCACTACCACTATCAGATTAGAGCCATAAGGGAGACTAGACATCTACCACTATCATATTAGAGCCATAAAGGAGACTAGACAGCTACCACCCCACTACCACTATCAGATTAGAGCCATAAGGGAGACTAGACATCTACCAATATCAGATTAGAGCCATAATGGAGACTAGACATCTACCACCCCACTACCACTATCAGATTAGAGCTATAAAGGAGTCTAGACATCTACCAACCCACTACCACTATCAGATTAGAGCCATAGGGGAGACAAGACATCTACCACTATCAGATTAGAGCCATAAGGGAGACTAGACATCTACCACCCCACTACCACTAAAAGATTAGAGCCATAAGGGAGTCTAGACATCTACCACCCCACTACCACTATCAGATTAGAGCCATAAAGTAGACTAGACATCTACCACCCTGCTACCACTATCAGATTAGAGCCATAAGGGAGACTAGACATCTACCACCCACCTACCACTATCAGATTAGAGCCATAAGGGAGACTAGACATCTACCACCCCACTACCACTATCAGATTAGAGCCATAAGGGAGACTAGACATCTACCACTATCAGATTAGAGCCATAAGGGAGACTAGACATCTACCACCCCACTACCACTAAAAGATTAGAGCTATAAAGGAGACTAGACATCTACCACCCCACTACCACTATCAGATTAGAGCCATAGGGGAGACTAGACATCTACCACTATCAGATTAGAGCCATAAAGGAAACTAGACATCCACCACTATCATATTAGAGCCATAAGGGAGACTAGACATCTACCACTATCAGATTAGAGCCATAAGGGAGACTAGACATCTACCACTCCACTACCACTATCAGATTAGAGCCATAAGGGAGACTAGACATCTACCACCCCACTACCACTATCAGATTAGAGCCATAAAGTAGACTAGACATCTACCACCCTGCTACCACTATCAGATTAGAGCCATAAAGTAGACTAGACATCTACCAACCTGCTACCACTATCAGATTAGAGCCATAAAGTAGACTCGACATCTACCACCCCACTACCACTATCAGATTAGAGCCATAAGAAAGATTGGACATCTACCACCCTACTACCACTATCAGATTAGAGCCATAAAGTAGACTAGACATCTACCACCCCACTACCACTATCAGATTAGAGCCATAAGGTAGAGTAGACATCTACTACCCCACTACCACTATCAGATTAGAGCCATAAAGTAGACTAGACATCTACCACCCCACTACCACTATCAGATTAGAGCCATAAGGGAGACTAGACATCTACCAACCACCTACCACTATCAGATTAGAGCCATAAGGGAGACTAGACATCTACCACCCCACTACCACTATCAGATTAGAGCCATAAGGGAAACTAGACATCTACCACTATCAGATTAGAGCCATAAGGGAGACTAGACATATACCACCCCACTACCACTATCAGATTAGAGCCATAAGGGAGACTAGACATCTACCAATATCAGATTAGAGCCATAATGGAGACTAGACATCTACCACCCCACTACCACTATCAGATTAGAGCTATAAAGGAGTCTAGACATCTACCAACCCACTACCACTATCAGATTAGAGCCATAGGGGAGACTAGACATCTACCACTATCAGATTAGAGCCATAAGGGAGACTAGACATCTACCACCCCACTACCACTAAAAGATTAGAGCCATAAGGGAGTCTAGACATCTACCACTATCAGATTAGAGCCATAAGGGAAACTAGACATCTACCACTATCAGATTAGAGCCATAAGGGAGACTAGAAATCTACCACTATCAGATTAGAGCCATAAGGGAGACTAGACATCTACCACCCCACTACCACTGTCAGATTAGAGCCATAAAGTAGACTAGACATCTACCACCCCACTACCACTATCAGATTAGAGCCAAAAGGAAGATTAGACATCTACCACCCTAATACCACTATCAGATTAGAGCCATAAAGTAGACTAGACATCTACTACCCCACTACCACTATCAGATTAGAGCCATAAAGTAGACTAGACATCTACCACCCCACTACCACTATCAGATTAGAGCCATAAGGGAGTTTAGACATCTACCACCCCACTACCACTATCAGATTAGAGCCATAAAGTAGACTAGACATCTACCACCCCACTACCACTATCAGATTAGAGCCATAAGGAAGATTAGACATCTACCACCCTAATACCACTATCAGATTAGAGCCATAAAGTAGACTAGACATCTACCACCCAACTACCACTATCAGATTAGAGCCATAAAGTAGACTAGACATCTACCACCCTAATACCACTATCAGATTATAGCCATAAGGTAGAGTAGACATCTACTACCCCACTACCACTATCAGATTAGAGCCATAAAGTAGACTAGATATCTACCACCCCACTACCACTATCAGATTAGAGCCATAAGGGAGACTAGACATCTACCACCCACCTACCACTATCAGATTAGAGCCATAAGGGAGACTAGACATCTACCACCCCACTACCACTATCAGATTAGAGCCATAAGGGAGACTAGACATCTACCACCCCACTACCACTATCAGATTAGAGCCATAAATTAGACTAGACATCTACCACCCCACTACCACTATCAGATTAGAGCCATAAGGGAGACTAGACATCTACCACCCACATACCACTATCAGATTAGAGCCATAAGGGAGACTAGACATCTACCACCCCACTACCACTATCAGATTAGAGCCATAAGGGAGACTAGACATCTACCACTATCAGATTAGAGCCATAAAGGAAACTAGACATCTACCACTATCATATTAGAGCCATAAGGGAGACTAGACATCTACCACTATCAGATTAGAGCCATAAGGGAGACTAGACATCTACCACTCCACTACCACTATCAGATTAGAGCCATAAGGGAGACTAGACATCTACCACCCCACTACCACTATCAGATTAGAGCCATAAAGTAGACTAGACATCTACCACCCTGCTACCACTATCAGATTAGAGCCATAAAGTAGACTCGACATCTACCACCCCACTACCACTATCAGATTAGAGCCATAAGAAAGATTGGACATCTACCACCCTACTACCACTATCAGATTAGAGCCATAAAGTAGACTAGACATCTACCACCCCACTACCACTATCAGATTAGAGCCATAAGGGAGACTAGACATCTACCAACCACCTACCACTATCAGATTAGAGCCATAAGGGAGACTAGACATCTACCACCCCACTACCACTATCAGATTAGAGCCATAAGGGAGACTAGACATCTACCACTATCAGATTAGAGCCATAAGGGAGACTAGACATATACCACCCCACTACCACTATCAGATTAGAGCCATAAGGGAGACTAGACATCTACCACTATCATATTAGAGCCATAAGGGAGACTAGACAGCTACCACCCCACTACCACTATCAGATTAGAGCCATAAGGGAGACTAGACATCTACCAATATCAGATTAGAGCCATAATGGAGACTAGACATCTACCACCCCACTACCACTATCAGATTAGAGCTATAAAGGAGTCTAGACATCTACCAACCCACTACCACTATCAGATTAGAGCCATAGGGGAGACTAGACATCTACCACTATCAGATTAGAGCCATAAGGGAGACTAGACATCTACCACCCCACTACCACTAAAAGATTAGAGCCATAAGGGAGTCTAGACATCTACCACTATCAGATTAGAGCCATAAGGTAGAGTAGACATCTACCACCCCACTACCACTATCAGATTAGAGCCATAAGGGAGACTAGACATCTACCACTATCAGATTAGAGCCATAAGGGAGACTAGACATATACCACCCCACTACCACTATCAGATTAGAGCCATAAGGGAGACTAGACATCTACCACTATCATATTAGAGCCATAAGGGAGACTAGACAGCTACCACCCCACTACCACCATCAGATTAGAGCCATAAGGGAAACTAGACATCTACCAATATCAGATTAGAGCCATAATGGAGACTAGACATCTACCACCCCACTACCACTATCAGATTAGAGCTATAAAGGAGTCTAGACATCTACCAACCCACTACCACTATCAGATTAGAGCCATAGGGGAGACTAGACATCTACCACTATCAGATTAGAGCCATAAGGGAGACTAGACTTCTACCACCCCACTACCACTAAAAGATTAGAGCCATAAGGGAAACTAGACATCTACCACTATCAGATTAGAGCCATAAGGGAGACTAGAAATCTACCACTATCAGATTAGAGCCATAAGGGAGACTAGACATCTACCACCCCACTACCACTGTCAGATTAGAGCCATAAAGTAGACTAGACATCTACCACCCCACTACCACTATCAGATTAGAGCCATAAGGAAGATTAGACATCTACCACCCTAATACCACTATCAGATTAGAGCCATAAAGTAGACTAGACATCTACTACCCCACTCCCACTATCAGATTAGAGCCATAAAGTAGACTAGACATCTACCACCCCACTACCACTATCAGATTAGAGCCATAAGGGAGTTTAGACATCTACCAATATCAGATTAGAGCCATAATGGAGACTAGACATCTACCACCCCACTACCACTATCAGATTAGAGCTATAAAGGAGTCTAGACATCTACCAACCCACTACCACTATCAGATTAGAGCCATAGGAGAGACTAGACATCTACCACTATCAGATTAGAGCCATAAGGGAGACTAGACTTCTACCACCCCACTACCACTAAAAGATTAGAGCCATAAGGGAGTCTAGACATCTACCACTATCAGATTAGAGCCATAAGGGAAACTAGACATCTACCACTATCAGATTAGAGCCATAAGGGAGACTAGAAATCTACCACTATCAGATTAGAGCCATAAGGGAGACTAGACATCTACCACCCCACTAACACTGTCAGATTAGAGCCATAAAGTAGACTAGACATCTACCACCCCACTACCACTATCAGATTAGAGCCATAAGGAAGATTAGACATCTACCACCCTAATACCACTATCAGATTAGAGCCATAAAGTAGACTAGACATCTACTACCCCACTACCACTATCAGATTAGAGCCATAAAGTAGACTAGACATCTACCACCCCACTACCACTATCAGATTAGAGCCATAAGGGAGTTTAGACATCTACCACCCCACTACCACTATCAGATTAGAGCCATAAAGTAGACTAGACATCTACCACCCCACTACCACTATCAGATTAGAGCCATAAGGAAGATTAGACATCTACCACCCTAATACCACTATCAGATTAGAGCCATAAAGTAGACTAGACATCTACCACCCAACTACCACTATCAGATTAGAGCCATAAAGTAGACTAGACATCTACTACCCCACTACCACTATCAGATTAGAGACATAAAGTAGACTAGACATCTACCACCCCACTACCACTATCAGATTAGAGCCATAAGGGAGTTTAGACATCTACCACCCCACTACCACTATCAGATTAGAGCCATAAAGGAGACTAGACATCTACCACCCCACTACCACTATCAGATTAGAGCAATATGGGAGTCTAGACATCTACTGCCAAACTACCACTATCAGATTAGAGCCATAAGGGAGACTAGACATCTACCACCCAACTACCACTATCAGATTAGAGCCATGAAGTAGACTAGACATCTACCACCCCACTACCACTATCAGATTAGAGACATAAGGGAGACTAGACATCTACTACCCTACTACCAATATCAGATTAGACACATAAGAGAGACTAGACATCTACTACCCCACTACCACTATCAGATTAGAGCCATAAGGGAGTCCAGACATCTACTGCCCAACTACAACTATCAGATTAGAGCCATAAGGGAGACTAGACATCTACCACCCCACTACCACAATCAGATTAGTGCCATAAAGTAGACTAGACATCTACCACTATCAGATTAAAGCCATAAGGGAGACTAGACATCTACCACCCACCTACCACTATCAGATTAGAGCCATAAGGGAGACTAGACATCTACCACCCCACTACCACTATCAGATTAGAGCCATAAGGGAGTCTAGACATCTACCACCCCACTACCACTATCAGATTAGAGCAATAAGGGAGACTAGACATCTACCACTATCAGATTAGAGCCATAAGGGAGACTAGACATCTACCACTCTCAGATTAGAGCAATAAGGGAGACTAGACATCTACCACTATCAGATTAGAGCCATAAGGGAGACTAGACATCTACCACCCCACTACCACTATCAGATTAGAGCCATAAGGGAGACTAGACATCTACCACTATCAGATTAGAGCCATAAGGGAGACTAGACATCTACCACCCCACTACCACTGTCAGATTAGAGCTATAAAGGAGACTAGACATCTACCACCCCACTACCACTATCAGATTAGAGCCATAGGGGAGACTAGACATCTACCACTATCAGATTAGAGCCATAAAGGAGACTAGACATCTACCACTATCAGATTAGAGCCATAAGGGAGACTAGACATCTACCACTATCAGATTAGAGCCATAAGGGAGACTAGACATCTACCACCCCACTACCACTATCAGATTAGAGCCATAAAGTAGACTAGACATCTACCACCCTGCTACCACTATCAGATTAGAGCCATAAAGTAGACTCGACATCTACCACCCCACTACCACTATCAGATTAGAGCCATAAGAAAGATTAGACATCTACCACCCTACTACCACTATCAGATTAGAGCCATAAAGTAGACTAGACATCTACCACCCCACTACCACTATCAGATTAGAGCCATAAGGGAGACTAGACATCTACCACCCCACTACCACTATCAGATTAGAGCCATAAGGGAGACTAGACATCTACCACTATCAGATTAGAGCCATAAGGGAGACTAGACATCTACCACCCCACTACCACTGTCAGATTAGAGCTATAAAGGAGACTAGACATCTACCACCCCACTACCACTATCAGATTAGAGCCATAGGGGAGACTAGACATCTACCACTATCAGATTAGAGCCATAAAGGAGACTAGACATCTACCACTATCAGATTAGAGCCATAAGGGAGACTAGACATCTACCACTATCAGATTAGAGCCATAAGGGAGACTAGACATCTACCACTACACTACCACTATCAGATTAGAGCCATAAAGGAGACTAGACATCTACCACCCCACTGCCACTATCAGATTAGAGCCACAAAGTAGACTAGACATCTACCACCCTGCTACCACTATCAGATTAGAGCCATAAAGTAGACTCGACATCTACCACCCCACTACCACTATCAGATTAGAGCCATAAGAAAGATTAGACATCTACCACCCTACTGCCACTATCAGATTAGAGCCATGAAGTAGACTAGACATCTACCACCCCACTACCACTATCAGATTAGAGCCATAAGGTAGAGTAGACATCTACTACCCCACTACCATTATCAGATTAGAGCCATAAAGTAGACTAGACATCTACCACCCCACTACCACTATCAGATTAGAGCCATAATGGAGACTAGACATCTACCACCCACCTACCACTATCAGATTAGAGCCATAAGGGAGACTAGACATCTACCACCCCACTACCACTATCAGATTAGAGCCATAAGGGAGACTGGACATCTACCACCCCACTACCACTATCAGATTAGAGCCATAAGGTAGACTAGACATCTACCACCCCACTACCACTATCAGATTAGAGCCATAGGGGAGACTAGACATCTACCACTATCAGATTAGAGCCATAAAGGAGACTAGACATCTACCACTATCAGATTAGAGCCATAAGGGAGACTAGACATCTACCACTATCAGATTAGAGCCATAAGGGAGACTAGACATCTACCACCCCACTACCACTATCAGATTAGAGCCATAAGGTAGACTAGACATCTACCACCCCACTACCACTATCAGATTAGAGCCATAAGGGAGACTAGACATCTACCACCCACCTACCACTATCAGATTAGAGCCATAAGGGAGACTAGACATCTACCACCCCACTACCACTATCAGATTAGAGCCATAAGGGAGACTAGACATCTAACACTATCAGATTAGAGCCATAAGGGAGACTAGACATCTACCACCCCACTACCACTGTCAGATTAGAGGTATAAAGGAGACTAGACATCTACCACCCCACTACCACTATCAGATTAGAGCCATAAGGGAGACTAGACATCTACCACCCCACTACCACTATCAGATTAGAGCCATAAGGGAGACTAGACATCTACCACTATCAGATTAGAGCCATAAGGGAGACTAGACATCTACCACCCCACTACCACTGTCAGATTAGAGGTATAAAGGAGACTAGACATCTACCACCCCACTACCACTATCAGATTAGAGCCATAGGGGAGACTAGACATCTACCACTATCAGATTAGAGCCATAAAGGAGACTAGACATCTACCACTATCAGATTAGAGCCATAAGGGAGACTAGACATCTACCACTATCAGATTAGAGCCATAAGGGAGACTAGACATCTACCACTCCACTACCACTATCAGATTAGAGCCATAAGGGAGACTAGACATCTACCACCCCACTACCACTATCAGATTAGAGCCCAAAAGTAGACTAGACATCAACCACCCTGCTACCACTATCAGATTGGAGCCATAAAGTAGACTCGACATCTACCACCCCACTACCACTATCAGATTAGAGCCATAAGAAAGATTAGACATCTACCACCCTGCTACCACTATCAGATTAGAGCCATAAGGGAGTTTAGACATCTACCACCCCACTACCACTATCAGATTAGAGCCATAAAGGAGACTAGACATCTACCACCCCACTACCACTATCAGATTAGAGCAATATGGGAGTCTAGACATCTACTGCCCAACTACCACTATCAGATTAGAGCCATAAGGGAGACTAGACATCTACCACCCAACTACCACTATCAGATTAGAGCCATAAAGTAGACTAGACATCTACCACCCCACTACCACTATCAAATTAGAGACATAAGGGAGACTAGACATCTACTACCCTACTACCAATATCAGATTAGACACATAAGGGAGACTAGACATCTACTAACCCACTACCACTATCAGATTAGAGCCATAAGGGAGTCCAGACATCTACTGCCCAACTACAACTATCAGATTAGAGCCATAAGGGAGACTAGACATCTACCACCCCACTACCACTATCAGATTAGAGTCATAAAGTAGACTAGACATTTACCACCCCACTACCACAATCAGATTAGTGCCATAAAGTAGACTAGACATCTACCACTATCAGATTAGAGCCATATAGGAGACTAGACATCTACCACCCACCCACCACTATCAGATTAGAGCCATAAGGGAGACTAGACATCTACCACCCCACTACCACTATCAGATTAGAGCCATAAGGGAGTCTAGACATCTACCACCCCACTACCACTATCAGATTAGACACGTAAGGGAGACTAGACATCTACCACTATCAGATTAGAGCCTTAAGGGAGACTAGACATCTACCACTCTCAGATTAGAGCAATAAGGGAGACTAGACATCTACCACTATCAGAATAGAGCCATAAGGGAGACTAGACATCTACCACCCCACTACCACTATCAGATTAGAGCCATAAGGGAGACTAGACATCTACCACCCCACTACCACTATCAGATTAGAGCCATAAGGTAGACTAGACATCTACCACCCCACTACCACCATCAGATTAGAGGCATAAGGGAGACTAGACATCTACCACCCACCTACCACTATCAGATTAGAGCCATAAGGGAGACTAGACATCTACCACCCCACTACCACTATCAGATTAGAGCCATAAGGGAGACTAGACATCTACCACTATCAGATTAGAGCCATAAGGGAGACTAGACATTTACCACCCCACTACCACTATCAGATTAAAGCCATAAGGGAGACTAGACATCTACCACTATCAGATTAGAGCCATAAGGGAGACTAGACATCTACCACCCCACTACCACTGTCAGATTAGAGCTATAAAGGAGACTAGACATCTACCACCCCACTACCACTATCAGATTAGAGCCATAGGGGAGACTAGACATCTACCACTATCAGATTAGAGCCATAAAGGAGACTAGACATCTACCACTATCAGATTAGAGCCATAAGGGAGACTAGACATCTACCACTATCAGATTAGAGCCATAAGGGAGTCCAGACATCTACTGTCCAACTACAACTATCAGATTAGAGCCATAAGGGAGACTAGACATCTACCACCCCACTACCACTATCAGATTAGAGCCATAAAGTAGACTAGACATCTACCACCCCACTACCACAATCAGATTAGTGCCATAAAGTAGACTAGACATCTACCACTATCAGATTAGAGCCATAAGGGAGACTAGACATCTACCACCCACCTACCACTATCAGATTAGAGCCATAAGGGAGACTAGACATCTACCACTATCAGATTAGAGCCATAAGGGAGACTAGACATCTACCACTACACTACCACTATCAGATTAGAGCCATAAAGGAGACTAGACATCTACCACCCCACTACCACTATCAGATTAGAGCCATAAAGTAGACTAGACATCTACCACCCTGCTACCACTATCAGATTAGAGCCATAAAGTAGACTCGACATCTACCACCCCACTACCACTATCAGATTAGAGCCATAAGAAAGATTAGACATCTACCACCCTACTACCACTATCAGATTAGAGCCATAAAGTAGACTAGACATCTACCACCCCACTACCACTATCAGATTAGAGCCATAATGGAGACTAGACATCTACCACCCACCTATCACTATCAGATTAGAGCCATAAGGGAGACTAGACATCTACCACCCCACTACCACTATCAGATTAGAGCCATAAGGGAGACTGGACATCTACCACCCCACTACCACTATCAGATTAGAGCCATAAGGTAGACTAGACATCTACCACCCCACTACCACTATCAGATTAGAGCCATAGGGGAGACTAGACATCTACCACTATCAGATTAGAGCCATAAAGGAGACTAGACATCTACCACTATCAGATTAGAGCCATAAGGGAGACTAGACATCTACCACCCCACTACCACTATCAGATTAGAGCCATAAGGTAGACTAGACATCTACCACCCCACTACCACTATCAGATTAGAGCCATAAGGGAGACTAGACATCTACCACCCACCTACCACTATCAGATTAGAGCCATAAGGGAGACTAGACATCTACCACCCCACTACCACTATCAGATTAGAGCCATAAGGGAGACTAGACATCTACCACTATCAGATTAGAGCCATAAGGGAGACTAGACATCTACCACCCCACTACCACTATCAGATTAGAGCCATAAGGGAGACTAGACATCTACCACTATCAGATTAGAGCCATAAGGGAGACTAGACATCTACCACCCCACTACCACTGTCAGATTAGAGGTATAAAGGAGACTAGACATCTACCAACCCACTACCACTATCAGATTAGAGCCATAGGGGAGACTAGACATCTACCACTATCAGATTAGAGCCATAAAGGAGACTAGACATCTACCACTATCAGATTAGAGCCATAAGGGAGACTAGACATCTACCACTATCAGATTAGAGCCATAAGGGAGACTAGACATCTACCACTCCACTACCACTATCAGATTAGAGCCATAAGGGAGACTAGACATCTACCACCCCACTACCACTATCAGATTAGAGCCCAAAAGTAGACTAGACATCAACCACCCTGCTACCACTATCAGATTGGAGCCATAAAGTAGACTCGACATCTACCACCCCACTACCACTATCAGATTAGAGCCATAAGAAAGATTAGACATCTACCACCCTGCTACCACTATCAGATTAGAGCCATAAGGGAGTTTAGACATCTACCACCCCACTACCACTATCAGATTAGAGCCATAAAGGAGACTAGACATCTACCACCCCACTACCACTATCAGATTAGAGCAATATGGGAGTCTAGACATCTACTGCCCAACTACCACTATCAGATTAGAGCCATAAGGGAGACTAGACATCTACCACCCAACTACCACTATCAGATTAGAGCCATAAAGTAGACTAGACATCTACCACCCCACTACCACTATCAAATTAGAGACATAAGGGAGACTAGACATCTACTACCCTACTACCAATATCAGATTAGACACATAAGGGAGACTAGACATCTACTAACCCACTACCACTATCAGATTAGAGCCATAAGGGAGTCCAGACATCTACTGCCCAACTACAACTATCAGATTAGAGCCATAAGGGAGACTAGACATCTACCACACCACTACCACTATCAGATTAGAGTCATAAAGTAGACTAGACATTTACCACCCCACTACCACAATCAGATTAGTGCCATAAAGTAGACTAGACATCTACCACTATCAGATTAGAGCCATAAGGGAGACTAGACATCTACCACCCACCTACCACTATCAGATTAGAGCCATAAGGGAGACTAGACATCTACCACCCCACTACCACTATCAGATTAGAGCCATAAGGGAGTCTAGACATCTACCACCCCACTACCACTATCAGATTAGACACGTAAGGGAGACTAGACATCTACCACTATCAGATTAGAGCCTTAAGGGAGACTAGACATCTACCACTCTCAGATTAGAGCAATAAGGGAGACTAGACATCTACCACTATCAGAATAGAGCCATAAGGGAGACTAGACATCTACCACCTCACTACCACTATCAGATTAGAGCCATAAGGGAGACTAGACATCTACCACCCCACTACCACTATCAGATTAGAGCCATAAGGTAGACTAGACATCTACCACCCCACTACCACCATCAGATTAGAGGCATAAGGGAGACTAGACATCTACCACCCACCTACCACTATCAGATTAGAGCCATAAGGGAGACTAGACATCTACCACCCCACTACCACTATCAGATTAGAGCCATAAGGGAGACTAGACATCTACCACTATCAGATTAGAGCCATAAGGGAGACTAGACATTTACCACCCCACTACCACTATCAGATTAGAGCCATAAGGGAGACTAGACATCTACCACTATCAGATTAGAGCCATAAGGGAGACTAGACATCTACCACCCCACTACCACTATCAGATTAGAGCCATAAGGGAGACTAGACATCTACCACTATCAGATTAGAGCCATAAGGGAGACTAGACATCTAACACCCATCTACCACTATCAGATTAGAGCCATAAGGGAGACTAGACATCTACCACCCCACTACCACTATCAGATTAGAGCCATAAGGGAGTCTAGACATCTACCACCCCACTACCACTCTCAGATTAGAGCAATAAGGGAGATTAGACATCTACCACTATCAGATTAGAGCCATAAGGGAGACTAGACATCTACCACTCTCAGATTAGAGCAATAAGGGAGACTAGACATCTACCACTATCAGATCAGAGCCATAAGGGAGACTAGACATCTACCACCCCACTACCACTATCAGATTAGAGCCATAAGGGAGACTAGACATCTACCACCCCACTACCACTATCAGATTAGAGCCATAAGGTAGACTAGACATCTACCACCCCACTACCACCATCAGATTAGAGCCATAAGGGGGACTAGACATCTACCACCCACCTACCACTATCAGATTAGAGCCATAAGGGAGACTAGACATCTACCACCCCACTACCACTATCAGATTAGAGCCATAAGGGAGACTAGACATCTACCACTATCAGATTAGAGTCATAAGGGAGACTAGACATCTACCACCCACCTACCACTATCAGATTAGAGCCATAAGGTAGACTAGACATCTACCACCCCACTACCACCATCAGATTAGAGCCATAAGGGGGACTAGACATCTACCACCCACCTACCACTATCAGATTAGAGCCATAAGGGAGACTAGACATCTACCACCCCACTACCACTATCAGATTAGAGCCATAAGGGAGACTAGACATCTACCACTATCAGATTAGAGTCATAAGGGAGACTAGACATCTACCACCCACCTAGCACTATCAGATTAGAGCCATAAGGGAGACTAGACATCTACCACCCCACTACCACTATCAGATTAGAGCCATAAGGGAGTCTAGACTTCTACCACCCCACTACCACTATCAGATTAGAGCAATAAGGGAGACTAGACATCTACCACTATCAGATTAGAGCCATAAGGGAGACTAGACATCTACCACTCTCAGATTAGAGCCATAAGGGAGACTAGACATCTACCACCCAACTACCACTATCAGATTAGAGCCATAAAGTAGACTAGACATCTACCACCCCACTACCACTATCAAATTAGAGACATAAGGGAGACTAGACATCTACTACCCTACTACCAATATCAGATTAGACACATAAGGGAGACTAGACATCTACTAACCCACTACCACTATCAGATTAGAGCCATAAGGGAGTCCAGACATCTACTGCCCAACTACAACTATCAGATTAGAGCCATAAGGGAGACTAGACATCTACCACCCCACTACCACTATCAGATTAGAGTCATAAAGTAGACTAGACATTTACCACCCCACTACCACAATCAGATTAGTGCCATAAAGTAGACTAGACATCTACCACTATCAGATTAGAGCCATAAGGGAGACTAGACATCTACCACCCACCTACCACTATCAGATTAGAGCCATAAGGGAGACTAGACATCTACCACCCCACTACCACTATCAGATTAGAGCCATAAGGGAGTCTAGACATCTACCACCCCACTACCACTATCAGATTAGACACGTAAGGGAGACTAGACATCTACCACTATCAGATTAGAGCCTTAAGGGAGACTAGACATCTACCACTCTCAGATTAGAGCAATAAGGGAGACTAGACATCTACCACTATCAGAATAGAGCCATAAGGGAGACTAGACATCTACCACCTCACTACCACTATCAGATTAGAGCCATAAGGGAGACTAGACATCTACCACCCCACTACCACTATCAGATTAGAGCCATAAGGTAGACTAGACATCTACCACCCCACTACCACCATCAGATTAGAGGCATAAGGGAGACTAGACATCTACCACCCACCTACCACTATCAGATTAGAGCCATAAGGGAGACTAGACATCTACCACCCCACTACCACTATCAGATTAGAGCCATAAGGGAGACTAGACATCTACCACTATCAGATTAGAGCCATAAGGGAGACTAGACATTTACCACCCCACTACCACTATCAGATTAGAGCCATAAGGGAGACTAGACATCTACCACTATCAGATTAGAGCCATAAGGGAGACTAGACATCTACCACCCCACTACCACTATCAGATTAGAGCCATAAGGGAGACTAGACATCTACCACTATCAGATTAGAGCCATAAGGGAGACTAGACATCTAACACCCATCTACCACTATCAGATTAGAGCCATAAGGGAGACTAGACATCTACCACCCCACTACCACTATCAGATTAGAGCCATAAGGGAGTCTAGACATCTACCACCCCACTACCACTCTCAGATTAGAGCAATAAGGGAGATTAGACATCTACCACTATCAGATTAGAGCCATAAGGGAGACTAGACATCTACCACTCTCAGATTAGAGCAATAAGGGAGACTAGACATCTACCACTATCAGATCAGAGCCATAAGGGAGACTAGACATCTACCACCCCACTACCACTATCAGATTAGAGCCATAAGGGAGACTAGACATCTACCACCCCACTACCACTATCAGATTAGAGCCATAAGGTAGACTAGACATCTACCACCCCACTACCACCATCAGATTAGAGCCATAAGGGGGACTAGACATCTACCACCCACCTACCACTATCAGATTAGAGCCATAAGGGAGACTAGACATCTACCACCCCACTACCACTATCAGATTAGAGCCATAAGGGAGACTAGACATCTACCACTATCAGATTAGAGTCATAAGGGAGACTAGACATCTACCACCCACCTACCACTATCAGATTAGAGCCATAAGGTAGACTAGACATCTACCACCCCACTACCACCATCAGATTAGAGCCATAAGGGGGACTAGACATCTACCACCCACCTACCACTATCAGATTAGAGCCATAAGGGAGACTAGACATCTACCACCCCACTACCACTATCAGATTAGAGCCATAAGGGAGACTAGACATCTACCACTATCAGATTAAAGCCATACGGGAGACTAGACATCTACAACTCCACTACCACTATCAGATTAGAGCCATAAGGGAGACTAGACATCTACTAACCCACTACCACTATCAGATTAGAGCCATAAGGGAGTCCAGACATCTACTGCCCAACTACAACTATCAGATTAGAGCCATAAGGGAGACTAGACATCTACCACCCCACTACCACTATCAGATTAGAGCCATAAAGTAGACTAGACATCTACCACCCCACTACCACAATCAGATTAGTGCCATAAAGTAGACTAGACATCTACCACTATCAGATTAGAGCCATAAGGGAGACTAGACATCTACCACCCACCTACCACTATCAGATTAGAGCCATAAGGGAGACTAGACATCTACCACCCCACTACCACTATCAGATTAGAGCCATAAGGGAGTCTAGACATCTACCACCCCACTACCACTCTCAGATTAGAGCAATAAGGGAGATTAGACATCTACCACTATCAGATTAGAGCCATAAGGGAGACTAGACATCTACCACTCTCAGATTAGAGCAATAAGGGAGACTAGACATCTACCACTATCAGATTAGAGCCATAAGGGAGACTAGACATCTACCACCCCACTACCACTATCAGATTAGAGCCATAAGGGAGACTAGACATCTACCACCCCACTACCACTATCAGATTAGAGCCATAAGGTAGACTAGACATCTACCACCCCACTACCACCATCAGATTAGAGCCATAAGGGGGACTAGACATCTACCACCCACCTACCACTATCAGATTAGAGCCATAAGGGAGACTAGACATCTACCACCCCACTACCACTATCAGATTAGAGCCATAAGGGAGACTAGACATCTACCACTATCAGATTAGAGTCATAAGGGAGACTAGACATCTACCACCCACCTACCACTATCAGATTAGAGCCATAAGGTAGACTAGACATCTACCACCCCACTACCACTATCAGATTAGAGCCATAAAGTAGACTAGACATCTACCACCCCACTACCACTATCAGATTAGAGCCATAAGGGAGACTAGACATCTACCACTATCAGATTAGAGTCATAAGGGAGACTAGACATCTACCACCCACCTAGCACTATCAGATTAGAGCCATAAGGGAGACTAGACATCTACCACCCCACTACCACTATCAGATTAGAGCCATAAGGGAGTCTAGACTTCTACCACCCCACTACCACTATCAGATTAGAGCAATAAGGGAGACTAGACATCTACCACTATCAGATTAGAGCCATAAGGGAGACTAGACATCTACCACTCTCAGATTAGAGCAATAAGGGAGACTAGACATCTACCACTATCAGATTAGAGCCATAAGGGAGACTAGACATCTACCACCCCACTACCACTATCAGATTAGAGCCATAAGGGAGACTAGACATCTACCACCCCACTACCACTATCAGATTAGAGCCATAAGGGAGACTAGACATCTACCACCCCACTACCACTGTCAGATTAGAGCTATAAAGGAGACTAGACATCTACCACCCCACTACCACTATCAGATTAGAGCCATAGGGGAGACTAGACATCTACCACTATCAGATTAGATCCATAAAGGAGACTAGACATCTACCACTATCAGATTAGAGCCATAAGGGAGACTAGACATCTACCACTATCAGATTAAAGCCATAAGGGAGTTTAGACATCTACCACCCCACTACCACTATCAGATTAGAGCCATAAAGGAGACTAGACATCTACCACCCCACTACCACTATCAGATTAGAGCAATATGGGAGTCTAGACATCTACTGCCCAACTACCAATATCAGATTAGAACCATAAAAGAGACTAGACATCTACCACCCAACTACCACTATCAGATTAGAGCCATAAAGTAGACTAGACATCTACCACCCCACTACCACTATCAGATTAGAGACATAAGGGAGACTAGACATCTACTACCCTACTACCAATATCAGATTAGACACATAAGGGAGACTAGACATCTACTAACCCACTACCACTATCAGATTAGAGCCATAAGGGAGTCCAGACATCTACTGCCCAACTACAACTATCAGATTAGAGCCATAAGGGAGACTAGACATCTACCACCCACCTACCACTATCAGATTAGAGCCATAAGGGAGACTAGACATCTACCACCCCACTACCACTATCAGATTAGAGCCATAAGGGAGTCTAGACATCTACCACCCCACTACCACTCTCAGATTAGAGCAATAAGGGAGATTAGACATCTACCACTATCAGATTAGAGCCATAAGGGAGACTAGACATCTACCACTCTCAGATTAGAGCAATAAGGGAGACTAGACATCTACCACTATCAGATTAGAGCCATAAGGGAGACTAGACATCTACCACCCCACTACCACTATCAGATTAGAGCCATAAGGGAGACTAGACATCTACCACCCCACTACCACTATCAGATTAGAGCCATAAGGTAGACTAGACATCTACCACCCCACTACCACCATCAGATTAGAGCCATAAGGGGGACTAGACATCTACCACCCACCTACCACTATCAGATTAGAGCCATAAGGGAGACTAGACATCTACCACCCCACTACCACTATCAGATTAGAGCCATAAGGGAGACTAGACATCTACCACTATCAGATTAGAGTCATAAGGGAGACTAGACATCTACCACCCACCTACCACTATCAGATTAGAGCCATAAGGTAGACTAGACATCTACCACCCCACTACCACCATCAGATTAGAGCCATAAGGGGGACTAGACATCTACCACCCACCTACCACTATCAGATTAGAGCCATAAGGGAGACTAGACATCTACCACCCCACTACCACTATCAGATTAGAGCCATAAGGGAGACTAGACATCTACCACTATCAGATTAGAGCCATAAGGGAGACTAGACATCTACCACCCCACTACCACTATCAGATTAGAGCCATAAGGGAGTCTAGACTTCTACCACCCCACTACCACTATCAGATTAGAGCAATAAGGGAGACTAGACATCTACCACTATCAGATTAGAGCCATAAGGGAGACTAGACATCTACCACTCTCAGATTAGAGCAATAAGGGAGACTAGACATCTACCACTATCAGATTAGAGCCATAAGGGAGACTAGACATCTACCACCCCACTACCACTATCAGATTAGAGCCATAAGGGAGACTAGACATCTACCACCCCACTACCACTATCAGATTAGAGCCATAAAATAGACTAGACATCTACCACCCCACTACCACCATCAGATTAGAGCCATAATTGAGACTAGACATCTACCACCCACCTACCACTATCAGATTAGAGCCATAAGGGAGACTAGACATCTACCACCCCACTACCACTATCAGATTAGAGCCATAAGGGAGACTAGACATCTACCAATATCAGATTAGAGCCATAAGGGAGACTAGACATCTACCACCCCACTACCACTGTCAGATTAGAGCTATAAAGGAGACTAGACATCTACCACCCCACTACCACTATCAGATTAGAGCCATAGGGGAGACTAGACATCTACCACTATCAGATTAGAGCCATAAAGGAGACTAGACATCTACCACTATCAGATTAGAGCCATAAGGGAGACTAGACATCTACCACTATCAGATTAGAGCCATAAGGGAGACTAGACATCTACCACTACACTACCACTATCAGATTAGAGCCATAAGGGAGAATAGACATCTACCACCCCACTACCACTATCAGATTAGAGCCATAAAGTAGACTAGACATCTACCACCCTGCTACCACTATCAGATTAGAGTCATAAAGTAGACTCGACATCTACCACCCCACTACCACTATCAGATTCGAGCCATAAGAAAGATTAGACATCTACCACCCTACTACCACTATCAGATTAGAGCCATAAAGTAGACTAGACATCTACCACCCCACTACCACTATCAGATTAGAGCCATAAGGTAGAGTAGACATCTACTACCCCACTACCACTATCAGATTAGAGCCATAAAGTAGACTAGACATCTACCACCCCACTACCACTATCAGATTAGAGCCATAAGGGAGACTAGACATCTACCACCCACCTACCACTATCAGATTAGAGCCATAAGGGAGACTAGACATCTACCACCCCACTACCACTATCAGATTAGAGCCATAAGGGAGACTAGACATCTACCACCCCACTACCACTATCAGATTAGAGCCATAAAGTAGACTAGACATCTACCACCCCACTACCACTATCAGATTAGAGCCATAAGGGAGACTAGACATCTACCACCCACCTATCACTATCAGATTAGAGCCATAAGGGAGACTAGACATCTACCACCCCACTATCACTATCAGATTAGAGCCATAAGGGAGACTAGACATCTACCACTATCAGATTAGAGCCATAAGGGAGACTAGACATCTACCACCCCACTACCACTATCAGATTAGAGCCATAAGGGAGACTAGACATCTACCACTATCAGATTAGAGCCATAAGGGAGACTAGACATCTACCACCCCACTACCACTATCAGATTAGAGCTATAAAGGAGACTAGACATCTACCACCCCACCCCACTACCACTATCAGATTAGAGCCATAGGGGAGACTAGACATCTACCACTATCAGATTAGAGCCATAAAGGAGACTAGACATCTACCACTATCAGATTAGAGCCATAAGGGAGACTAGACATCTACCACTATCAGATTAGAGCCATAAGGGAGACTAGACATCTACCACCCCACTACCACTATCAGATTAGAGCCATAAGGTAGACTAGACATCTACCACCCCACTACCACTATCAGATTAGAGCCATAAGGGAGACTAGACATCTACCACCCCACTACCACCTTCAGATTAGAGCCATAAGGGAGACTAGACATCTACCACTATCAGATTAGAGCGATAAGGGAGACTAGACATCTACCACCCCACTACCACTATCAGATTAGAGCCATAAGGGAGACTAGACATCTACCACCCCACTACCACTATCAGATTAGAGCCATAGGGGAGACTAGACATCTACCACTATCAGATTAGAGCCATAAAGGAGACTAGACATCTAACACTGTCAGATTAGAGCCATAAGGGAGACTAGACATCTAACACTATCAGATTAGAGCCATAAGGGAGACTAGACATCTACCACTCCACTACCACTATCAGATTAGAGCCATAAGGGAGACTAGACATCTACCACCCCACTACCACTATCAGATTAGAGCCATAAAGTAGACTAAACATCAACCACGCTGCTACCACTATCAGATTAGAGCCATAAAGTAGACTCGACATCTACCACCCCACTACCACTATCAGATTAGAGCCATAAGAAAGATTAGACATCTACCACCCTACTACCACTATCAGATTAGAGCCATAAAGTAGACTAGACATCTACCACCCCACTACCACTATCAGTTTAGAGCCATAAAGTAGACTAGACATCTACCACCCTGCTACCACTATCAGATTAGAGCCATAAGGGAGTTTAGACATCTACCACCCCACTACCACTATCAGATTAGAGCCATAAAGTAGACTAGACATCTACCACCCTGCTACCACTATCAGATTAGAGTCATAAAGTAGACTCGACATCTACCACCCCACTACCACTATCAGATTCGAGCCATAAGAAAGATTAGACATCTACCACCCTACTACCACTATCAGATTAGAGCCATAAAGTAGACTAGACATCTACCACCCCACTACCACTATCAGATTAGAGCCATAAGGTAGAGTAGACATCTACTACCCCACTACCACTATCAGATTAGAGCCATAAAGTAGACTAGACATCTACCACCCCACTACCACTATCAGATTAGAGCCATAAGGGAGACTAGACATCTACCACCCACCTACCACTATCAGATTAGAGCCATAAGGGAGACTAGACATCTACCACCCCACTACCACTATCAGATTAGAGCCATAAGGGAGACTAGACATCTACCACCCCACTACCACTATCAGATTAGAGCCATAAAGTAGACTAGACATCTACCACCCCACTACCACTATCAGATTAGAGCCATAAGGGAGACTAGACATCTACCACCCACCTATCACTATCAGATTAGAGCCATAAGGGAGACTAGACATCTACCACCCCACTATCACTATCAGATTAGAGCCATAAGGGAGACTAGACATCTACCACTATCAGATTAGAGCCATAAGGGAGACTAGACATCTACCACCCCACTACCACTATCAGATTAGAGCCATAAGGGAGACTAGACATCTACCACTATCAGATTAGAGCCATAAGGGAGACTAGACATCTACCACCCCACTACCACTATCAGATTAGAGCTATAAAGGAGACTAGACATCTACCACCCCACCCCACTACCACTATCAGATTAGAGCCATAGGGGAGACTAGACATCTACCACTATCAGATTAGAGCCATAAAGGAGACTAGACATCTACCACTATCAGATTAGAGCCATAAGGGAGACTAGACATCTACCACTATCAGATTAGAGCCATAAGGGAGACTAGACATCTACCACCCCACTACCACTATCAGATTAGAGCCATAAGGTAGACTAGACATCTACCACCCCACTACCACTATCAGATTAGAGCCATAAGGGAGACTAGACATCTACCACCCCACTACCACCTTCAGATTAGAGCCATAAGGGAGACTAGACATCTACCACTATCAGATTAGAGCGATAAGGGAGACTAGACATCTACCACCCCACTACCACTATCAGATTAGAGCCATAAGGGAGACTAGACATATACCACCCCACTACCACTATCAGATTAGAGCCATAGGGGAGACTAGACATCTACCACTATCAGATTAGAGCCATAAAGGAGACTAGACATCTAACACTATCAGATTAGAGCCATAAGGGAGACTAGACATCTAACACTATCAGATTAGAGCCATAAGGGAGACTAGACATCTACCACTCCACTACCACTATCAGATTAGAGCCATAAGGGAGACTAGACATCTACCACCCCACTACCACTATCAGATTAGAGCCATAAAGTAGACTAAACATCAACCACGCTGCTACCACTATCAGATTAGAGCCATAAAGTAGACTCGACATCTACCACCCCACTACCACTATCAGATTAGAGCCATAAGAAAGATTAGACATCTACCACCCTACTACCACTATCAGATTAGAGCCATAAAGTAGACTAGACATCTACCACCCCACTACCACTATCAGTTTAGAGCCATAAAGTAGACTAGACATCTACCACCCTGCTACCACTATCAGATTAGAGCCATAAGGGAGTTTAGACATCTACCACCCCACTACCACTATCAGATTAGAGGCATAAAGGAGACTAGACATCTACCACCCCACTACCACTATCAGATTAGAGCAATATGGGAGTCTAGACATCTACTGCCCAACTACCACTATCAGATTAGAGCCATAAAGTAGACTAGACATCTACCACCCCACTACCACTATCAGATTAGAGACATAAGGGAGACTAGACATCTACTACCCTACTACCAATATCAGATTAGACACATAAGGGAGACTAGACATCTACTAACCCACTACCACTATCAGATTAGAGCCATAAGGGAGTCCAGACATCTACTGCCCAACTACAACTATCAGATTAGAGCCATAAGGGAGACTAGACATCTACCACCCCACTACCACTATCAGATTAGAGCTATAAAGGAGACTAGACATCTACCACCCCACCCCACTACCACTATCAGATTAGAGCCATAGGGGAGACTAGATATCTACCACTATCAGATTAGAGCCATAAAGGAGACTAGACATCTACCACTATCAGATTAGAGCCATAAGGGAGACTAGACATCTACCACTATCAGATTAGAGCCATAAGGGAGACTAGACATCTACCACCCCACTACCACTATCAGATTAGAGCCATAAGGTAGACTAGACATCTACCACCCCACTACCACTATCAGATTAGAGCCATAAGGGAGACTAGACATCTACCACCCACCTACCACTATCAGATTAGAGCCATAAGGGAGAGTAGACATCTACCACCCCACTACCACTATCAGATTAGAGCCATAAGGGAGACTAGACATCTACCACTATCAGATTAGAGCGATAAGGGAGTCCAGACATCTACTGCCCATCTACAACTATCAGATTAGAGCCATAAGGGAGACTAGACATCTACTAACCCACTACCACTATCAGATTAGAGCCATAAGGGAGACTAGACATCTACCACCCCACTACCACTATCAGATTAGAGCCATAAAGTAGACTCGACATCTACCACCCCACTACCACTATCAGATTAGAGCCATAAAGTAGACTCGACATCTACCACCCCACTACCACTATCAGATTAGAGCCATAAAGTAGACTAGACATCTACCACCCCACTACCACTATCAGATTAGAGCCATAAGGGAGTCTAGACATCTACCACCCCACTACCACTATCAGATTAGAGCAATAAGGGAGACTAGACATCTACCACTATCAGATTAGAGCCGTAAGGGAGAATAGACATCTACCACTCTCAGATTAGAGCCATAAAGTAGACTAGACATCTACCACCCACCTACCACTATCAGATTAGAGCCATGAGGGAGACTAGACATCAACCACCCCACTACCACTATCAGATTAGAGCCATTAGGGAGTTTAGACATCTACCACCCCACTACCACTATCAGATTAGAGCAATAAGGGAGACTAGACATCTACCACTATCAGATTAGAGCCGTAAGGGAGACTAGACATCTACCACACTCAGATTAGAGCAATAAGGGAGACTAGACATCTACCACTATCAGATTAGAGCCATAAGGGAGACTAGACATCTACCACCCCACTACCACTATCAGATTAGAGCCATAAGGTAGACTAGACATCTACCACCCCACTACCACTATCAGATTAGAGCCATAAGGGAGACTAGACATCTACCACCCACCTACCACTATCAGACTAGAGCCATAAGGGAGACTAGACATCTACTACCCCACTACCACTATCAGATTAGAGCCATAAGGGAGACTAGACATCTACCACTATCAGATTAGAGCCATAAGGGAGACTGGACATCTACCACCCCACTACCACTATCAGATTAGAGCCATAAGGGAGACTAGACATCTACCACTATCAGATTAGAGCCATAAGGGAGACTAGACATCTACCACCCCACTACCACTATCAGATTAGAGCTATAAAGGAGACTCGACATCTACCACTATCAGATTAGAGCGATAAGGGAGACTAGACATCTACCACCCCACTACCACTATCAGATTAGAGCCATAAGGGAGACTAGACATCTACCACCCCACTACCACTATCAGATTAGAGCCATAGGGGAGACTAGACATCTACCACTATCAGATTAGAGCCATAAGGGAGACTAGACATCTACCACTATCAGATTAGAGCCATAAGGGAGACTAGACATCTACCACCCCACTACCACTATCAGATTAGAGCCATAAGGTAGACTAGACATCTACCACCCCACTACCACTATCAGATTAGAGCCATAAGGGAGACTAGACATCTACCACCCACCTACCACTATCAGATTAGAGCCATAAGGGAGAGTAGACATCTACCACCCCACTACCACTATCAGATTAGAGCCATAAGGGAGACTAGACATCTACCACTATCAGATTAGAGCGATAAGGGAGTCCAGACATCTACTGCCCATCTACAACTATCAGATTAGAGCCATAAGGGAGACTAGACATCTACTAACCCACTACCACTATCAGATTAGAGCCATAAGGGAGACTAGACATCTACCACCCCACTACCACTATCAGATTAGAGCCATAAAGTAGACTCGACATCTACCACCCCACTACCACTATCAGATTAGAGCCATAAAGTAGACTCGACATCTACCACCCCACTACCACTATCAGATTAGAGCCATAAAGTAGACTAGACATCTACCACCCCACTACCACTATCAGATTAGAGCCATAAGGGAGTCTAGACATCTACCACCCCACTACCACTATCAGATTAGAGCAATAAGGGAGACTAGACATCTACCACTATCAGATTAGAGCCGTAAGGGAGAATAGACATCTACCACTCTCAGATTAGAGCCATAAAGTAGACTAGACATCTACCACCCACCTACCACTATCAGATTAGAGCCATGAGGGAGACTAGACATCAACCACCCCACTACCACTATCAGATTAGAGCCATTAGGGAGTTTAGACATCTACCACCCCACTACCACTATCAGATTAGAGCAATAAGGGAGACTAGACATCTACCACTATCAGATTAGAGCCGTAAGGGAGACTAGACATCTACCACACTCAGATTAGAGCAATAAGGGAGACTAGACATCTACCACTATCAGATTAGAGCCATAAGGGAGACTAGACATCTACCACCCCACTACCACTATCAGATTAGAGCCATAAGGTAGACTAGACATCTACCACCCCACTACCACTATCAGATTAGAGCCATAAGGGAGACTAGACATCTACCACCCACCTACCACTATCAGACTAGAGCCATAAGGGAGACTAGACATCTACTACCCCACTACCACTATCAGATTAGAGCCATAAGGGAGACTAGACATCTACCACTATCAGATTAGAGCCATAAGGGAGACTGGACATCTACCACCCCACTACCACTATCAGATTAGAGCCATAAGGGAGACTAGACATCTACCACTATCAGATTAGAGCCATAAGGGAGACTAGACATCTACCACCCCACTACCACTATCAGATTAGAGCTATAAAGGAGACTCGACATCTACCACTATCAGATTAGAGCGATAAGGGAGACTAGACATCTACCACCCCACTACCACTATCAGATTAGAGCCATAAGGGAGACTAGACATCTACCACCCCACTACCACTATCAGATTAGAGCCATAGGGGAGACTAGACATCTACCACTATCAGATTAGAGCCATAAAGGAGACTAGACATCTAACACTATCAGATTAGAGCCATAAGGGAGACTAGACATCTAACACTATCAGATTAGAGCCATAAGGGAGACTAGACATCTACCACTCCACTACCACTATCAGATTAGAGCCATAAGGGAGACTAGACATCTACCACCCCACTACCACTATCAGATTAGAGCCATAAAGTAGACTAAACATCAACCACGCTGCTACCACTATCAGATTAGAGCCATAAAGTAGACTCGACATCTACCACCCCACTACCACTATCAGATTAGAGCCATAAGAAAGATTAGACATCTACCACCCTACTACCACTATCAGATTAGAGCCATAAAGTAGACTAGACATCTACCACCCCACTACCACTATCAGTTTAGAGCCATAAAGTAGACTAGACATCTACCACCCTGCTACCACTATCAGATTAGAGCCACAAAGTAGACTAGACATCTACCACCCCACTACCACTATCAGATTAGAGCCATAAGGGAGTTTAGACATCTACCACCCCACTACCACTATCAGATTAGAGGCATAAAGGAGACTAGACATCTACCACCCCACTACCACTATCAGATTAGAGCAATATGGGAGTCTAGACATCTACTGCCCAACTACCACTATCAGATTAGAGCCATAAAGTAGACTAGACATCTACCACCCCACTACCACTATCAGATTAGAGACATAAGGGAGACTAGACATCTACTACCCTACTACCAATATCAGATTAGACACATAAGGGAGACTAGACATCTACTAACCCACTACCACTATCAGATTAGAGCCATAAGGGAGTCCAGACATCTACTGCCCAACTACAACTATCAGATTAGAGCCATAAGGGAGACTAGACATCTACCACCCCACTACCACTATCAGATTAGAGCTATAAAGGAGACTAGACATCTACCACCCCACCCCACTACCACTATCAGATTAGAGCCATAGGGGAGACTAGACATCTACCACTATCAGATTAGAGCCATAAAGGAGACTAGACATCTACCACTATCAGATTAGAGCCATAAGGGAGACTAGACATCTACCACTATCAGATTAGAGCCATAAGGGAGACTAGACATCTACCACCCCACTACCACTATCAGATTAGAGCCATAAGGTAGACTAGACATCTACCACCCCACTACCACTATCAGATTAGAGCCATAAGGGAGACTAGACATCTACCACCCACCTACCACTATCAGATTAGAGCCATAAGGGAGACTAGACATCTACCACCCCACTACCACTATCAGATTAGAGCCATAAGGGAGACTAGACATCTACCACTATCAGATTAGAGCGATAAGGGAGTCCAGACATCTACTGCCCATCTACAACTATCAGATTAGAGCCATAAGGGAGACGAGACATCTACTAACCCACTACCACTATAAGATTAGAGCCATAAGGGAGACTAGACATCTACCACCCCACTACCACTATCAGATTAGAGCAATAAAGTAGACTCGACATCTACCACCCCACTACCACTATCAGATTAGAGCCATAAAGTAGACTCGACATCTACCACCCCACTACCACTATCAGATTAGAGCCATAAAGTAGACTAGACATCTACCACCCCACTACCACTATCAGATTAGAGCCATAAGGGAGTCTAGACATCTACCACCCCACTACCACTATCAGATTAGAGCAATAAGGGAGACTAGACATCTACCACTATCAGATTAGAGCCGTAAGGGAGAATAGACATCTACCACTCTCAGATTAGAGCCATAAAGTAGACTAGACATCTACCACCCACCTACCACTATCAGATTAGAGCCATGAGGGAGACTAGACATCAACCACCCCACTACCACTATCAGATTAGAGCCATTAGGGAGTTTAGACATCTACCACCCCACTACCACTATCAGATTAGAGCAATAAGGGAGACTAGACATCTACCACTATCAGATTAGAGCCGTAAGGGAGACTAGACATCTACCACACTCAGATTAGAGCAATAAGGGAGACTAGACATCTACCACTATCAGATTAGAGCCATAAGGGAGACTAGACATCTACCACCCCACTACCACTATCAGATTAGAGCCATAAGGTAGACTAGACATCTACCACCCCACTACCACTATCAGATTAGAGCCATAAGGGAGACTAGACATCTACCACCCACCTACCACTATCAGATTAGAGCCATAAGGGAGACTAGACATCTACTACCCCACTACCACTATCAGATTAGAGCCATAAGGGAGACTAGACATCTACCACTATCAGATTAGAGCCATAAGGGAGACTGGACATCTACCACCCCACTACCACTATCAGATTAGAGCCATAAGGGAGACTAGACATCTACCACTATCAGATTAGAGCCATAAGGGAGACTAGACATCTACCACCCCACTACCACTATCAGATTAGAGCTATAAAGGAGACTCGACATCTACCTCCCCACTACCACTATCAAATTAGAGCCATAGGGGAGACTAGACATCTACCACTATCAGATTAGAGCCATAAGGGAGACTAGACATCTACCACCCCACTACCACTATCAGATTAGAGCCATAAGGGCGTCTAGACATCTACCACCCCACTACCACTATCAGATTAGAGCCATAAGGGAGTCTATACATCTACCACTATCAGATTAGAGCCATAAAGGAGACTAGACATCTACCACTATCAGATTAGAGCCATAAGGGAGACTAGACATCTACCACTATCAGATTAGAGCCATAAAGTAGACTCGACATCTACCACCCCACTACCACTATCAGATTAGAGCCATAAAGTAGACTAGACATCTACCACCCCACTACCACTATCAGATTAGAGCCATAAGGGAGACTAGACATCTACCACCCCACTACCACTATCAGATTAGAGCCATAAGGGAGACTAGACATCTACCACCCCACTACCACTATCAGATTAGAGCCATAGGGGAGACTAGACATCTACCACTATCAGATTAGAGCCATAAAGGAGACTAGACATCTAACACTATCAGATTAGAGCCATAAGGGAGACTAGACATCTAACACTATCAGATTAGAGCCATAAGGGAGACTAGACATCTACCACTCCACTACCACTATCAGATTAGAGCCATAAGGGAGACTAGACATCTACCACCCCACTACCACTATCAGATTAGAGCCATAAAGTAGACTAGACATCAACCACGCTGCTACCACTATCAGATTAGAGCCATAAAGTAGACTCGACATCTACCACCCCACTACCACTATCAGATTAGAGCCATAAGAAAGATTAGACATCTACCACCCTACTACCACTATCAGATTAGAGCCATAAGGGAGACTAGACATCTACCACCCCACTACCACTATCAGATTAGAGCTATAAAGGAGACTCGACATCTACCACCCCACTACCACTATCAAATTAGAGCCATAGGGGAGACTAGACATCTACCACTATCAGATTAGAGCCATAAGGGAGACTAGACATCTACCACCCCACTACCACTATCAGATTAGAGCCATAAGGGCGTCTAGACATCTACCACCCCACTACCACTATCAGATTAGAGCCATAAGGGAGTCTATACATCTACCACTATCAGATTAGAGCCATAAAGGAGACTAGACATCTACCACTATCAGATTAGAGCCATAAGGGAGACTAGACATCTACCACTATCAGATTAGAGCCATAAAGTAGACTCGACATCTACCACCCCACTACCACTATCAGATTAGAGCCATAAAGTAGACTAGACATCTACCACCCCACTACCACTATCAGATTAGAGCCATAAGGGAGACTAGACATCTACCACCCCACTACCACTATCAGATTAGAGCCATAAGGGAGACTAGACATCTACCACCCCACTACCACTATCAGATTAGAGCCATAGGGGAGACTAGACATCTACCACTATCAGATTAAAGCCATAAAGGAGACTAGACATCTACCACTATCAGATTAGAGCCATAAGGGAGACTAGACATCTACCACTATCAGATTAGAGCCATAAAGTAGACTAGACATCTACCACCCCACTACCACTATCAGATTAGAGACATAAGGGAGACTAGACATCTACTACCCTACTACCAATATCAGATTAGACACATAAGGGAGACTAGACATCTACTAACCCACTACCACTATCAGATTAGAGCCATAAGGGAGTCCAGACATCTACTGCCCAACTACAACTATCAGATTAGAGCCATAAGGGAGACTAGACATCTACCACCCCACTACCACTATCAGATTAGAGCTATAAAGGAGACTAGACATCTACCACCCCACCCCACTACCACTATCAGATTAGAGCCATAGGGGAGACTAGACATCTACCACTATCAGATTAGAGCCATAAAGGAGACTAGACATCTACCACTATCAGATTAGAGCCATAAGGGAGACTAGACATCTACCACTATCAGATTAGAGCCATAAGGGAGACTAGACATCTACCACCCCACTACCACTATCAGATTAGAGCCATAAGGTAGACTAGACATCTACCACCCCACTACCACTATCAGATTAGAGCCATAAGGGAGACTAGACATCTACCACCCACCTACCACTATCAGATTAGAGCCATAAGGGAGACTAGACATCTACCACCCCACTACCACTATCAGATTAGAGCCATAAGGGAGACTAGACATCTACCACTATCAGATTAGAGCGATAAGGGAGTCCAGACATCTACTGCCCATCTACAACTATCAGATTAGAGCCATAAGGGAGACGAGACATCTACTAACCCACTACCACTATCAGATTAGAGCCATAAGGGAGACTAGACATCTACCACCCCACTACCACTATCAGATTAGAGCCATAAAGTAGACTCGACATCTACCACCCCACTACCACTATCAGATTAGAGCCATAAAGTAGACTCGACATCTACCACCCCACTACCACTATCAGATTAGAGCCATAAAGTAGACTAGACATCTACCACCCCACTACCACTATCAGATTAGAGCCATAAGGGAGTCTAGACATCTACCACCCCACTACCACTATCAGATTAGAGCAATAAGGGAGACTAGACATCTACCACTATCAGATTAGAGCCGTAAGGGAGAATAGACATCTACCACTCTCAGATTAGAGCCATAAAGTAGACTAGACATCTACCACCCACCTACCACTATCAGATTAGAGCCATGAGGGAGACTAGACATCAACCACCCCACTACCACTATCAGATTAGAGCCATTAGGGAGTTTAGACATCTACCACCCCACTACCACTATCAGATTAGAGCAATAAGGGAGACTAGACATCTACCACTATCAGATTAGAGCCGTAAGGGAGACTAGACATCTACCACACTCAGATTAGAGCAATAAGGGAGACTAGACATCTACCACTATCAGATTAGAGCCATAAGGGAGACTAGACATCTACCACCCCACTACCACTATCAGATTAGAGCCATAAGGTAGACTAGACATCTACCACCCCACTACCACTATCAGATTAGAGCCATAAGGGAGACTAGACATCTACCACCCACCTACCACTATCAGATTAGAGCCATAAGGGAGACTAGACATCTACTACCCCACTACCACTATCAGATTAGAGCCATAAGGGAGACTAGACATCTACCACTATCAGATTAGAGCCATAAGGGAGACTGGACATCTACCACCCCACTACCACTATCAGATTAGAGCCATAAGGGAGACTAGACATCTACCACTATCAGATTAGAGCCATAAGGGAGACTAGACATCTACCACCCCACTACCACTATCAGATTAGAGCTATAAAGGAGACTCGACATCTACCTCCCCACTACCACTATCAAATTAGAGCTATAGGGGAGACTAGACATCTACCACTATCAGATTAGAGCCATAAGGGAGACTAGACATCTACCACCCCACTACCACTATCAGATTAGAGCCATAAGGGCGTCTAGACATCTACCACCCCACTACCACTATCAGATTAGAGCCATAAGGGAGTCTATACATCTACCACTATCAGATTAGAGCCATAAAGGAGACTAGACATCTACCACTATCAGATTAGAGCCATAAGGGAGACTAGACATCTACCACTATCAGATTAGAGCCATAAAGTAGACTCGACATCTACCACCCCACTACCACTATCAGATTAGAGCCATAAAGTAGACTAGACATCTACCACCCCACTACCACTATCAGATTAGAGCCATAAGGGAGACTAGACATCTACCACCCCACTACCACTATCAGATTAGAGCCATAAGGGAGACTAGACATCTACCACCCCACTACCACTATCAGATTAGAGCCATAGGGGAGACTAGACATCTACCACTATCAGATTAGAGCCATAAAGGAGACTAGACATCTAACACTATCAGATTAGAGCCATAAGGGAGACTAGACATCTAACACTATCAGATTATAGCCATAAGGGAGACTAGACATCTACCACTCCACTACCACTATCAGATTAGAGCCATAAGGGAGACTAGACATCTACCACCCCACTACCACTATCAGATTAGAGCCATAAAGTAGACTAGACATACACCACGCTGCTACCACTATCAGATTAGAGCCATAAAGTAGACTCGACATCTACCACCCCACTACCACTATCAGATTAGAGCCATAAGAAAGATTAGACATCTACCACCCTACTACCACTATCAGATTAGAGCCATAAGGGAGACTAGACATCTACCACCCCACTACCACTATCAGATTAGAGCTATAAAGGAGACTCGACATCTACCACCCCACTACCACTATCAAATTAGAGCCATAGGGGAGACTAGACATCTACCACTATCAGATTAGAGCCATAAGGGAGACTAGACATCTACCACCCCACTACCACTATCAGATTAGAGCCATAAGGGCGTCTAGACATCTACCACCCCACTACCACTATCAGATTAGAGCCATAAGGGAGTCTATACATCTACCACTATCAGATTAGAGCCATAAAGGAGACTAGACATCTACCACTATCAGATTAGAGCCATAAGGGAGACTAGACATCTACCACTATCAGATTAGAGCCATAAAGTAGACTCGACATCTACCACCCCACTACCACTATCAGATTAGAGCCATAAAGTAGACTAGACATCTACCACCCCACTACCACTATCAGATTAGAGCCATAAGGGAGACTAGACATCTACCACCCCACTACCACTATCAGATTAGAGCCATAAGGGAGACTAGACATCTACCACCCCACTACCACTATCAGATTAGAGCCATAGGGGAGACTAGACATCTACCACTATCAGATTAGAGCCATAAAGGAGACTAGACATCTAACACTATCAGATTAGAGCCATAAGGGAGACTAGACATCTAACACTATCAGATTAGAGCCATAAGGGAGACTAGACATCTACCACTCCACTACCACTATCAGATTAGAGCCATAAGGGAGACTAGACATCTACCACCCCACTACCACTATCAGATTAGAGCCATAAAGTAGACTAGACATCAACCACGCTGCTACCACTATCAGATTAGAGCCATAAAGTAGACTCGACATCTACCACCCCACTACCACTATCAGATTAGAGCCATAAGAAAGATTAGACATCTACCACCCTACTACCACTATCAGATTAGAGCCATAAAGTAGACTAGACATCTACCACCCCACTACCACTATCAGTTTAGAGCCATAAAGTAGACTAGACATCTACCACCCTGCTACCACTATCAGATTAGAGCCATAAAGTAGACTAGACATCTACCACCCCACTACCACTATCAGATTAGAGCCATAAAGGAGTTTAGACATCTACCACCCCACTACCACTATCAGATTAGAGGCATAAAGGAGACTAGACATCTACCACCCCACTACCACTATCAGATTAGAGCAATATGGGAGTCTAGACATCTACTGCCCAACTACCACTATCAGATTAGAGCCATAAAGTAGACTAGACATCTACCACCCCACTACCACTATCAGATTAGAGACATAAGGGAGACTAGACATCTACTACCCTACTACTAATATCAGATTAGACACATAAGGGAGACTAGACATCTACTAACCCACTATCACTATCAGATTAGAGCCATAAGGGAGTCCAGACATCTACTGCCCAACTACAACTATCAGATTAGAGCCATAAGGGAGACTAGACATCTACCACCCCACCCCACTACCACTATCAGATTAGAGCCATAGGGGAGACTAGACATCTACCACTATCAGATTAAAGCCATAAAGGAGACTAGACATCTACCACTATCAGATTAGAGCCATAAGGGAGACTAGACATCTACCACTATCAGATTAGAGCCATAAGGGAGACTAGACATCTACCACCCCACTACCACTATCAGATTAGAGCCATAAGGTAGACTAGACATCTACCACCCCACTACCACTATCAGATTAGAGCCATAAGGGAGTCTAGACATCTACCACCCCACTACCACTATCAGATTAGAGCAATAAGGGAGACTAGACATCTACCACTATCAGATTAGAGCCGTAAGGGAGAATAGACATCTACCACTCTCAGATTAGAGCCATAAAGTAGACTAGACATCTACCACCCACCTACCACTATCAGATTAGAGCCATGAGGGAGACTAGACATCAACCACCCCACTACCACTATCAGATTAGAGCCATAAGGGAGTTTAGACATCTACCACCCCACTACCACTATCAGATTAGAGCAATAAGGGAGACTAGACATCTACCACTATCAGATTAGAGCCGTAAGGGAGACTAGACATCTACCACACTCAGATTAGAGCAATAAGAGAGACTAGACATCTACCACTATCAGATTAGAGCCATAAGGGAGACTAGACATCTACCACCCCACTACCACTATCAGATTAGAGCCATAAGGTAGACTAGACATCTACCACCCCACTACCACTATCAGATTAGAGCCATAAGGGAGACTAGACATCTACCACCCACCTACCACTATCAGATTAGAGCCATAAGGGAGACTAGACATCTACCACCCACCTACCACTATCAGATTAGAGCCATAAGGGAGACTAGACATCTACCACTATCAGATTAGAGCCATAAGGGAGACTGGACATCTACCACCCCACTACCACTATCAGATTAGAGCCATAAGGGAGACTAGACATCTACCACTATCAGATTAGAGCCATAAGGGAGACTAGACATCTACCACCCCACTACCACTATCAGATTAGAGCTATAAAGGAGACTCGACATCTACCACCCCACTACCACTATCAAATTAGAGCCATAGGGGAGACTAGACATCTACCACTATCAGATTAGAGCCATAAGGGACACTAGACATCTACCACCCCACTACCACTATTAGATTAGAGCCATAAGGGCGTCTAGACATCTACCACCCCACTACCACTATCAGATTAGAGCCATAAGGGAGTCTATACATCTACCACTATCAGATTAGAGCCATAAAGGAGACTAGACATCTACCACTATCAGATTAGAGCCATAAGGGAGACTAGACATCTACCACTATCAGATTAGAGCCATAAAGTAGACTCGACATCTACCACCCCACTACCACTATCAGATTAGAGCCATAAAGTAGACTAGACATCTACCACCCCACTACCACTATCAGATTAGAGCCATAAGGGAGTCTAGACATCTACCACCCCACTACCACTATCAGATTAGAGAAATAAGGGAGACTAGACATCTACCACTATCAGATTAGACCCGTAAGGGAGACTAGACATCTACCACTCTCAGATTAGAGCCATAAAGTAGACTAGACATCTACCACCCACCTACCACTATCAGATTAGAGCCATGAGGGAGACTAGACATCAACCACCCCACTACCACTATCAGATTAGAGCCATAAGGGAGTTTAGACATCTACCACTATCAGATTAGAGCCATAAGGGAGACTAGACATCTACCACTCTCAGATTAGAGCAATAAGGGAGACTAGACATCTACCACCCCACTACCACTATCAGATTAGAGCCATAAGGTAGACTAGACATCTACTAACCCACTACCACTATCAGATTAGAGCCATAAGGGAGTCCAGACATCTACTGCCCAACTACAACTATCAGATTAGAGCCATAAGGGAGACTAGACGTCTACCACCCCACTACCACTATCAGATTAGAGCTATAAAGGAGACTAGACATCTACCACCCCACCCCACTACCACTATCAGATTAGAGCCATAGGGGAGACTAGACATCTACCACTATCAGATTAGAGCCATAAAGGAGACTAGACATCTACCACTATCAGATTAGAGCCATAAGGGAGACTAGACATCTACCACTATCAGATTAGAGCCATAAGGGAGACTAGACATCTACCACCCCACTACCACTATCAGATTAGAGCCATAAGGTAGACTAGACATCTACCACCCCACTACCACTATCAGATTAGAGCCATAAGGGAGACTAGACATCTACCACCCACCTACCACTATCAGATTAGAGCCATAAGGGAGACTAGACATCTACCACCCCACTACCACTATCAGATTAGAGCCATAAGGGAGACTAGACATCTACCACTATCAGATTAGAGCGATAAGGGAGAATAGACATCTACCACCCCACTACCACTATCAGATTAGAGCCATAGGGGAGACTAGACATCTACCACTATCAGATTAGAGCCATAAAGGAGACTAGACATCTAACACTATAAGATTAGAGCCATAAGGGAGACTAGACATCTAACACTATCAGATTAGAGCCATAAGGGAGACTCGACATCTACCACTCCACTACCACTATCAGATTAGAGCCATAAGGGAGACTAGACATCTACCACCCCACTACCACTATCAGATTAGAGCCATAAAGTAGACTAGACATCAACCACGCTGCTACCACTATCAGATTAGAGCCATAAAGTAGACTCGACATCTACCACCCCACTACCACTATCAGATTAGAGCCATAAGAAAGATTAGACATCTACCACCCTACTACAACTATCAGATTAGAGCCATAAAGTAGACTAGACATCTACCACCCCACTACCACTATCAGTTTAGAGCCATAAAGTAGACTAGACATCTACCACCCTGCTACCACTATCAGATTAGAGCCATAAAGTAGACTAGACATCTACCACCCCACTACCACTATCAGATTAGAGCCATAAGGGAGTTTAGACATCTACCACCCCACTACCACTATCAGATTAGAGCCATAAAGGAGACTAGACATCTACCACCCCACTAACACTATCAGATTAGAGCAATATGGGAGTCTAGACATCTACTGCCCAACTACCAATATCAGATTAGAGCCATAAAAGAGACTAGACATCTACCACCCAACTACCACTATCAGATTAGAGCCATAAAGTAGACTAGACATCTACCACCCCACTAACACTATCAGATTAGAGACATAAGGGAGACTAGACATCTACTACCCTACTACCAATATCAGATTAGACACATAAGGGAGACTAGACATCTACTAACCCACTACCACTATCAGATTAGAGCCATAAGGGAGTCCAGACATCTACTGCCCAACTACAACTATCAGATTAGAGCCATAAGGGAGACTAGACATCTACCACCCCACTACCACTATCAGATTAGAGCCATAAGGGAGACTAGACATCTACCACAACCACTACCACTATCAGATTAGAGCCATAAAGTAGACTCGACATCTACCACCCCACTACCACTATCAGATTAGAGCCATAAAGTAGACTAGACATCTACCACCCCACTACCACTATCAGTTTAGAGCCATAAAGTAGACTAGACATCTACCACCCTGCTACCACTATCAGATTAGAGCCATAAAGTAGACTAGACATCTACCACCCCACTACCACTATCAGATTAGAGCCATAAGGGAGTTTAGACATCTACCACCCCACTACCACTATCAGATTAGAGCCATAAAGGAGACTAGACATCTACCACCCCACTACCACTATCAGATTAGAGCAATATGGGAGTCTAGACATCTACTGCCCAACTACCAATATCAGATTAGAACCATAAAAGAGACTAGACATCTACCACCCAACTACCACTATCAGATTAGAGCCATAAAGTAGACTAGACATCTACCACCCCACTACCACTATCAGATTAGAGACATAAGGGAGACTAGACATCTACTACCCTACTACCAATATCAGATTAGACACATAAGGGAGACTAGACATCTACTAACCCACTACCACTATCAGATTAGAGCCATAAGGGAGTCCAGACATCTACTGCCCAACTACAACTATCAGATTAGAGCCATAAGGGAGACTAGACATCTACCACCCCACTACCACTATCAGATTAGAGACATAAAGTAGACTAGACATCTACCACCCCACTACCACAATCAGATTAGTGCCATAAAGTAGACTAGATATCTACCACTATCAGATTAGAGCCATAAGGGAGACTAGACATCTACCACCCACCTACCACTATCAGATTAGAGCCATAAGGGAGACTAGACATCTACCACCCCACTACCCATATCAGATTAGAGCCATAAGGGAGACTAGACATCTACCACCCCACTACCACTATCAGATTAGAGCCATAAAGTAGACTAGACATCTACCACCCCACTACCACTATCAGATTAGAGCCATAAGGGAGACTAGACATCTACCACCCACCTACCACTATCAGATTAGAGCCATAAGGGAGACTAGACATCTACCACTATCAGATTACAGCGATAAGGGAGACTAGACATCTACCACCCCACTACCACTATCAGATTAGAGCCATAGGGGAGACTAGACATCTACCACTATCAGATTAGAGCCATAAAGGAGACTAGACATCTACCACCCCACTACCACCATCAGATTAGAGCCATAAGGGAGACTAGACATCTAATACTATCAGATTACAGCGATAAGGGAGACTAGACATCTACCACCCCACTACCACTATCAGATTAGAGCCATAGGGGAGACTAGACATCTACCACTATCAGATTAGAGCCATAAAGGAGACTAGACATCTAACACTATCAGATTAGAGCCATAAGGGAGACTAGACATCTAACACTATCAGATTAGAGCCATAAGGGAGACTAGACATCTACCACCCCACTACCACTATCAGATTAGAGCCATAAAGTAGACTAGACATCAACCACGCTGCTAACACTATCAGATTAGAGCCATAAAGTAGACTCGACATCTACCACCCCACTACCACTATCAGATTAGAGCCATAAGAAAGATTAGACATCTACCACCCTACTACCACTATCAGATTAGAGCCATAAAGTAGAATAGACATCTACCACCCCACTACCACTATCAGTTTAGAGCCATAAAGTAGACTAGACATCTACCACCCTGCTACTACTATCAGATTAGAGCCATAAAGTAGACTAGACATCTACCACCCCACTACCACTATCAGATTAGAGCCATAAGGGAGTTTAGACATCTACCACCCCACTACCACTATCAGATTAGAGCCATAAAGGAGACTAGACATCTACCACCCCACTACCACTATCAGTTTAGAGCCATAAAGTAGACTAGACATCTACCAACCTGCTACCACTATCAGATTAGAGCCATAAAGTAGACTAGACATCTACCACCCCACTACCACTATCAGATTAGAGCCATAAGGGAGTTTAGACATCTACCACCCCACTACCACTATCAGATTAGAGCCATAAAGGAGACTAGACATCTACCACCCCACTACCACTATCAGATTAGAGCCATAAAGGAGTTTAGACATCTACCACCCCACTACCACTATCAGATTAGAGGCATAAAGGAGACTAGACATCTACCACCCCACTACCACTATCAGATTAGAGCAATATGGGAGTCTAGACATCTACTGCCCAACTACCACTATCAGATTAGAGCCATAAAGTAGACTAGACATCTACCACCCCACTACCACTATCAGATTAGAGACATAAGGGAGACTAGACATCTACTACCCTACTACCAATATCAGATTAGACACATAAGGGAGACTAGACATCTACTAACCCACTACCACTATCAGATTAGAGCCATAAGGGAGTCCCCACATCTACTGCCCAACTACAACTATCAGATTAGAGCCATAAGGGAGACTAGACATCTACCACCCCACTACCACTATCAGATTAGAGCTATAAAGGAGACTAGACATCTACCACCCCACCCCACTACCACTATCAGATTAGAGCCATAGGGGAGACTAGACATCTACCACTATCAGATTAAAGCCATAAAGGAGACTAGACATCTACCACTATCAGATTAGAGCCATAAGGGAGACTAGACATCTACCACTATCAGATTAGAGCCATAAAGTAGACTAGACATCTACCACCCCACTACCACTATCAGATTAGAGACATAAGGGAGACTAGACATCTACTACCCTACTACCAATATCAGATTAGACACATAAGGGAGACTAGACATCTACTAACCCACTACCACTATCAGATTAGAGCCATAAGGGAGTCCAGACATCTACTGCACAACTACAACTATCAGATTAGAGCCATAAGGGAGACTAGACATCTACCACCCCACTACCACTATCAGATTAGAGCTATAAAGGAGACTAGACATCTACCACCCCACCCCACTACCACTATCAGATTAGAGCCATAGGGGAGACTAGACATCTACCACTATCAGATTAGAGCCATAAAGGAGACTAGACATCTACCACTATCAGATTAGAGCCATAAGGGAGACTAGACATCTACCACTATCAGATTAGAGCCATAAGGGAGACTAGACATCTACCACCCCACTACCACTATCAGATTAGAGCCATAAGGTAGACTAGACATCTACCACCCCACTACCACTATCAGATTAGAGCCATAAGGGAGACTAGACATCTACCACCCACCTACCACTATCAGATTAGAGCCATAAGGGAGACTAGACATCTACCACCCCACTACCACTATCAGATTAGAGCCATAAGGGAGACTAGACATCTACCACTATCAGATTAGAGCGATAAGGGAGTCCAGACATCTACTGCCCATCTACAACTATCAGATTAGAGCCATAAGGGAGACGAGACATCTACTAACCCACTACCACTATCAGATTAGAGCCATAAGGGAGACTAGACATCTACCACCCCACTACCACTATCAGATTAGAGCCATAAAGTAGACTCGACATCTACCACCCCACTACCACTATCAGATTAGAGCCATAAAGTAGACTCGACATCTACCACCCCACTACCACTATCAGATTAGAGCCATAAAGTAGACTAGACATCTACCACCCCACTACCACTATCAGATTAGAGCCATAAGGGAGTCTAGACATCTACCACCCCACTACCACTATCAGATTAGAGCAATAAGGGAGACTAGACCTTTACCACTATCAGATTAGAGCCGTAAGGGAGAATAGACATCTACCACTCTCAGATTAGAGCCATAAAGTAGACTAGACATCTACCACCCACCTACCACTATCAGATTAGAGCCATGAGGGAGACTAGACATCAACCACCCCACTACCACTATCAGATTAGAGCCATTAGGGAGTTTAGACATCTACCACCCCACTACCACTATCAGATTAGAGCAATAAGGGAGACTAGACATCTACCACTATCAGATTAGAGCCGTAAGGGAGACTAGACATCTACCACACTCAGATTAGAGCAATAAGGGAGACTAGACATCTACCACTATCAGATTAGAGCCATAAGGGAGACTAGACATCTACCACCCCACTACCACTATCAGATTAGAGCCATAAGGTAGACTAGACATCTACCACCCCACTACCACTATCAGATTAGAGCCATAAGGGAGACTAGACATCTACCACCCACCTACCACTATCAGATTAGAGCCATAAGGGAGACTAGACATCTACTACCCCACTACCACTATCAGATTAGAGCCATAAGGGAGACTAGACATCTACCACTATCAGATTAGAGCCATAAGGGAGACTGGACATCTACCACCCCACTACCACTATCAGATTAGAGCCATAAGGGAGACTAGACATCTACCACTATCAGATTAGAGCCATAAGGGAGACTAGACATCTACCACCCCACTACCACTATCAGATTAGAGCTATAAAGGAGACTCGACATCTACCTCCCCACTACCACTATCAAATTAGAGCCATAGGGGAGACTAGACATCTACCACTATCAGATTAGAGCCATAAGGGAGACTAGACATCTACCACCCCACTACCACTATCAGATTAGAGCCATAAGGGCGTCTAGACATCTACCACCCCACTACCACTATCAGATTAGAGCCATAAGGGAGTCTATACATCTACCACTATCAGATTAGAGCCATAAAGGAGACTAGACATCTACCACTATCAGATTAGAGCCATAAGGGAGACTAGACATCTACCACTATCAGATTAGAGCCATAAAGTAGACTCGACATCTACCACCCCACTACCACTATCAGATTAGAGCCATAAAGTAGACTAGACATCTACCACCCCACTACCACTATCAGATTAGAGCCATAAGGGAGACTAGACATCTACCACCCCACTACCACTATCAGATTAGAGCCATAAGGGAGACTAGACATCTACCACCCCACTACCACTATCAGATTAGAGCCATAGGGGAGACTAGACATCTACCACTATCAGATTAGAGCCATAAAGGAGACTAGACATCTAACACTATCAGATTAGAGCCATAAGGGAGACTAGACATCTAACACTATCAGATTAGAGCCATAAGGGAGACTAGACATCTACCATTCCACTACCACTATCAGATTAGAGCCATAAGGGAGACTAGACATCTACCACCCCACTACCACTATCAGATTAGAGCCATAAAGTAGACTAGACATCAACCACGCTGCTACCACTATCAGATTAGAGCCATAAAGTAGACTCGACATCTACCACCCCACTACCACTATCAGATTAGAGCCATAAGAAAGATTAGACATCTACCACCCTACTACCACTATCAGATTAGAGCCATAAGGGAGACTAGACATCTACCACCCCACTACCACTATCAGATTAGAGCTATAAAGGAGACTCGACATCTACCACCCCACTACCACTATCAAATTAGAGCCATAGGGGAGACTAGACATCTACCACTATCAGATTAGAGCCATAAGGGAGACTAGACATCTACCACCCCACTACCACTATCAGATTAGAGCCATAAGGGCGTCTAGACATCTACCACCCCACTACCACTATCAGATTAGAGCCATAAGGGAGTCTATACATCTACCACTATCAGATTAGAGCCATAAAGGAGACTAGACATCTACCACTATCAGATTAGAGCCATAAGGGAGACTAGACATCTACCACTATCAGATTAGAGCCATAAAGTAGACTCGACATCTACCACCCCACTACCACTATCAGATTAGAGCCATAAAGTAGACTAGACATCTACCACCCCACTACCACTATCAGATTAGAGCCATAAGGGAGACTAGACATCTACCACCCCACTACCACTATCAGATTAGAGCCATAAGGGAGACTAGACATCTACCACCCCACTACCACTATCAGATTAGAGCCATAGGGGAGACTAGACATCTACCACTATCAGATTAGAGCCATAAAGGAGACTAGACATCTAACACTATCAGATTAGAGCCATAAGGGAGACTAGACATCTAACACTATCAGATTAGAGCCATAAGGGAGACTAGACATCTACCACCCCACTACCACTATCAGATTAGAGCCATAAAGTAGACTCGACATCTACCACCCCACTACCACTATCAGATTAGAGCCATAAAGTAGACTCGACATCTACCACCCCACTACCACTATCAGATTAGAGCCATAAAGTAGACTAGACATCTACCACCCCACTACCACTATCAGATTAGAGCCATAAGGGAGTCTAGACATCTACCACCCCACTACCACTATCAGATTAGAGCAATAAGGGAGACTAGACCTTTACCACTATCAGATTAGAGCCGTAAGGGAGAATAGACATCTACCACTCTCAGATTAGAGCCATAAAGTAGACTAGACATCTACCACCCACCTACCACTATCAGATTAGAGCCATGAGGGAGACTAGACATCAACCACCCCACTACCACTATCAGATTAGAGCCATTAGGGAGTTTAGACATCTACCACCCCACTACCACTATCAGATTAGAGCAATAAGGGAGACTAGACATCTACCACTATCAGATTAGAGCCGTAAGGGAGACTAGACATCTACCACACTCAGATTAGAGCAATAAGGGAGACTAGACATCTACCACTATCAGATTAGAGCCATAAGGGAGACTAGACATCTACCACCCCACTACCACTATCAGATTAGAGCCATAAGGTAGACTAGACATCTACCACCCCACTACCACTATCAGATTAGAGCCATAAGGGAGACTAGACATCTACCACCCACCTACCACTATCAGATTAGAGCCATAAGGGAGACTAGACATCTACTACCCCACTACCACTATCAGATTAGAGCCATAAGGGAGACTAGACATCTACCACTATCAGATTAGAGCCATAAGGGAGACTGGACATCTACCACCCCACTACCACTATCAGATTAGAGCCATAAGGGAGACTAGACATCTACCACTATCAGATTAGAGCCATAAGGGAGACTAGACATCTACCACCCCACTACCACTATCAGATTAGAGCTATAAAGGAGACTCGACATCTACCTCCCCACTACCACTATCAAATTAGAGCCATAGGGGAGACTAGACATCTACCACTATCAGATTAGAGCCATAAGGGAGACTAGACATCTACCACCCCACTACCACTATCAGATTAGAGCCATAAGGGCGTCTAGACATCTACCACCCCACTACCACTATCAGATTAGAGCCATAAGGGAGTCTATACATCTACCACTATCAGATTAGAGCCATAAAGGAGACTAGACATCTACCACTATCAGATTAGAGCCATAAGGGAGACTAGACATCTACCACTATCAGATTAGAGCCATAAAGTAGACTCGACATCTACCACCCCACTACCACTATCAGATTAGAGCCATAAAGTAGACTAGACATCTACCACCCCACTACCACTATCAGATTAGAGCCATAAGGGAGACTAGACATCTACCACCCCACTACCACTATCAGATTAGAGCCATAAGGGAGACTAGACATCTACCACCCCACTACCACTATCAGATTAGAGCCATAGGGGAGACTAGACATCTACCACTATCAGATTAGAGCCATAAAGGAGACTAGACATCTAACACTATCAGATTAGAGCCATAAGGGAGACTAGACATCTAACACTATCAGATTAGAGCCATAAGGGAGACTAGACATCTACCATTCCACTACCACTATCAGATTAGAGCCATAAGGGAGACTAGACATCTACCACCCCACTACCACTATCAGATTAGAGCCATAAAGTAGACTAGACATCAACCACGCTGCTACCACTATCAGATTAGAGCCATAAAGTAGATTAGACATCTACCACCCTACTACCACTATCAGATTAGAGCCATAAGGGAGACTAGACATCTACCACCCCACTACCACTATCAGATTAGAGCTATAAAGGAGACTCGACATCTACCACCCCACTACCACTATCAAATTAGAGCCATAGGGGAGACTAGACATCTACCACTAACAGATTAGAGCCATAAGGGAGACTAGACATCTACCACCCCACTACCACTATCAGATTAGAGCCATAAGGGCGTCTAGACATCTACCACCCCACTACCACTATCAGATTAGAGCCATAAGGGAGTCTATACATCTACCACTATCAGATTAGAGCCATAAAGGAGACTAGACATCTACCACTATCAGATTAGAGCCATAAGGGAGACTAGACATCTACCACTATCAGATTAGAGCCATAAAGTAGACTCGACATCTACCACCCCACTACCACTATCAGATTAGAGCCATAAAGTAGACTAGACATCTACCACCCCACTACCACTATCAGATTAGAGCCATAAGGGAGACTAGACATCTACCACCCCACTACCACTATCAGATTAGAGCCATAAGGGAGACTAGACATCTACCACCCCACTACCACTATCAGATTAGAGCCATAGGGGAGACTAGACATCTACCACTATCAGATTAGAGCCATAAAGGAGACTAGACATCTAACACTATCAGATTAGAGCCATAAGGGAGACTAGACATCTAACACTATCAGATTAGAGCCATAAGGGAGACTAGACATCTACCACTCCACTACCACTATCAGATTAGAGCCATAAGGGAGACTAGACATCTACCACCCCACTACCACTATCAGATTAGAGCCATAAAGTAGACTAGACATCAACCACGCTGCTACCACTATCAGATTAGAGCCATAAAGTAGACTCGACATCTACCACCCCACTACCACTATCAGATTAGAGCCATAAGAAAGATTAGACATCTACCACCCTACTACCACTATCAGATTAGAGCCATAAAGTAGACTAGACATCTACCACCCCACTACCACTATCAGTTTAGAGCCATAAAGTAGACTAGACATCTACCACCCTGCTACCACTATCAGATTAGAGCCATAAAGTAGACTAGACATCTACCACCCCACTACCACTATCAGATTAGAGCCATAAAGGAGTTTAGACATCTACCACCCCACTACCACTATCAGATTAGAGGCATAAAGGAGACTAGACATCTACCACCCCACTACCACTATCAGATTAGAGCAATATGGGAGTCTAGACATCTACTGCCCAACTACCACTATCAGATTAGAGCCATAAACTAGACTAGACATCTACCACCCCACTACCACTATCAGATTAGAGACATAAGGGAGACTAGACATCTACTACCCTACTACCAATATCAGATTAGACACATAAGGGAGACTAGACATCTACTAACCCACTACCACTATCAGATTAGAGCCATAAGTGAGTCCAGACATCTACTGCCCAACTACAACTATCAGATTAGAGCCATAAGGGAGACTAGACATCTACCACCCCACTACCACTATCAGATTAGAGCTATAAAGGAGACTAGACATCTACCACCCCACCCCACTACCACTATCAGATTAGAGCCATAGGGGAGACTAGACATCTACCACTATCAGATTAAAGCCATAAAGGAGACTAGACATCTACCACTATCAGATTAGAGCCATAAGGGAGACTAGACATCTACCACTATCAGATTAGAGCCATAAGGGAGACTAGACATCTACCACCCCACTACCACTATCAGATTAGAGCCATAAGGTAGACTAGACATCTACCACCCCACTACCACTATCAGATTAGAGCCATAAGGGAGACTAGACATCTACCACCCACCTACCACTATCAGATTAGAGCCATAAGGGAGACTAGACATCTACCACCCCACTACCACTATCAGATTAGAGCCATAAGGGAGACTAGACATCTACCACTATCAGATTAGAGCGATAAGGGAGTCCAGACATCTACTGCCCATCTACAACTATCAGATTAGAGCCATAAGGGAGACTAGACATCTACTAACCCACTACCACTATCAGATTAGAGCCATAAGGGAGACTAGACATCTACCACCCCACTACCACTATCAGATTAGAGCCATAAAGTAGACTCGACATCTACCACCCCACTACCACTATCAGATTAGAGCCATAAAGTAGACTAGACATCTACCACCCCACTACCACTATCAGATTAGAGCCATAAGGGAGTCTAGACATCTACCACCCCACTACCACTATCAGATTAGAGCAATAAGGGAGACTAGACATCTACCACTATCAGATTAGAGCCGTAAGGGAGAATAGACATCTACCACTCTCAGATTAGAGCCATAAAGTAGACTAGACATCTACCACCCACCTACCACTATCAGATTAGAGCCATGAGGGAGACTAGACATCAACCACCCCACTACCACTATCAGATTAGAGCCATAAGGGAGTTTAGACATCTACCACCCCACTACCACTATCAGATTAGAGCAATAAGGGAGACTAGACATCTACCACTATCAGATTAGAGCCGTAAGGGAGACTAGACATCTACCACACTCAGATTAGAGCAATAAGGGAGACTAGACATCTACCACTATCAGATTAGAGCCATAAGGGAGACTAGACATCTACCACCCCACTACCACTATCAGATTAGAGCCATAAGGTAGACTAGACATCTACCACCCCACTACCACTATCAGATTAGAGCCATAAGGGAGACTAGACATCTACCACCCACCTACCACTATCAGATTAGAGCCATAAGGGAGACTAGACATCTACTACCCCACTACCACTATCAGATTAGAGCCATAAGGGAGACTAGACATCTACCACTATCAGATTAGAGCCATAAGGGAGACTGGACATCTACCACCCCACTACCACTATCAGATTAGAGCCATAAGGGAGACTAGACATCTACCACTATCAGATTAGAGCCATAAGGGAGACTAGACATCTACCACCCCACTACCACTATCAGATTAGAGCTATAAAGGAGACTCGACATCTACCACCCCACTACCACTATCAAATTAGAGCCATAGGGGAGACTAGACATCTACCACTATCAGATTAGAGCCATAAGGGACACTAGACATCTACCACCCCACTACCACTATTAGATTAGAGCCATAAGGGCGTCTAGACATCTACCACCCCACTACCACTATCAGATTAGAGCCATAAGGGAGTCTATACATCTACCACTATCAGATTAGAGCCATAAAGGAGACTAGACATCTACCACTATCAGATTAGAGCCATAAGGGAGACTAGACATCTACCACTATCAGATTAGAGCCATAAAGTAGACTCGACATCTACCACCCCACTACCACTATCAGATTAGAGCCATAAAGTAGACTAGACATCTACCACCCCACTACCACTATCAGATTAGAGCCATAAGGGAGTCTAGACATCTACCACCCCACTACCACTATCAGATTAGAGCAATAAGGGAGACTAGACATCTACCACTATCAGATTAGAGCCGTAAGGGAGACTAGACATCTACCACTCTCAGATTAGAGCCATAAAGTAGACTAGACATCTACCACCCACCTACCACTATCAGATTAGAGCCATGAGGGAGACTAGACATCAACCACCCCACTACCACTATCAGATTAGAGCCATAAGGGAGTTTAGACATCTACCACTATCAGATTAGAGCCATAAGGGAGACTAGACATCTACCACTCTCAGATTAGAGCAATAAGGGAGACTAGACATCTACCACCCCACTACCACTATCAGATTAGAGCCATAAGGTAGACTAGACATCTACTAACCCACTACCACTATCAGATTAGAGCCATAAGGGAGTCCAGACATCTACCACCCCACTACCACTATCAGATTAGAGCTATAAAGGAGACTAGACATCTACCACCCCACCCCACTACCACTATCAGATTAGAGCCATAGGGGAGACTAGACATCTACCACTATCAGATTAGAGCCATAAAGGAGACTAGACATCTACCACTATCAGATTAGAGCCATAAGGGAGACTAGACATCTACCACTATCAGATTAGAGCCATAAGGGAGACTAGACATCTACCACCCCACTACCACTATCAGATTAGAGCCATAAGGTAGACTAGACATCTACCACCCCACTACCACTATCAGATTAGAGCCATAAGGGAGACTAGACATCTACCACCCACCTACCACTATCAGATTAGAGCCATAAGGGAGACTAGACATCTACCACCCCACTACCACTATCAGATTAGAGCCATAAGGGAGACTAGACATCTACCACTATCAGATTAGAGCGATAAGGGAGAATAGACATCTACCACCCCACTACCACTATCAGATTAGAGCCATAGGGGAGACTAGACATCTACCACTATCAGATTAGAGCCATAAAGGAGACTAGACATCTAACACTATCAGATTAGAGCCATAAGGGAGACTAGACATCTAACACTATCAGATTAGAGCCATAAGGGAGACTCGACATCTACCACCCCACTACCACCATCAGATTAGAGCCATAAGGGAGACTAGACATCTAATACTATCAGATTACAGCGATAAGGGAGACTAGACATCTACCACCCCACTACCACTATCAGATTAGAGCCATAGGGGAGACTAGACATCTACCACTATCAGATTAGAGCCATAAAGGAGACTAGACATCTAACACTATCAGATTAGAGCCATAAGGGAGACTAGACATCTAACACTATCAGATTAGAGCCATAAGGGAGACTAGACATCTACCACCCCACTACCACTATCAGATTAGAGCCATAAAGTAGACTAGACATCAACCACGCTGCTAACACTATCAGATTAGAGCCATAAAGTAGACTCGACATCTACCACCCCACTACCACTATCAGATTAGAGCCATAAGAAAGATTAGACATCTACCACCCTACTACCACTATCAGATTAGAGCCATAAAGTAGAATAGACATCTACCACCCCACTACCACTATCAGTTTAGAGCCATAAAGTAGACTAGACGTCTACCACCCTGCTACTACTATCAGATTAGAGCCATAAAGTAGACTAGACATCTACCACCCCACTACCACTATCAGATTAGAGCCATAAGGGAGTTTAGACATCTACCACCCCACTACCACTATCAGATTAGAGCCATAAAGGAGACTAGACATCTACCACCCCACTACCACTATCAGTTTAGAGCCATAAAGTAGACTAGACATCTACCAACCTGCTACCACTATCAGATTAGAGCCATAAAGTAGACTAGACATCTACCACCCCACTACCACTATCAGATTAGAGCCATAAGGGAGTTTAGACATCTACCACCCCACTACCACTATCAGATTAGAGCCATAAAGGAGACTAGACATCTACCACCCCACTACCACTATCAGATTAGAGCAATATGGGAGTCTAGACATCTACTGCCCAACTACCAATATCAGATTAGAGCCATAAAAGAGACTAGACATCTACCACCCAACTACCACTATCAGATTAGAGCCATAAAGTAGACTAGACATCTACCACCCCACTACCACTATCAGATTAGAGACATAAGGGAGACTAGACATCTACTACCCTACTACCAATATCAGATTAGACACATAAGTGAGACTAGACATCTACTAACCCACTACCACTATCAGATTAGAGCCATAAGGGAGTCCAGACATCTACTGCCCAACTACAACTATCAGATTAGAGCCATAAGGGAGACTAGACATCTACCACCCCACTACCACTATCAGATTAGAGCCATAAAGTAGACTAGACATCTACCACCCCACTACCACAATCAGATTAGTGCCATAAAGTAGACTAGATATCTACCACTATCAGATTAGAGCCATAAGGGAGACTAGACATCTACCACCCACCTACCACTATCAGATTAGAGCCATAAGGGAGACTAGACATCTACCACCCCACTACCCATATCAGATTAGAGCCATAAGGGAGACTAGACATCTACCACCCCACTACCACTATCAGATTAGAGCCATAAGGTAGACTAGACATCTACCACCCCACTACCACTATCAGATTAGAGCCATAAGGGAGACTAGACATCTACCACCCACCTACCACTATCAGATTAGAGCCATAAGGGAGACTAGACATCTACCACCCCACTACCACTATCAGATTAGAGCCATAGGGGAGACTAGACATCTACCACTATCAGATTAGAGCCATAAAGGAGACTAGACATCTAACACTATCAGATTAGAGCCATAAGGGAGACTAGACATCTAACACTATCAGATTAGAGCCATAAGGGAGACTAGACATCTACCACTCCACTACCACTATCAGATTAGAGCCATAAGGGAGACTAGACATCTACCACCCCACTACCACTATCAGATTAGAGCCATAAAGTAGACTAGACATCAACAACGCTGCTACCACTATCAGATTAGAGCCATAAAGTAGACTCGACATCTACCACCCCACTACCACTATCAGATTAGAGCCATAAGAAAGATTAGACATCTACCACCCCACTACCACAATCAGATTAGTGCCATAAAGTAGACTAGATATCTACCACTATCAGATTAGAGCCATAAGGGAGACTAGACATCTACCACCCACCTACCACTATCAGATTAGAGCCATAAGGGAGACTAGACATCTACCACCCCACTACCCATATCAGATTAGAGCCATAAGGGAGACTAGACATCTACCACCCCACTACCACTATCAGATTAGAGCCATAAGGTAGACTAGACATCTACCACCCCACTACCACTATCAGATTAGAGCCATAAGGGAGACTAGACATCTACCACCCACCTACCACTATCAGATTAGAGCCATAAGGGAGACTAGACATCTACCACCCCACTACCACTATCAGATTAGAGCCATAGGGGAGACTAGACATCTACCACTATCAGATTAGAGCCATAAAGGAGACTAGACATCTAACACTATCAGATTAGAGCCATAAGGGAGACTAGACATCTAACACTATCAGATTAGAGCCATAAGGGAGACTAGACATCTACCACTCCACTACCACTATCAGATTAGAGCCATAAGGGAGACTAGACATCTACCACCCCACTACCACTATCAGATTAGAGCCATAAAGTAGACTAGACATCAACAACGCTGCTACCACTATCAGATTAGAGCCATAAAGTAGACTCGACATCTACCACCCCACTACCACTATCAGATTAGAGCCATAAGAAAGATTAGACATCTACCACCCTACTACCACTATCAGATTAGAGCCATAAAGTAGACTAGACATCTACCACCCCACTACCACTATCAGTTTAGAGCCATAAAGTAGACTAGACATCTACCACCCTGCTACCACTATCAGATTAGAGCCATAAAGTAGACTAGACATCTACCACCCCACTACCACTATCAGATTAGAGCCATAAGGGAGTTTAGACATCTACCACCCCACTACCACTATCAGATTAGAGCCATAAAGGAGACTAGACATCTACCACCCCACTACCACTATCAGATTAGAGCACTATGGGAGTCTAGACATCTACTGCCCAACTACCAATATCAGATTAGAGCCATAAAAGAGACTAGACATCTACCACCCAACTACCACTATCAGATTAGAGCCATAAAGTAGACTAGACATCTACCACCCCACTACCACTATCAGATTAGAGACATAAGGGAGACTAGACATCTACTACCCTACTACCAATATCAGATTAGACACATAAGGGAGACTAGACATCTACTAACCCACTACCACTATCAGATTAGAGCCATAAGGGAGTCCAGACATCTACTGCCCAACTACAACTATCAGATGAGAGCCATAAGGGAGACTAGACATCTACCACCCCACTACCACTATCAGATTAGAGCCATAAAGTAGACTAGACATCTACCACCCCACTACCACAATCAGATTAGTGCCATAAAGTAGACTAGATATCTACCACTATCAGATTAGAGCCATAAAGGAGACTAGACATCTACCACCCACCTACCACTATCAGATTAGAGCCATAAGGGAGACTAGACATCTACCACCCCACTACCCATATCAGATTAGAGCCATAAGGGAGACTAGACATCTACCACCCCACTACCACTATCAGATTAGAGCCATAAGGTAGACTAGACATCTACCACCCCACTACCACTATCAGATTAGAGCCATAAGGGAGACTAGACATCTACCACCCACCTACCACTATCAGATTAGAGCCATAAGGGAGACTAGACATCTACCACCCCACTACCACTATCAGATTAGAGCCATAAGGGAGACTAGACATCTACCACTATCAGATTAGAGCGATAAGGGAGACTAGACATCTACCACCCCACTACCACTATCAGATTAGAGCCATAGGGGAGACTAGACATCTACCACTATCAGATTAGAGCCATAAAGGAGACTAGACATCTAACACTATCAGATTAGAGCCATAAGGGAGACTAGACATCTAACACTATCAGATTAGAGCCATAAGGGAGACTAGACATCTAACACCCCACTACCACTATCAGATTAGAGCCATAAGGGAGACTAGACATCTAACACTATCAGATTAGAGCCATAAGGGAGACTAGACATCTAACACTATCAGATTAGAGCCATAAGGGAGACTAGACATCTAACACTATCAGATTAGAGCCATAAGGGAGACTAGACATCTACCACTCCACTACCACTATCAGATTAGAGCCATAAGGGAGACTAGACATCTACCACCCCACTACCACTATCAGATTAGAGCCATAAAGTAGACTAGACATCAACCACGCTGCTACCACTATCAGATTAGAGCCATAAAGTAGACTCGACATCTACCACCCCACTACCACTATCAGATTAGAGCCATAAGAAAGATTAGACATCTACCACCCTACTACCACTATCAGATTAGAGCCATAAAGTAGACTAGACATCTACCACCCCACTACCACTATCAGTTTAGAGCCATAAAGTAGACTAGACATCTACCACCCCACTACCACTATCAGATTAGAGCCATAAAGTAGACTAGACATCTACCACCCCACTACCACTATCAGATTAGAGCCATAAGGGAGTTTAGACATCTACCACCCCACTACCACTATCAGATTAGAGCCATAAAGGAGACTAGACATCTACCACCCCACTACCACTATCAGATTAGAGCAATATGGGAGTCTAGACATCTACTGCCCAACTACCAATATCAGATTAGAGCCATAAAAGAGACTAGACATCTACCACCCAACTACCACTATCAGATTAGAGCCATAAAGTAGACTAGACATCTACCACCCCACTACCACTATCAGATTAGAGACATAAGGGAGACTAGACATCTACTACCCTACTACCAATATCAGATTAGACACATAAGGGAGACTAGACATCTACTAACCCACTACCACTATCAGATTAGAGCCATAAGGGAGTCCAGACATCTACTGCCCAACTACAACTATCAGATTAGAGCCATAAGGGAGACTAGACATCTACCACCCCACTACCACTATCAGATTAGAGCCATAAAGTAGACTCGACATCTACCACCCCACTACCACTATCAGATTAGAGCCATAAAGTAGACTAGACATCTACCACCCCACTACCACTATCAGTTTAGAGCCATAAAGTAGACTAGACATCTACCACCCTGCTACCACTATCAGATTAGACCCATAAAGTAGACTAGACATCTACCACCCACCTACCACTATCAGATTAGAGCCATAAGGGAGACTAGACATCTACCAACCCACTACCACTATCAGATTAGAGCCATAAGGGAGACTAGACATCTACCACTATCAGATTAGAGCCATAAGGGAGACTAGACATCTACCACCCACCTACCACTATCAGATTAGAGCCATAAGGGAGACTAGACATCTACCACCCCACTACCACTATCAGATTAGAGCCATAAGGGAGTCTAGACATCTACCACCCCACTACCACTATCAGATTAGAGCAATAAGGGAGACTAGACATCTACCACTATCAGATTAGAGCCATAAGGGAGACTAGACATCTACCACCCCACTACCACTATCAGATTAGAGCCATAAGGGAGACTAGACATCTACCACCCCACTACCACTATCAGATTAGAGCCATAAGGTAGACTAGACATCTACCTACCCACTACCACTATCAGATTAGAGCCATAGGGGAGACTAGACATCTACCACTATCAGATTAGAGCCATAAAGGAGACTAGACATCTACCACTATCAGATTAGAGCCATAAGGGAGACTAGACATCTACCACTCCACTACCACTATCAGATTAGAGCCATAAGGGAGACTAGACATCTACCACCCAACTACCACTATCAGATTAGAGCCATAAAGTAGACTAGACATCTACCACCCTGCTACCACTATCAGATTAGAGCCATAAAGTAGACTCGACATCTACCACCCCACTACCACTATCAGATTCGAGCCATAAGAAAGATTAGACATCTACCACCCTACTACCACTATCAGATTAGAGCCATAAGGGAGACTAGACATCTACCACCCCACTACCACTATCAGATTAGAGCCATAAGGTAGACTAGACATCTACCTACCCACTACCACTATCAGATTAGAGCCATAGGGGAGACTAGACATCTACCACTATCAGATTAGAGCCATAAAGGAGACTAGACATCTACCACTATCAGATTAGAGCCATAAGGGAGACTAGACATCTACCACCCCACTACCACTATCAGATTAGAGCCATAAAGTAGACTAGACATCTACCACCCTGCTACCACTATCAGATTAGAGCCATAAAGTAGACTCGACATCTACCACCCCACTACCACTATCAGATTCGAGCCATAAGAAAGATTAGACATCTACCACCCTACTACCACTATCAGATTAGAGCCATAAAGTAGACTAGACATCTACCACCCCACTACCACTATCAGATTAGAGCCATAAGGTAGAGTAGACATCTACTACCCCACTACCACTATCAGATTAGAGCCATAACGTAGACTAGACATCTACCACCCCACTACCACTATCAGATTAGAGCCATAAGGGAGACTAGACATCTATCACCCACCTACCACTATCAGAATAGAGCCATAAGGGAGACTAGACATCTACCACCCCACTACCACTATCAGATTACAGCCATAAGGGAGACTAGACATCTACCACCCCACTACCACTATCAGATTAGAGCCATAAAGTAGACTAGACATCTACCACCCCACTACCACAATCAGATTAGTGCCATAAAGTAGACTAGATATCTACCACTATCAGATTAGAGCCATAAAGGAGACTAGACATCTACCACCCACCTACCACTATCAGATTAGAGCCATAAGGGAGACTAGACATCTACCACCCCACTACCCATATCAGATTAGAGCCATAAGGGAGACTAGACATCTACCACCCCACTACCACTATCAGATTAGAGCCATAAGGTAGACTAGACATCTACCACCCCACTACCACTATCAGATTAGAGCCATAAGGGAGACTAGACATCTACCACCCACCTACCACTATCAGATTAGAGCCATAAGGGAGACTAGACATCTACCACCCACCTACCACTATCAGATTAGAGCCATAAGGGAGACTAGACATCTACCACTATCAGATTAGAGCGATAAGGGAGACTAGACATCTACCACCCCACTACCACTATCAGATTAGAGCCATAGGGGAGCATAGACATCTACCACTATCAGATTAGAGCCATAAAGGAGACTAGACATCTAACACTATCAGATTAGAGCCATAAGGGAGACTAGACATCTAACACTATCAGATTAGAGCCATAAGGGAGACTAGACATCTACCACTCCACTACCACTATCAGATTAGAGCCATAAGGGAGACTAGACATCTACCACCCCACTACCACTATCAGATTAGAGCCATAAAGTTGACTAGACATCAACCACGCTGCTACCACTATCAGATTAGAGCCATAAAGTAGACTCGACATCTACCACCCCACTACCACTATCAGATTAGAGCCATAAGAAAGATTAGACATCTACCACCCTACTACCACTATCAGATTAGAGCCATAAAGTAGACTAGACATCTACCACCCCACTACCACTATCAGTTTAGAGCCATAAAGTAGATTAGACATCTACCACCCCACTACCACTATCAGATTAGAGCCATAAAGTAGACTAGACATCTACCACCCCACTACCACTATCAGATTAGAGCCATAAGGGAGTTTAGACATCTACCACCCCACTACCACTATCAGATTAGAGCCATAAAGGAGACTAGACATCTACCACCCCACTACCACTATCAGATTAGAGCAATATGGGAGTCTAGACATCTACTGCCCAACTACCAATATCAGATTAGAGCCATAAAAGAGACTAGACATCTACCACCCAACTACCACTATCAGATTAGAGCCATAAAGTAGACTAGACATCTACCACCCCACTACCACTATCAGATTAGAGACATAAGGGAGACTAGACATCTACTACCCTACTACCAATATCAGATTAGACACATAAGGGAGACTAGACATCTACTAACCCACTACCACTATCAGATTAGAGCCATAAGGGAGTCCAGACATCTACTGCCCAACTACAACTATCAGATTAGAGCCATAAGGGAGACTAGACATCTACCACCCCACTACCACTATCAGATTAGAGCCATAAGGGAGACTAGACATCTACCACCCAACTACCACTATCAGATTAGAGCCATAAAGTAGACTCGACATCTACCACCCCACTACCACTATCAGATTAGAGCCATAAAGTAGACTAGACATCTACCACCCCACTACCACTATCAGTTTAGAGCCATAAAGTAGACTAGACATCTACCACCCTGCTACCACTATCAGATTAGACCCATAAAGTAGACTAGACATCTACCACCCACCTACCACTATCAGATTAGAGCCATAAGGGAGACTAGACATCTACCAACCCACTACCACTATCAGATTAGAGCCATAAGGGAGACTAGACATCTACCACTATCAGATTAGAGCCATAAGGGAGACTAGACATCTACCACCCACCTACCACTATCAGATTAGAGCCATAAGGGAGACTAGACATCTACCACCCCACTACCACTATCAGATTAGAGCCATAAGGGAGTCTAGACATCTACCACCCCACTACCACTATCAGATTAGAGCAATAAGGGAGACTAGACATCTACCACTATCAGATTAGAGCCATAAGGGAGACTAGACATCTACCACCCCACTACCACTATCAGATTAGAGCCATAAGGGAGACTAGACATCTACCACCCCACTACCACTATCAGATTAGAGCCATAAGGTAGACTAGACATCTACCTACCCACTACCACTATCAGATTAGAGCCATAGGGGAGACTAGACATCTACCACTATCAGATTAGAGCCATAAAGGAGACTAGACATCTACCACTATCAGATTAGAGCCATAAGGGAGACTAGACATCTACCACTCCACTACCACTATCAGATTAGAGCCATAAGGGAGACTAGACATCTACCACCCAACTACCACTATCAGATTAGAGCCATAAAGTAGACTAGACATCTACCACCCTGCTACCACTATCAGATTAGAGCCATAAAGTAGACTCGACATCTACCACCCCACTACCACTATCAGATTCGAGCCATAAGAAAGATTAGACATCTACCACCCTACTACCACTATCAGATTAGAGCCATAAGGGAGACTAGACATCTACCACCCCACTACCACTATCAGATTAGAGCCATAAGGTAGACTAGACATCTACCTACCCACTACCACTATCAGATTAGAGCCATAGGGGAGACTAGACATCTACCACTATCAGATTAGAGCCATAAAGGAGACTAGACATCTACCACTATCAGATTAGAGCCATAAGGGAGACTAGACATCTACCACCCCACTACCACTATCAGATTAGAGCCATAAAGTAGACTAGACATCTACCACCCTGCTACCACTATCAGATTAGAGCCATAAAGTAGACTCGACATCTACCACCCCACTACCACTATCAGATTCGAGCCATAAGAAAGATTAGACATCTACCACCCTACTACCACTATCAGATTAGAGCCATAAAGTAGACTAGACATCTACCACCCCACTACCACTATCAGATTAGAGCCATAAGGTAGAGTAGACATCTACTACCCCACTACCACTATCAGATTAGAGCCATAACGTAGACTAGACATCTACCACCCCACTACCACTATCAGATTAGAGCCATAAGGGAGACTAGACATCTACCACCCACCTACCACTATCAGAATAGAGCCATAAGGGAGACTAGACATCTACCACCCCACTACCACTATCAGATTACAGCCATAAGGGAGACTAGACATCTACCACCCCACTACCACTATCAGATTAGAGCCATAAAGTAGACTAGACATCTACCACCCACCTACCACTATCAGATTAGAGCCATAAGGGAGACTAGACATCTACCACCCACCTACCACTATCAGATTAGAGCCATAAGGGAGGCTAGACATCTACCACCCCACTACCACTATCAGATTAGAGCCATAAGGGAGACTAGACATCTACCACTATCAGATTAGAGCCATAAGGGAGACTAGACATCTACCACCCCACTACCACTATCAGATTAGAGCCATAAGGGAGACTAGACATCTACCACTATCAGATTAGAGCCATAAGGGAGACTAGACATCTACACACCACTACCACTATCAGATTAGAGCTATAAAGGAGACAAGACATCTACCACCCCACCCCACTACCACTATCAGATTAGAGCCATAGGGGAGACTAGACATCTACCACTATCAGATTAGAGCCATAAAGGAGACTAGACATCTACCACTATCAGATTAGAGCCATAAGGGAGACTATACATCTACCACTATCAGATTAGAGCCATAAGGGAGACTAGACATCTACCACCCCACTACCACTATCAGATTAGAGCCATAAGGTAGACTAGACATCTACCACCCCACTACCACTATCAGATTAGAGCCATAAGGGAGCCTAGACATCTACCACCCACCTACCACTATCAGATTAGAGCCATAAGGGAGACTAGACATCTACCACCCCACTACCACTATCAGATTAGAGCCATAAGGGAGACTAGACATCTACCACTATCAGATTAGAGCCTTAAGGGAGAGTAGACATCTACCACCCCACTACCACTATCAGATTAGAGCCATAAGCGAGACTAGACATCTACCACTATCAGATTAGAGCCATAAGGGAGACTAGACATCTACCACCCCACTACCACTGTCAGATTAGAGCTATAAAGGAGACTAGACATCTACCACCCCACTACCACTATCAGATTAGAGCCATAGGGGAGACTAGACATCTACCACTATCAGATTAGAGCCATAAAGGAGACTAGACATCTACCACTATCAGTTTAGAGCCATAAGGGAGACTAGACATCTACCACTATCAGATTAGAGCCATAAGGGAGACTAGACATCTACCACTCCACTACCACTATCAGATTAGAGCCATAAGGGAGACTAGACATCTACCACCCCACTACCACTATCAGATTAGAGCCATAAAGTAGACTAGACATCCAACACCCTGCTACCACTATCAGATTAGAGCCATAAAGTAGACTCGACATCTACCACCCCACTACCATTATCAGATTAGAGCCATAAGAAAGATTAGACATCTACCACCCTACTACCACTATCAGATTAGAGCCATAAAGTAGACTAGACATCTACCACCCCACTACCACTATCAGATTAGAGCCATAAGGTAGTGTCGACATCTACTACCCCACTACCACTATCAGATTAGAGCCATAAAGTAGACTAGACATCTACCACCCCACTACCACTATCAGATTAGAGCCATAAGGGAGACTAGACATCTACCACCCACCTACCACTATCAGATTAGAGCCATAAGGGAGACTAGACATCTACCACCCCACTACCACTATCAGATTAGAGCCATAAGGGAGACTAGACATCTACCACCCCACTACCACTATCAGATTAGAGCCATAAGGGAGACTAGACATCTACCACCCACCTACCACTATCAGATTAGAGCCATAAGGGAGACTAGACATCTACCACCCCACTACCACTATCAGATTAGAGCCATAAGGTAGACTAGACATCTACCTACCCACTACCACTATCAGATTAGAGCCATAGGGGAGACTAGACATCTACCACTATCAGATTAGAGCCATAAAGGAGACTAGACATCTACCACTATCAGATTAGAGCCATAAGGGAGACTAGACATCTACCACCCCACTACCACTATCAGATTAGAGCCATAAAGTAGACTAGACATCTACCACCCTGCTACCACTATCAGATTAGAGCCATAAAGTAGACTCGACATCTACCACCCCACTACCACTATCAGATTCGAGCCATAAGAAAGATTAGACATCTACCACCCTACTACCACTATCAGATTAGAGCCATAAAGTAGACTAGACATCTACCACCCCACTACCACTATCAGATTAGAGCCATAAGGTAGAGTAGACATCTACTACCCCACTACCACTATCAGATTAGAGCCATAACGTAGACTAGACATCTACCACCCCACTACCACTATCAGATTAGAGCCATAAGGGAGACTAGACATCTACCACCCACCTACCACTATCAGAATAGAGCCATAAGGGAGACTAGACATCTACCACCCCACTACCACTATCAGATTACAGCCATAAGGGAGACTAGACATCTACCACCCCACTACCACTATCAGATTAGAGCCATAAAGTAGACTAGACATCTACCACCCACCTACCACTATCAGATTAGAGCCATAAGGGAGACTAGACATCTACCACCCACCTACCACTATTAGATTAGAGCCATAAGGGAGACTAGACATCTAACACCCCACTACCACTATCAGATTAGAGCCATAAGGGAGACTAGACATCTACCACTATCAGATTAGAGCCATAAGGGAGACTAGACATCTACCACCCCACTACCACTATCAGATTAGAGCCATAAGGGAGACTAGACATCTACCACTATCAGATTAGAGCCATAAGGGAGACTAGACATCTACACACCACTACCACTATCAGATTAGAGCTATAAAGGAGACAAGACATCTACCACCCCACCCCACTACCACTATCAGATTAGAGCCATAGGGGAGACTAGACATCTACCACTATCAGATTAGAGCCATAAAGGAGACTAGACATCTACCACTATCAGATTAGAGCCATAAGGGAGACTAGACATCTACCACTATCAGATTAGAGCCATAAGGGAGACTAGACATCTACCACCCCACTACCACTATCAGATTAGAGCCATAAGGTAGACTAGACATCTACCACCCCACTACCACTATCAGATTAGAGCCATAAGGGAGACTAGACATCTACCACCCACCTACCACTATCAGATTAGAGCCATAAGGGAGACTAGACATCTACCACCCCACTACCACTACCAGATTAGAGCCATAAGGGAGACTAGACATCTACCACTATCAGATTAGAGCCTTAAGGGAGAGTAGACATCTACCACCCCACTACCACTATCAGATTAGAGCCATAAGCGAGACTAGACATCTACCACTATCAGATTAGAGCCATAAGGGAGACTAGACATCTACCACCCCACTACCACTGTCAGATTAGAGCTATAAAGGAGACTAGACATCTACCACCCCACTACCACTATCAGATTAGAGCCATAGGGGAGACTAGACATCTACCACTATCAGATTAGAGCCATAAAGGAGACTAGACATCTACCACTATCAGTTTAGAGCCATAAGGGAGACTAGACATCTACCACTATCAGATTAGAGCCATAAGGGAGACTAGACATCTACCACCCACCTACCACTATCAGATTAGAGCCATAAGGGAGACTAGACATCTACCACCCCACTACCACTATCAGATTAGAGCCATAAAGTAGACTAGACATCCAACACCCTGCTACCACTATCAGATTAGAGCCATAAAGTAGACTCGACATCTACCACCCCACTACCATTATCAGATTAGAGCCATAAGAAAGATTAGACATCTACCACCCTACTACCACTATCAGATTAGAGCCATAAAGTAGACTAGACATCTACCACCCCACTACCACTATCAGATTAGAGCCATAAGGTAGTGTCGACATCTACTACCCCACTACCACTATCAGATTAGAGCCATAAAGTAGACTAGACATCTACCACCCCACTACCACTATCAGATTAGAGCCATAAGGGAGACTAGACATCTACCACCCACCTACCACTATCAGATTAGAGCCATAAGGGAGACTAGACATCTACCACCCCACTACCACTATCAGATTAGAGCCATAAGGGAGACTAGACATCTACCACCCCACTACCACTATCAGATTAGAGCCATAAGGGAGACTAGACATCTACCACCCACCTACCACTATCAGATTAGAGCCATAAGGGAGACTAGACATCTACCACCCCACTACCACTATCAGATTAGAGCCATAGGGGAGACTAGACATCTACCACTATCAGATTAGAGCCTTAAGGGAGACTAGACATCTACCACCCCACTACCACTATCAGATTAGAGCCATAAGGGAGACTAGACATCTACCACCCCACTACCACTGTCAGATTAGAGCTATAAAGGAGACTAGACATCTACCACCCCACTACCACTATCAGATTAGAGCCATAGGGGAGACTAGACATCTACCACTATCAGATTAGAGCCATAAAGGAGACTAGACATCTACCACTATCAGTTTAGATCCATAAGGGAGACTAGACATCTACCACTATCAGATTAGAGCCATAAGGGAGACTAGACATCTACCACTCCACTACCACTATCATATTAGAGCCATAAGGGAGACTAGACATCTACCACCCCACTACCACTATCAGATTAGAGCCATAAGGTAGAGTCGACATCTACTACCCCACTACCACTATCAGATTAGAGCCATAAAGTAGACTAGATATCTACCACCCCACTACCACTATCAGATTAGAGCCATAAGGGAGACTAGACATCTACCACCCACCTACCACTATCAGATTAGAGCCATAAGGGAGACTAGACATCTACCACCCACCTACCACTATCAGATTAGAGCCATAAGGGAGACTAGACATCTACCACCCCACTACCACTATCAGATTAGAGCCATAGGGGAGACTAGACATCTACCACTATCAGATTAGAGCCTTACGGGAGACTAGACATCTACCACCCCACTACCACTATCAGATTAGAGCCATAAAGGAGACTAGACATCTACCACCCCACTACCACTGTCAGATTAGAGCTATAAAGGAGACTAGACATCTACCACCCCACTACCACTATCAGATTAGAGCCATAGGGGAGACTAGACATCTACCACTATCAGATTAGAGCCATAAAGGAGACTAGACATCTACCACTATCAGTTTAGAGCCATAAGGGAGACTAGACATCTACCACTATCAGATTAGAGCCATAAGGGAGACTAGACATCTACCACTCCACTACCACTATCAGATTAGAGCCATAAGGGAGACTAGACATCTACCACCCCACTACCACTATCAGATTAGAGCCATAAAGTAGACTAGACATCCACCACCCTGCTACCACTATCAGATTAGAGCCATAAAGTAGACTCGACATCTACCACCCCACTACCACTATCAGATTAGAGCCATAAGAAAGATTAGACATCTACCACCCTACTACCACTATCAGATTAGAGCCATAAAGTAGACTAGACATCTACCACTATCAGTTTAGAGCCATAAGGGAGACTAGACATCTACCACTATCAGATTAGAGCCATAAAGGAGACTAGACATCTACCACTATCAGATTAGAGCCATAAAGGAGACTAGACATCTACCACTATCAGTTTAGAGCCATAAGGGAGACTAGACATCTACCACTATCAGATTAGAGCCATAAGGGAGACTAGACATCTACCACTATCAGATTAGAGCCATAAGGGAGACTAGACATCTACCACCCCACTACCACTATCAGATTAGAGCCATAAGGTAGACTAGACATCTACCACCCCACTACCACTATCAGATTAGAGCCATAAGGGAGACTAGACATCTACCACCCACCTACCACTATCAGATTAGAGCCATAAGGGAGACTAGACATCTACCACCCCACTACCACTATCAGATTAGAGCCATAAGGGAGACTAGACATCTACCACTATCAGATTAGAGCCTTAAGGGAGACTAGACATCTACCACCCCACTACCACTATCAGATTAGAGCCATAAGGGAGACTAGACATCTACCACTATCAGATTAGAGCCATAAGGGAGACTAGACATCTACCACTATCAGATTAGAGCCATAAGGGAGACTAGACATCTACCACCCCACTACCACTATCAGATTAGAGCCATAAGGTAGACTAGACATCTACCACCCCACTACCACTATCAGATTAGAGCCATAAGGGAGACTAGACATCTACCACCCACCTACCACTATCAGATTAGAGCCATAAGGGAGACTAGACATCTACCACCCCACTACCACTATCAGATTAGAGCCATAAGGGAGACTAGACATCTACCACTATCAGATTAGAGCCTTAAGGGAGACTAGACATCTACCACCCCACTACCACTATCAGATTAGAGCCATAAGGGAGACTAGACATCTACCACTATCAGATTAGAGCCATAAGGGAGACTAGACATCTACCACCCCACTGCCACTGTCAGATTAGAGCTATAAAGGAGACTAGACATCTACCACCCCACTACCACTATCAGATTAGAGCCATAGGGGAGACTAGACATCTACCACTATCAGATTAGAGCCATAAAGGAGACTAGACATCTACCACTATCAGTTTAGAGCCATAAGGGAGACTAGACATCTACCACTATCAGATTAGAGCCATAAGGGAGACTAGACATCTACCACTCCACTACCACTATCAGATTAGAGCCATAAGGGAGACTAGACATCTACCACCCCACTACCACTATCAGATTAGAGCCATAAAGTAGACTAGACATCCAACACCCTGCTACCACTATCAGATTAGAGCCATAAAGTAGACTCGACATCTACCACCCCACTACCATTATCAGATTAGAGCCATAAGAAAGATTAGACATCTACCACCCTACTACCACTATCAGATTAGAGCCATAAAGTAGACTAGACATCTACCACCCCACTACCACTATCAGATTAGAGCCATAAGGTAGTGTCGACATCTACTACCCCACTACCACTATCAGATTAGAGCCATAAAGTAGACTAGACATCTACCACCCCACTACCACTATCAGATTAGAGCCATAAGGGAGACTAGACATCTACCACCCACCTACCACTATCAGATTAGAGCCATAAGGGAGACTAGACATCTACCACCCCACTACCACTATCAGATTAGAGCCATAAGGGAGACTAGACATCTACCACCCCACTACCACTATCAGATTAGAGCCATAAGGGAGACTAGACATCTACCACCCACCTACCACTATCAGATTAGAGCCATAAGGGAGACTAGACATCTACCACCCCACTACCACTATCAGATTAGAGACATAGGGGAGACTAGACATCTACCACTATCAGATTAGAGCCTTAAGGGAGACTAGACATCTACCACCCCACTACCACTATCAGATTAGAGCCATAAGGGAGACTAGACATCTACCACCCCACTACCACTGTCAGATTAGAGCTATAAAGGAGACTAGACATCTACCACCCCACTACCACTATCAGATTAGAGCCATAGGGGAGACTAGACATCTACCACTATCAGATTAGAGCCATAAAGGAGACTAGACATCTACCACTATCAGTTTAGAGCCATAAGGGAGACTAGACATCTACCACTATCAGATTAGAGCCATAAGGGAGACTAGACATCTACCACTCCACTACCACTATCATATTAGAGCCATAAGGGAGACTAGACATCTACCACCCCACTACCACTATCAGATTAGAGCCATAAGGTAGAGTCGACATCTACTACCCCACTACCACTATCAGATTAGAGCCATAAAGTAGACTAGATATCTACCACCCCACTACCACTATCAGATTAGAGCCATAAGGGAGACTAGACATCTACCACCCACCTACCACTATCAGATTAGAGCCATAAGGGAGACTAGACATCTACCACCCCACTACCACTATCAGATTAGAGCAATAAGGGAGACTAGACATCTACCACCCCACTACCACTATCAGATTAGAGCCATAAGGGAGACTAGACATCTACCACCCACCTACCACTATCAGATTAGAGCCATAAGGGAGACTAGACATCTACCACCCCACTACCACTATCAGATTAGAGCCATAGGGGAGACTAGACATCTACCACTATCAGATTAGAGCCTTAAGGGAGACTAGACATCTACCACCCCACTACCACTATCAGATTAGAGCCATAAAGGAGACTAGACATCTACCACCCCACTACCACTGTCAGATTAGAGCTATAAAGGAGACTAGACATCTACCACCCCACTACCACTATCAGATTAGAGCCATAGGGGAGACTAGACATCTACCACTATCAGATTAGAGCCATAAAGGAGACTAGAATTCTACCACTATCAGTTTAGAGCCATAAGGGAGACTAGACATCTACCACTATCAGATTAGAGCCATAAGGGAGACTAGACATCTACGACTCCACTACCACTATCAGATTAGAGCCATAAGGGAGACTAGACATCTACCACCCCACTACCACTATCAGATTAGAGCCATAAAGTAGACTAGACATCCACCACCCTGCTACCACTATCAGATTAGAGCCATAAAGTAGACTCGACATCTACCACCCCACTACCACTATCAGATTAGAGCCATAAGAAAGATTAGACATCTACCACCCTACTACCACTATCAGATTAGAGCCATAAAGTAGACTAGACATCTACCACTATCAGTTTAGAGCCATAAGGGAGACTAGACATCTACCACTATCAGATTAGAGCCATAAAGGAGACTAGACATCTACCACTATCAGATTAGAGCCATAAAGGAGACTAGACATCTACCACTATCAGTTTAGAGCCATAAGGGAGACTAGACATCTACCACTATCAGATTAGAGCCATAAGGGAGACTAGACATCTACCACTCCACTACCACTATCAGATTAGAGCCATAAGGGAGACTAGACATCTACCACCCCACTACCACTATCAGATTAGAGCCATAAAGTAGACTAGACATCCACCACCCTGCTACCACTATCAGATTAGAGCCATAAAGTAGACTCGACATCTACCACCTCACTACCATTATCAGATTAGAGCCATAAGAAAGATTAGACATCTACCACCCTACTACCACTATCAGATTAGAGCCATAAAGTAGACTAGACATCTACCACCCCACTACCACTATCAGATTAGAGCCATAAGGTAGTGTCGACATCTACTACCCCACTACCACTATCAGATTAGAGCCATAAAGTAGACTAGACATCTACCACCCCACTACCACTATCAGATTAGAGCCATAAGGGAGACTAGACATCTACCACCCACCTACCACTATCAGATTAGAGCCATAAGGGAGACTAGACATCTACCACCCCACTACCACTATCAGATTAGAGCCATTAGGGAGACTAGACATCTACCACCCCACTACCACTATCAGATTAGAGTCATAAGGGAGACTAGACATCTACCACCCCACTACCACTATCAGATTAGAGCCATAGGGGAGACTAGACATCTACCACTATCAGATTAGAGCCTTAAGGGAGACTAGACATATACCACCCCACTACCACTATCAGATTAGAGCCATAAGGGAGACTAGACATCTACCACCCCACTACCACTGTCAGATTAGAGCTATAAAGGAGACTAGACATCTACCACCCCACTACCACTATCAGATTAGAGCCATAGGGGAGACTAGACATCTACCACTATCAGATTAGAGCCATAAAGGAGACTAGACATCTACCACTATCAGTTTAGAGCCATAAGGGAGACTAGACATCTACCACTATCAGATTAGAGCCATAAGGGAGACTAGACATCTACCACTCCACTACCACTATCATATTAGAGCCATAAGGGAGACTAGACATCTACCACCCCACTACCACTATCAGATTATAGCAATAAGGTAGAGTCGACATCTACTACCCCACTACCACTATCAGATTAGAGCCATAAAGTAGACTAGATATCTACCACCCCACTACCACTATCAGATTAGAGCCATAAGGGAGACTAGACATCTACCACCCACCTACCACTATCAGATTAGAGCCATAAGGGAGACTAGACATCTACCACCCCACTACCACTATCAGATTAGAGCAATAAGGGAGACTAGACATCTACCACCCCACTACCACTATCAGATTAGAGCCATAAGGGAGACTAGACATCTACCACCCACCTACCACTATCAGATTAGAGCCATAAGGGAGACTAGACATCTACCACCCCACTACCACTATCAGATTAGAGCCATAAGGGAGTCTAGACATCTACCACCCCACTACCACTATCAGATTAGAGCCATAGGGGAGACTAGACATCTACCACTATCAGATTAGAGCCATAAAGGAGACTAGACATCTACCACCCCACTACCACTGTCAGATTAGAGCTATAAAGGAGACTAGACATCTACCACCCCACTACCACTATCAGATTAGAGCCATAGGGGAGACTAGACATCTACCACTATCAGATTAGAGCCATAAAGGAGACTAGACATCTACCACTATCAGTTTAGAGCCATAAGGGAGACTAGACATCTACCACTATCAGATTAGAGCCATAAGGGAGACTAGACATCTACCACTCCACTACCACTATCAGATTAGAGCCATAAGGGAGACTAGACATCTACCACCCCACTACCACTATCAGATTAGAGCCATAAAGTAGACTAGACATCCACCACCCTGCTACCACTATCAGATTAGAGCCATAAAGTAGACTCGACATCTACCACCCCACTACCACTATCAGATTAGAGCCATAAGAAAGATTAGACATCTACCACCCTACTACCACTATCAGATTAGAGCCATAAAGTAGACTAGACATCTACCACTATCAGTTTAGAGCCATAAGGGAGACTAGACATCTACCACTATCAGATTAGAGCCATAAAGGAGACTAGACATCTACCACTATCAGATTAGAGCCATAAAGGAGACTAGACATCTACCACTATCAGTTTAGAGCCATAAGGGAGACTAGACATCTACCACTATCAGATTAGAGCCATAAGGGAGACTAGACATCTACCACTATCAGATTAGAGCCATAAGGGAGACTAGACATCTACCACCCCACTACCACTATCAGATTAGAGCCATAAGGTAGACTAGACATCTACCACCCCACTACCACTATCAGATTAGAGCCATAAGGGAGACTAGACATCTACCACCCACCTACCACTATCAGATTAGAGCCATAAGGGAGACTAGACATCTACCACCCCACTACCACTATCAGATTAGAGCCATAAGGGAGACTAGACATCTACCACTATCAGATTAGAGCCTTAAGGGAGACTAGACATCTACCACCCCACTACCACTATCAGATTAGAGCCATAAGGGAGACTAGACATCTACCACTATCAGATTAGAGCCATAAGGGAGACTAGACATCTACCACCCCACTACCACTGTCAGATTAGAGCTATAAAGGAGACTAGACATCTACCACCCCACTACCACTATCAGATTAGAGCCATAGGGGAGACTAGACATCTACCACTATCAGATTAGAGCCATAAAGGAGACTAGACATCTACCACTATCAGTTTAGAGCCATAAGGGAGACTAGACATCTACCACTATCAGATTAGAGCCATAAGGGAGACTAGACATCTACCACTCCACTACCACTATCATATTAGAGCCATAAGGGAGACTAGACATCTACCACCCCACTACCACTATCAGATTAGAGCCATAAGGTAGAGTCGACATCTACTACCCCACTACCACTATCAGATTAGAGCCATAAAGTAGACTAGATATCTACCACCCCACTACCACTATCAGATTAGAGCCATAAGGGAGACTAGACATCTACCACCCACCTACCACTATCAGATTAGAGCCATAAGGGAGACTAGACATCTACCACCCCACTACCACTATCTGATTAGAGCAATAAGGGAGACTAGACATCTACCACCCCACTACCACTATCAGATTAGAGCCATAAGGGAGACTAGACATCTACCACCCACCTACCACTATCAGATTAGAGCCATAAGGGAGACTAGACATCTACCACCCCACTACCACTATCAGATTAGAGCCATAGGGGAGACTAGACATCTACCACTATCAGATTTGAGCCTTAAGGGAGACTAGACATCTACCACCCCACTACCACTATCAGATTAGAGCCATAAAGGAGACTAGACATCTACCACCCCACTACCACTGTCAGATTAGAGCTATAAAGGAGACTAGACATCTACCACCCCACTACCACTATCAGATTAGAGCCATAGGGGAGACTAGACATCTACCACTATCAGATTAGAGCCATAAAGGAGACTAGACATCTACCACTATCAGTTTAGAGCCATAAGGGAGACTAGACATCTACCACTATAAGATTAGAGCCATAAGGGAGATTAGACATCTACCACTCCACTACCACTATCAGATTAGAGCCATAAGGGAGACTAGACATCTACCACCCCACTACCACTATCAGATTAGAGCCATAAAGTAGACTAGACATCCACCACCCTGCTACCACTATCAGATTAGAGCCATAAAGTAGACTCGACATCTACCACCCCACTACCACTATCAGATTAGAGCCATAAGAAAGATTAGACATCTACCACCCTACTACCACTATCAGATTAGAGCCATAAAGTAGACTAGACATCTACCACCCCACTACCACTATCGGATTAGAGCCATAAGGTAGAGTCGACATCTACTACCCCACTACCACTATCAGATTAGAGCCATAAAGTAGACTAGACATCTACCACCCCACTACCACTATCAGATTAGAGCCATAAGGGAGACTAGACATCTACCACCCACCTACCACTATCAGATTAGAGCCATAAGGGAGACTAGACATCTACCACCCCACTACCACTATCAGATTAGAGCCATAAGGGAGACTAGACATCTACCACCCACCTACCACTATCAGATTAGAGCCATAAGGGAGACTAGACATCTACCACTATCAGATTAGAGCCATAAGGGAGACTAGACATCTACCACCCACTACCACTATCAGATTAGAGCCATAGGGGAGACTAGACATCTACCACTATCAGATTAGAGCCATAAAGGAGACTAGACATCTACCACTATCAGATTAGAGCCATAAGGGAGACTAGACATCTACCACTATCAGATTAGAGCCATAAGGGAGACTAGACATCTACCACTCCACTACCACTATCAGATTAGAGCCATAAGGGAGACTAGACATCTACCACCCCACTACCACTATCAGATTAGAGCCATAAAGTAGACTAGACATCTACCACCCTGCTAGCACTATCAGATTAGAGCCATAAAGTAGACTCGACATCTACCACCCCACTACCACTATCAGATTAGAGCCATAAGAAAGATTAGACATCTACCACCCTACTACCACTATCAGATTAGAGCCATAAAGTAGACTAGACATCTACCACCCCACTACCACTATCAGATTAGAGCCATAAGGAAGACTAGACATCTACCACCCCACTACCACTATCAGATTAGAGCAATAAGGTAGAGTAGACATCTACTACCCCACTACCACTATCAGATTAGAGCCATAAAGTAGACTAGACATCTACTACCCCACTACCACTATCAGATTAGAGCCATAAAGTAGAGTACACATCTACCACCCCACTACCACTATCAGATTAGAGCCATAAGGGAGACTAAACATCTACCACGCCACTATCACTATCATATTAAAGCCATAAAGGAGACTAGACATCTACCACTATCAGATTAGAGCCATAAAGAAGAATAGACATCTACCACTATCAGATTAGAGCCATAAAGAAGAAAAGACATCTACCACTATCAGATTAGAGCCATAAAGGAGACTAGACATCAGATTAGAGCCTTAAAGGAGACTAGGCATCTAACACCCCACTACCACTATCAGATTAGAGCCATAAAGTAGACTAGACATCCACCACCCTGCTACCACTATCAGATTAGAGCCATAAAGTAGACTCGACATCTACCACCCCACTACCACTATCAGATTAGAGCCATAAAGTAGACTAGACATCTACCACTATCAGTTTAGAGCCATAAAGGAGACTAGACATCTACCACTATCAGATTAGAGCCATAAAGGAGACTAGACATCTACCACTATCAGATTAGAGCCATAAAGGAGACTAGACATCTACCACTATCAGTTTAGAGCCATAAGGGAAACTAGACATCTACCACTATCAGATTAGAGCCATAAGGGAGACTAGACATCTACCACTCCACTACCACTATCAGATTAGAGCCATAAGGGAGACTAGACATCTACCACCCCACTACCACTATCAGATTAGAGCCATAAAGTAGACTAGACATCCACCACCCTGCTACCACTATCAGATTAGAGCCATAAAGTAGACTCGACATCTACCACCTCACTACCATTATCAGATTAGAGCCATAAGAAAGATTAGACATCTACCACCCTACTACCACTATCAGATTAGAGCCATAAAGTAGACTAGACATCTACCACCCCACTACCACTATCAGATTAGAGCCATAAGGTAGTGTCGACATCTACTACCCCACTACCACTATCAGATTAGAGCCATAAAGTAGACTAGACATCTACCACCCCACTACCACTATCAGATTAGAGCCATAAGGGAGACTAGACATCTACCACCCACCTACCACTATCAGATTAGAGCCATAAGGGAGACTAGACATCTACCACCCCACTACCACTATCAGATTAGAGCCATTAGGGAGACTAGACATCTACCACCCCACTACCACTATCAGATTAGAGCCATAAGGGAGACTAGACATCTACCACCCACCTACCACTATCAGATTAGAGCCATAAGGGAGACTAGACATCTACCACCCCACTACCACTATCAGATTAGAGCCATAGGGGAGACTAGACATCTACCACTATCAGATTAGAGCCTTAAGGGAGACTAGACATATACCACCCCACTACCACAATCAGATTAGAGCCATAAGGGAGACTAGACATCTACCACCCCACTACCACTGTCAGATTAGAGCTATAAAGGAGACTAGACATCTACCACCCCACTACCACTATCAGATTAGAGCCATAGGGGAGACTAGACATCTACCACTATCAGATTAGAGCCATAAAGGAGACTAGACATCTACCACTATCAGTTTAGAGCCATAAGGGAGACTAGACATCTACCACTATCAGATTAGAGCCATAAGGGAGACTAGACATCTACCACTCCACTACCACTATCATATTAGAGCCATAAGGGAGACTAGACATCTACCACCCCACTACCACTATCAGATTAGAGCCATAAGGTAGAGTCGACATCTACTACCCCACTACCACTATCAGATTAGAGCCATAAAGTAGACTAGATATCTACCACCCCACTACCACTATCAGATTAGAGCCATAAGGGAGACTAGACATCTACCACCCACCTACCACTATCAGATTAGAGCCATAAGGGAGACTAGACATCTACCACCCCACTACCACTATCAGATTAGAGCAATAAGGGAGACTAGACATCTACCACCCCACTACCACTATCAGATTAGAGCCATAAAGGAGACTAGACATCTACCACCCCACTACCACTGTCAGATTAGAGCTATAAAGGAGACTAGACATCTACCACCCCACTACCACTATCAGATTAGAGCCATAGGGGAGACTAGACATCTACCACTATCAGATTAGAGCCATAAAGGAGACTAGACATCTACCACTATCAGTTTAGAGCCATAAGGGAGACTAGACATCTACCACTATAAGATTAGAGCCATAAGGGAGACTAGACATCTACCACTCCACTACCACTATCAGATTAGAGCCATAAGGGAGACTAGACATCTACCACCCCACTACCACTATCAGATTAGAGCCATAAAGTAGACTAGACATCCACCACCCTGCTACCACTATCAGATTAGAGCCATAAAGTAGACTCGACATCTACCACCCCACTACCACTATCAGATTAGAGCCATAAGAAAGATTAGACATCTACCACCCTACTACTACTATCAGATTAGAGCCATAAAGTAGACTAGACATCTACCACCCCACTACCACTATCAGATTAGAGCCATAAGGTAGAGTAGACATCTACTACCCCACTACCACTATCAGATTAGAGCCATAAAGTAGACTAGACATCTACCACCCCACTACCACTATCAGATTAGAGCCATAAGGGAGACTAGACATCTACCACCCACCTACCACTATCAGATTAGAGCCATAAGGGAGACTAGACATCTACCACCCCACTACCACTATCAGATTAGAGCCATAAGGGAGACTAGACATCTACCACCCCACTACCACTATCAGATTAGAGCCATAAGGTAGACTAGACATCTACCACCCCACTACCACTATCTGATTAGAGCCATAAGGGAGACTAGACATCTACCACCCACCTACCACTATCAGATTAGAGCCATAAGGGAGACTAGACATCTACCACTATCAGATTAGAGCCATAAGGGAGACTAGACATCTAACACCCACTACCACTATCAGATTAGAGCCATAGGGGAGACTAGACATCTACCACTATCAGATTAGAGCCATAAAGGAGACTAGACATCTACCACTATCAGATTAGAGCCATAAGGGAGACTAGACATCTACCACTATCAGATTAGAGCCATAAGGGAGACTAGACATCTACCACTCCACTACCACTATCAGATTAGAGCCATAAGGGAGACTAGACATCTACCACCCCACTACCACTATCAGATTAGAGCCATAAAGTAGACTAGACATCTACCACCCCACTACCACTATCAGATTAGAGCCATAAGGAAGACTAGACATCTACCACCCCACTACCACTAACAGATTAGAGCAATAAGGTAGAGTAGACATCTACTACCCCACTACCACTATCAGATTAGAGCCATAAAGTAGACTAGACATCTACTACCCCACTACCACTATCAGATTAGAGTCATAAAGTAGAGTAGACATCTACCACCCCACTACCACTATCAGATTAGAGCCATAAGGGAGACTAAACATCTACCACGCCACTATCACTATCATATTAAAGCCATAAAGGAGAATAGACATCTACCACTATCAGATTAGAGCCATAAAGAAGAAAAGACATCTACCACTATCAGATTAGAGCCATAAAGGAGACTAGACATCAGATTAGAGCCTTAAAGGAGGCTAGGCATCTAACACCCCACTACCACTATCAGATTAGAGCCATAAAGGAGACTAGACATCTACCACTGTCATATTAAAGCCATAAAGGAGACTAGACATCTAACACTATCAGATTAGAGCCATAAAGAAGAATAGACATCTACCACTATCAGATTAGAGCCATAAAGGAGACTAGACATCATATTAGAGCCATAAAGGAGACTAGGCATCTACCACTATCAGATTAGAGCCATAAAGAAGAATAGACATCTACCACTATCAGATTAGAGCCATAAAGGAGACTAGACATCAGATTATAGCCATAAAGGAGACTAGGCATCTACCACCCCACTACCACTATCAGATTAGAGCCATAAAGGAGACTAGACATCTACCACCCCACTACCACTATCAGACTAGAGCAATAAGGGAGACTAGACATCTAACCACCCCACTACTACTATCAGATTAGAGCCATAAGGGAGACTAGACATCTACTACCCCACTACCACTATCATATTAAAGCCAAAAGGGAGACTAGACATGTACCACCCCACTACCATTATCAGACTAGAGCAATAAGGGAGACTAGATATCTACCATCCCACTACCACAATCAAATTAGAGCCAAAAGGGAGACATCTACCACCCCACTACCACTATCAGACTAGAGCAATAAGGGAGACTAGACATCTACCATCCCACTACCACTATCAGATTAGAGCCATAAAGGAGACTACACATCTACCACCCCACTACCACTATCAGATTAGAGCCATAAAGGAGACTAGACATCTACCACCCCACTACCACTATCAGACTAGAGCAATAAGGGAGACTAGACATCTAACCACCCCACTACTACTATCAGATTAGAGCCATAAGGGAGACTAGACATCTACTACCCCACTACCACTATCATATTAAAGCCAAAAGGGAGACTAGACATGTACCACCCCACTACCATTATCAGACTAGAGCAATAAGGGAGACTAGATATCTACCATCCCACTACCACAATCAAATTAGAGCCAAAAGGGAGACATCTACCACCCCACTACCACTATCAGACTAGAGCAATAAGGGAGACTAGACATCTACCATCCCACTACCACTATCAGATTAGAGCCATAAAGGAGACTACACATCTACCACTAACAGATTAGAGCCATAAAAAAGAATAGACATCTACCACTATCAGATTAGAGCCATAAACTAGACTAGACATCTACCACCCCACTACCACTATCAGATTAGAGCAATAAGGTAGAGAAGACATCTACTACCCCACTACCACTATCAGATTAGAGCCATAAAGTAGACTAGACATCTACTACCCCACTACCACTATCAGATTAGAGCCATAAAGTAGAGTAGACATCTACCACCCCACTACCACTATCAGATTAGAGCCATAAGGGAGACTAAACATCTACCACGCCACTATCACTATCATATTAAAGCCATAAAGGAGACTAGACATCTACCACTATCAGATTAAAGCCATAAAGAAGAATAGACATCTACCACTATCAGATTAGAGCCATAAAGAAGAATAGACATCTACCACTATCAGATTAGAGCCATAAAGGAGACTAGACATCAGATTAGAGCCTTAAAAGAGACTAGGCATCTAACACCCCACTACCACTATCAGATTAGAGCCATAAAGGAGACTAGACATCTACCACTATCATATTAAAGCCATAAAGGAGACTAGACATCTAACACTATCAGATTAGAGCCATAAAGAAGAATAGACACCTACCACTATCAGATTAGAGCCATAAAGGAGACTAGACATCATATTAGAGCCATAAAGGAGACTAGGCATCTACCACTATCAGATTAGAGCCATAAAGAAGAATAGACATCTACCACTATCAGATTAGAGCCATAAAGGAGACTAGACATCAGATTATAGCCATAAAGGAGACTAGGCATCTACCACCCCACTACCACTATCAGATTAGAGCCATAAAGGAGACTAGACATCTACCACCCCACTACCACTATCAGACTAGAGCAATAAGGGAGACTAGACATCTAACCACCCCACTACTACTATCAGATTAGAGCCATAAGGGAGACTAGACATCTACTACCCCACTACCACTATCATATTAAAGCCAAAAGGGAGACTAGACATGTACCACCCCACTACCATTATCAGACTAGAGCAATAAGGGAGACTAGATATCTACCATCCCACTACCACAATCAAATTAGAGCCAAAAGGGAGACATCTACCACCCCACTACCACTATCAGACTAGAGCAATAAGGGAGACTAGACATCTACCATCCCACTACCACTATCAGATTAGAGCCATAAAGGAGACTACACATCTACCACTAACAGATTAGAGCCATAAAAAAGAATAGACATCTACCACTATCAGATTAGAGCCATAAAGTAGACTAGACATCTACCACCCCACTACCACTATCAGATTAGAGCAATAAGGTAGAGTAGACATCTACTACCCCACTACCACTATCAGATTAGAGCCATAAAGTAGACTAGACATCTACTACCCCACTACCACTATCAGATTAGAGCCATAAAGTAGAGTAGACATCTACCACCCCACTACCACTATCAGATTAGAGCCATAAGGGAGACTAAACATCTACCACGCCACTATCACTATCATATTAAAGCCATAAAGGAGACTAGACATCTACCACTATCAGATTAAAGCCATAAAGAAGAATAGACATCTACCACTATCAGATTAGAGCCATAAAGAAGAATAGACATCTACCACTATCAGATTAGAGCCATAAAGGAGACTAGACATCAGATTAGAGCCTTAAAAGAGACTAGGCATCTAACACCCCACTACCACTATCAGATTAGAGCCATAAAGGAGACTAGACATCTAACACTATCAGATTAGAGCCATAAAGAAGAATAGACACCTACCACTATCAGATTAGAGCCATAAAGGAGACTAGACATCATATTAGAGCCATAAAGGAGACTAGGCATCTACCACTATCAGATTAGAGCCATAAAGAAGAATAGACATCTACCACTATCAGATTAGAGCCATAAAGGAGACTAGACATCAGATTATAGCCATAAAGGAGACTAGGCATCTACCACCCCACTACCACTATCAGATTAGAGCCATAAAGGAGACTAGACATCTACAACCCCACTACCACTATCAGACTAGAGCAATAAGGGAGACTAGACATCTAACCACCCCACTACTACTATCAGATTAGAGCCATAAGGGAGACTAGACATCTACCACCCCACTACCACTATCATATTAAAGCCAAAAGGGAGACTAGACATGTACCACCCCACTACCACTATCAGACTAGAGCAATAAGGGAGACTAGATATCTACCATCCCACTACCACAATCAAATTAGAGCCAAAAGGGAGACATCTACCACCCCACTACCACTATCAGACTAGAGCAATAAGGGAGACTAGACATCTACCATCCCACTACCACTATCAGATTAGAGCCATAAAGGAGACTACACATCTACCACTAACAGATTAGAGCCATAAAAAAGAATAGACATCTACCACTATCAGATTAGAGCCATAAAGTAGACTAGACATCTACCACCCTGCTAACACTATCAGATTAGAGCCATAAAGTAGACTCGACATCTACCACCCCACTACCACTATCAGATTAGAGCCATAAGAAAGATTAGACATCTACCACCCTACTACCACTATCAGATTAGAGCCATAAAGTAGACTAGACATCTACCACCCCACTACCACTATCAGATTAGAGCCATAAGGAAGACTAGACATCTACCACCCCACTACCACTATCAGATTAGAGCAATAAGGTAGAGTAGACATCTACTACCCCACTACCACTATCAGATTAGAGCCATAAAGTAGACTAGACATCTACTACCCCACTACCACTATCAGATTAGAGCCATAAAGTAGAGTAGACATCTACCACCCCACTACCACTATCAGATTAGAGCAATAAGGGAGACTAAACATCTACCATCCCACTACCACTATCAGATTAGAGCCATAAAGGAGACTACACATCTACCACTAACAGATTAGAGCCATAAAAAAGAATAGACATCTACCACTATCAGATTAGAGCCATAAAGTAGACTAGACATCTACCACCCTGCTACCACTATCAGATTAGAGCCATAAAGTAGACTCGACATCTACCACCCCACTACCACTATCAGATTAGAGCCATAAGAAAGATTAGACATCTACCACCCTACTACCACTATCAGATTAGAGCCATAAAGTAGACTAGACATCTACCACCCCACTACCACTATCAGATTAGAGCCATAAGGAAGACTAGACATCTACCACCCCACTACCACTATCAGATTAGAGCAATAAGGTAGAGTAGACATCTACTACCCCACTACCACTATCAGATTAGAGCCATAAAGTAGACTAGACATCTACTACCCCACTACCACTATCAGATTAGAGCCATAAAGTAGAGTAGACATCTACCACCCCACTACCACTATCAGATTAGAGCCATAAGGGAGACTAAACATCTACCACGCCACTATCACTATCATATTAAAGCCATAAAGGAGACTAGACATCTACCACTATCAGATTAAAGCCATAAAGAAGAATAGACATCTACCACTATCAGATTAGAGCCATAAAGAAGAATAGACATCTACCACTATCAGATTAGAGCCATAAAGGAGACTAGACATCAGATTAGAGCCTTAAAAGAGACTAGGCATCTAACACCCCACTACCACTATCAGATTAGAGCCATAAAGGAGACTAGACATCTACCACTATCATATTAAAGCCATAAAGGAGACTAGACATCTAACACTATCAGATTAGAGCCATAAAGAAGAATAGACACCTACCACTATCAGATTAGAGCCATAAAGGAGACTAGACATCATATTAGAGCCATAAAGGAGACTAGGCATCTACCACTATCAGATTAGAGCCATAAAGAAGAATAGACATCTACCACTATCAGATTAGAGCCATAAAGGAGACTAGACATCAGATTATAGCCATAAAGGAGACTAGGCATCTACCACCCCACTACCACTATCAGATTAGAGCCATAAAGGAGACTAGACATCTACCACCCCACTACCACTATCAGACTAGAGCAATAAGGGAGACTAGACATCTAACCACCCCACTACTACTATCAGATTAGAGCCATAAGGGAGACTAGACATCTACTACCCCACTACCACTATCATATTAAAGCCAAAAGGGAGACTAGACATGTACCACCCCACTACCATTATCAGACTAGAGCAATAAGGGAGACTAGATATCTACCATCCCACTACCACAATCAAATTAGAGCCAAAAGGGAGACATCTACCACCCCACTACCACTATCAGACTAGAGCAATAAGGGAGACTAGACATCTACCATCCCACTACCACTATCAGATTAGAGCCATAAAGGAGACTACACATCTACCACTAACAGATTAGAGCCATAAAAAAGAATAGACATCTACCACTATCAGATTAGAGCCATAAAGTAGACTAGACATCTACCACCCCACTACCACTATCAGATTAGAGCAATAAGGTAGAGTAGACATCTACTACCCCACTACCACTATCAGATTAGAGCCATAAAGTAGACTAGACATCTACTACCCCACTACCACTATCAGATTAGAGCCATAAAGTAGAGTAGACATCTACCACCCCACTACCACTATCAGATTAGAGCCATAAGGGAGACTAAACATCTACCACGCCACTATCACTATCATATTAAAGCCATAAAGGAGACTAGACATCTACCACTATCAGATTAAAGCCATAAAGAAGAATAGACATCTACCACTATCAGATTAGAGCCATAAAGAAGAATAGACATCTACCACTATCAGATTAGAGCCATAAAGGAGACTAGACATCAGATTAGAGCCTTAAAAGAGACTAGGCATCTAACACCCCACTACCACTATCAGATTAGAGCCATAAAGGAGACTAGACATCTACCACTATCATATTAAAGCCATAAAGGAGACTAGACATCTAACACTATCAGATTAGAGCCATAAAGAAGAATAGACACCTACCACTATCAGATTAGAGCCATAAAGGAGACTAGACATCATATTAGAGCCATAAAGGAGACTAGGCATCTACCACTATCAGATTAGAGCCATAAAGAAGAATAGACATCTACCACTATCAGATTAGAGCCATAAAGGAGACTAGACATCAGATTATAGCCATAAAGGAGACTAGGCATCTACCACCCCACTACCACTATCAGATTAGAGCCATAAAGGAGACTAGACATCTACCACCCCACTACCACTATCAGACTAGAGCAATAAGGGAGACTAGACATCTAACCACCCCACTACTACTATCAGATTAGAGCCATAAGGGAGACTAGACATCTACCACCCCACTACCACTATCATATTAAAGCCAAAAGGGAGACTAGACATGTACCACCCCACTACCACTATCAGACTAGAGCAATAAGGGAGACTAGATATCTACCATCCCACTACCACAATCAAATTAGAGCCAAAAGGGAGACATCTACCACTCCACTACCACTATCAGATTAGAGCCATAAGGGAGACTAGACATCTACCACCCCACTACCACTATCAGATTAGAGCCATAAAGTAGACTAGACATCCACCACCCTGCTACCACTATCAGATTAGAGCCATAAAGTAGACTCGACATCTACCACCCCACTACCACTATCAGATTAGAGCCATAAGAAAGATTAGACATCTACCACCCTACTACTACTATCAGATTAGAGCCATAAAGTAGACTAGACATCTACCACCCCACTACCACTATCAGATTAGAGCCATAAGGTAGAGTAGACATCTACTACCCCACTACCACTATCAGATTAGAGCCATAAAGTAGACTAGACATCTACCACCCCACTACCACTATCAGATTAGAGCCATAAGGGAGACTAGACATCTACCACCCACCTACCACTATCAGATTAGAGCCATAAGGGAGACTAGACATCTACCACCCCACTACCACTATCAGATTAGAGCCATAAGGGAGACTAGACATCTACCACCCCACTACCACTATCAGATTAGAGCCATAAGGTAGACTAGACATCTACCACCCCACTACCACTATCTGATTAGAGCCATAAGGGAGACTAGACATCTACCACCCACCTACCACTATCAGATTAGAGCCATAAGGGAGACTAGACATCTACCACTATCAGATTAGAGCCATAAGGGAGACTAGACATCTAACACCCACTACCACTATCAGATTAGAGCCATAGGGGAGACTAGACATCTACCACTATCAGATTAGAGCCATAAAGGAGACTAGACATCTACCACTATCAGATTAGAGCCATAAGGGAGACTAGACATCTACCACTATCAGATTAGAGCCATAAGGGAGACTAGACATCTACCACTCCACTACCACTATCAGATTAGAGCCATAAGGGAGACTAGACATCTACCACCCCACTACCACTATCAGATTAGAGCCATAAAGTAGACTAGACATCTACCACCCCACTACCACTATCAGATTAGAGCCATAAGGAAGACTAGACATGTACCACCCCACTACCATTATCAGACTAGAGCAATAAGGGAGACTAGATATCTACCATCCCACTACCACAATCAAATTAGAGCCAAAAGGGAGACATCTACCACCCCACTACCACTATCAGACTAGAGCAATAAGGGAGACTAGACATCTACCATCCCACTACCACTATCAGATTAGAGCCATAAAGGAGACTACACATCTACCACTAACAGATTAGAGCCATAAAAAAGAATAGACATCTACCACTATCAGATTAGAGCCATAAAGTAGACTAGACATCTACCACCCCACTACCACTATCAGATTAGAGCAATAAGGTAGAGTAGACATCTACTACCCCACTACCACTATCAGATTAGAGCCATAAAGTAGACTAGACATCTACTACCCCACTACCACTATCAGATTAGAGCCATAAAGTAGAGTAGACATCTACCACCCCACTACCACTATCAGATTAGAGCCATAAGGGAGACTAAACATCTACCACGCCACTATCACTATCATATTAAAGCCATAAAGGAGACTAGACATCTACCACTATCAGATTAAAGCCATAAAGAAGAATAGACATCTACCACTATCAGATTAGAGCCATAAAGAAGAATAGACATCTACCACTATCAGATTAGAGCCATAAAGGAGACTAGACATCAGATTAGAGCCTTAAAAGAGACTAGGCATCTAACACCCCACTACCACTATCAGATTAGAGCCATAAAGGAGACTAGACATCTACCACTATCATATTAAAGCCATAAAGGAGACTAGACATCTAACACTATCAGATTAGAGCCATAAAGAAGAATAGACACCTACCACTATCAGATTAGAGCCATAAAGGAGACTAGACATCATATTAGAGCCATAAAGGAGACTAGGCATCTACCACTATCAGATTAGAGCCATAAAGAAGAATAGACATCTACCACTATCAGATTAGAGCCATAAAGGAGACTAGACATCAGATTATAGCCATAAAGGAGACTAGGCATCTACCACCCCACTACCACTATCAGATTAGAGCCATAAAGGAGACTAGACATCTACCACCCCACTACCACTATCAGACTAGAGCAATAAGGGAGACTAGACATCTAACCACCCCACTACTACTATCAGATTAGAGCCATAAGGGAGACTAGACATCTACCACCCCACTACCACTATCATATTAAAGCCAAAAGGGAGACTAGACATGTACCACCCCACTACCACTATCAGACTAGAGCAATAAGGGAGACTAGATATCTACCATCCCACTACCACAATCAAATTAGAGCCAAAAGGGAGACATCTACCACCCCACTACCACTATCAGACTAGAGCAATAAGGGAGACTAGACATCTACCATCCCACTACCACTATCAGATTAGAGCCATAAAGGAGACTACACATCTACCACTAACAGATTAGAGCCATAAAAAAGAATAGACATCTACCACTATCAGATTAGAGCCATAAAGTAGACTAGACATCTACCACCCTGCTAACACTATCAGATTAGAGCCATAAAGTAGACTCGACATCTACCACCCCACTACCACTATCAGATTAGAGCCATAAGAAAGATTAGACATCTACCACCCTACTACCACTATCAGATTAGAGCCATAAAGTAGACTAGACATCTACCACCCCACTACCACTATCAGATTAGAGCCATAAGGAAGACTAGACATCTACCACCCCACTGCCACTATCAGATTAGAGCAATAAGGTAGAGTAGACATCTACTACCCCACTACCACTATCAGATTAGAGCCATAAAGTAGACTAGACATCTACTACCCCACTACCACTATCAGATTAGAGCCATAAAGTAGAGTAGACATCTACCACCCCACTACCACTATCAGATTAGAGCAATAAGGGAGACTAAACATCTACCATCCCACTACCACTATCAGATTAGAGCCATAAAGGAGACTACACATCTACCACTAACAGATTAGAGCCATAAAAAAGAATAGACATCTACCACTATCAGATTAGAGCCATAAAGTAGACTAGACATCTACCACCCTGCTACCACTATCAGATTAGAGCCATAAAGTAGACTCGACATCTACCACCCCACTACCACTATCAGATTAGAGCCATAAGAAAGATTAGACATCTACCACCCTACTACCACTATCAGATTAGAGCCATAAAGTAGACTAGACATCTACCACCCCACTACCACTATCAGATTAGAGCCATAAGGAAGACTAGACATCTACCACCCCACTACCACTATCAGATTAGAGCAATAAGGTAGAGTAGACATCTACTACCCCACTACCACTATCAGATTAGAGCCATAAAGTAGACTAGACATCTACTACCCCACTACCACTATCAGATTAGAGCCATAAAGTAGAGTAGACATCTACCACCCCACTACCACTATCAGATTAGAGCCATAAGGGAGACTAAACATCTACCACGCCACTATCACTATCATATTAAAGCCATAAAGGAGACTAGACATCTACCACTATCAGATTAAAGCCATAAAGAAGAATAGACATCTACCACTATCAGATTAGAGCCATAAAGAAGAATAGACATCTACCACTATCAGATTAGAGCCATAAAGGAGACTAGACATCAGATTAGAGCCTTAAAAGAGACTAGGCATCTAACACCCCACTACCACTATCAGATTAGAGCCATAAAGGAGACTAGACATCTACCACTATCATATTAAAGCCATAAAGGAGACTAGACATCTAACACTATCAGATTAGAGCCATAAAGAAGAATAGACACCTACCACTATCAGATTAGAGCCATAAAGGAGACTAGACATCATATTAGAGCCATAAAGGAGACTAGGCATCTACCACTATCAGATTAGAGCCATAAAGAAGAATAGACATCTACCACTATCAGATTAGAGCCATAAAGGAGACTAGACATCAGATTATAGCCATAAAGGAGACTAGGCATCTACCACCCCACTACCACTATCAGATTAGAGCCATAAAGGAGACTAGACATCTACCACCCCACTACCACTATCAGACTAGAGCAATAAGGGAGACTAGACATCTAACCACCCCACTACTACTATCAGATTAGAGCCATAAGGGAGACTAGACATCTACTACCCCACTACCACTATCATATTAAAGCCAAAAGGGAGACTAGACATGTACCACCCCACTACCATTATCAGACTAGAGCAATAAGGGAGACTAGATATCTACCATCCCACTACCACAATCAAATTAGAGCCAAAAGGGAGACATCTACCACCCCACTACCACTATCAGACTAGAGCAATAAGGGAGACTAGACATCTACCATCCCACTACCACTATCAGATTAGAGCCATAAAGGAGACTACACATCTACCACTAACAGATTAGAGCCATAAAAAAGAATAGACATCTACCACTATCAGATTAGAGCCATAAAGTAGACTAGACATCTACCACCCCACTACCACTATCAGATTAGAGCAATAAGGTAGAGTAGACATCTACTACCCCACTACCACTATCAGATTAGAGCCATAAAGTAGACTAGACATCTACTACCCCACTACCACTATCAGATTAGAGCCATAAAGTAGAGTAGACATCTACCACCCCACTACCACTATCAGATTAGAGCCATAAGGGAGACTAAACATCTACCACGCCACTATCACTATCATATTAAAGCCATAAAGGAGACTAGACATCTACCACTATCAGATTAAAGCCATAAAGAAGAATAGACATCTACCACTATCAGATTAGAGCCATAAAGAAGAATAGACATCTACCACTATCAGATTAGAGCCATAAAGGAGACTAGACATCAGATTAGAGCCTTAAAAGAGACTAGGCATCTAACACCCCACTACCACTATCAGATTAGAGCCATAAAGGAGACTAGACATCTACCACTATCATATTAAAGCCATAAAGGAGACTAGACATCTAACACTATCAGATTAGAGCCATAAAGAAGAATAGACACCTACCACTATCAGATTAGAGCCATAAAGGAGACTAGACATCATATTAGAGCCATAAAGGAGACTAGGCATCTACCACTATCAGATTAGAGCCATAAAGAAGAATAGACATCTACCACTATCAGATTAGAGCCATAAAGGAGACTAGACATCAGATTATAGCCATAAAGGAGACTAGGCATCTACCACCCCACTACCACTATCAGATTAGAGCCATAAAGGAGACTAGACATCTACCACCCCACTACCACTATCAGACTAGAGCAATAAGGGAGACTAGACATCTAACCACCCCACTACTACTATCAGATTAGAGCCATAAGGGAGACTAGACATCTACCACCCCACTACCACTATCATATTAAAGCCAAAAGGGAGACTAGACATGTACCACCCCACTACCACTATCAGACTAGAGCAATAAGGGAGACTAGATATCTACCATCCCACTACCACAATCAAATTAGAGCCAAAAGGGAGACATCTACCACCCCACTACCACTATCAGACTAGAGCAATAAGGGAGACTAGACATCTACCATCCCACTACCACTATCAGATTAGAGCCATAAAGGAGACTACACATCTACCACTAACAGATTAGAGCCATAAAAAAGAATAGACATCTACCACTATCAGATTAGAGCCATAAAGTAGACTAGACATCTACCACCCTGCTAACACTATCAGATTAGAGCCATAAAGTAGACTCGACATCTACCACCCCACTACCACTATCAGATTAGAGCCATAAGAAAGATTAGACATCTACCACCCTACTACCACTATCAGATTAGAGCCATAAAGTAGACTAGACATCTACCACCCCACTACCACTATCAGATTAAAGCCATAAGGAAGACTAGACATCTACCACCCCACTACCACTATCAGATTAGAGCAATAAGGTAGAGTAGACATCTACTACCCCACTACCACTATCAGATTAGAGCCATAAAGTAGACTAGACATCTACTACCCCACTACCACTATCAGATTAGAGCCATAAAGTAGAGTAGACATCTACCACCCCACTACCACTATCAGATTAGAGCAATAAGGGAGACTAAACATCTACCATCCCACTACCACTATCAGATTAGAGCCATAAAGGAGACTACACATCTACCACTAACAGATTAGAGCCATAAAAAAGAATAGACATCTACCACTATCAGATTAGAGCCATAAAGTAGACTAGACATCTACCACCCTGCTACCACTATCAGATTAGAGCCATAAAGTAGACTCGACATCTACCACCCCACTACCACTATCAGATTAGAGCCATAAGAAAGTTTAGACATCTACCACCCTACTACCACTATCAGATTAGAGCCATAAAGTAGACTAGACATCTACCACCCCACTACCACTATCAGATTAGAGCCATAAGGAAGACTAGACATCTACCACCCCACTACCACTATCAGATTAGAGCAATAAGGTAGAGTAGACATCTACTACCCCACTACCACTATCAGATTAGAGCCATAAAGTAGACTAGACATCTACTACCCCACTACCACTATCAGATTAGAGCCATAAAGTAGAGTAGACATCTACCACCCCACTACCACTATCAGATTAGAGCCATAAGGGAGACTAAACATCTACCACGCCACTATCACTATCATATTAAAGCCATAAAGGAGACTAGACATCTACCACTATCAGATTAAAGCCATAAAGAAGAATAGACATCTACCACTATCAGATTAGAGCCATAAAGAAGAATAGACATCTACCACTATCAGATTAGAGCCATAAAGGAGACTAGACATCAGATTAGAGCCTTAAAGGAGACTAGGCATCTAACACCCCACTACCACCATCAGATTAGAGCCATAAAGGAGACTAGACATCTACCACTATCATATTAAAGCCATAAAGGAGACTAGACATCTAACACTATCAGATTAGAGCCATAAAGAAGAATAGACATCTACCACTATCAGATTAGAGCCATAAAGGAGACTAGACATCATATTAGAGCCATAAAGGAGACTAGGCATCTACCACTATCAGATTAGAGCCATAAAGAAGAATAGACATCTACCACTATCAGATTAGAGCCATAAAGGAGACTAGACATCAGATTATAGCCATAAAGGAGACTAGGCATCTACCACCCCACTACCACTATCAGATTAGAGCCATAAAGGAGACTAGACATCTACCACCCCACTACCACTATCAGACTAGAGCAATAAGGGAGACTAGACATCTAACCACCCCACTACTACTATCAGATTAGAGCCATAAGGGAGACTAGACATCTACTACCCCACTACCACTATCATATTAAAGCCAAAAGGGAGACTAGACATGTACCACCCCACTACCACTATCAGACTAGAGCAATAAGGGAGACTAGATATCTACCATTCCACTACCACAATCAAATTAGAGCCAAAAGGGAGACATCTACCACCCCACTACCACTATCAGACTAGAGCAATAAGGGAGACTAGACATCTACCATCCCACTACCACTATCAGATTAGAGCCATAAAGGAGACTACACATCTACCACTAACAGATTAGAGCCATAAAAAAGAATAGACATCTACCACTATCAGATTAGAGCCATAAAGTAGACTAGACATCTACCACCCTGCTACCACTATCAGATTAGAGCCATAAAGTAGACTCGACATCTACCACCCCACTACCACTATCAGATTAGAGCCATGAGAAAGATTAGACATCTACCACCCTACTACCACTATCAGATTAGAGCCATAAAGTAGACTAGACATCTACCATCCCACTACCACTATCAGATTAGAGCCATAAGGAAGACTAGACATCTACCACCCCACTACCACTATCAGATTAGAGCAATAAGGTAGAGTAGACATCTACTACCCCACTACCACTATCAGATTAGAGCCATAAAGTAGACTAGACATCTACTACCCCACTACCACTATCAGATTAGAGCCATAAAGTAGAGTAGACATCTACCACCCCACTACCACTATCAGATTAGAGCCATAAAGTAGACTAGACATCTACCACCCCACTACCACTATCAGATTAGAGCCATAAAGTAGACTAGACATCTACTACCCCACTACCACTATCAGATTAGAGCCATAAGGGAGACTAAACATCTACCACGCCACTATCACTATCATATTAAAGCCATAAAGGAGACTAGACATCTACCACTATCAGATTAAAGCCATAAAGAAGAATAGACATCTACCACTATCAGATTAGAGCCATAAAGAAGAATAGACATCTACCACTATCAGATTAGAGCCATAAAGGAGGCTAGACATCAGATTAGAGCCTTAAAGGAGACTAGGCATCCGACACCCCACTACCACTATCAGATTAGAGCCATAAAGGAGACTAGACATCTACCACTATCATATTAAAGCCATAAAGGAGACTAGACATCTAACACTATCAGATTAGAGCCATAAAGAAGAATAGACATCTACCACTATCAGATTAGAGCCATAAAGGAGACTAGACATCATATTAGAGCCATAAAGGAGACTAGGCATCTACCACTATCAGATTAGAACCATAAGGGAGACTAGACATATACCACCCCACTACCACTATCAGATTAGAGCCATAAAGGAGACTAGACATCAACCACTATCAGATTTGAGCCATAAGGGAGACTAGACATATACCACCCTACTACCACTATCAGATTAGAACCATAAGGGAGACTAGATATCTACCAAATCAGATTAGAGCCATAAGGGAGACTAGACATCTACCACTATCAGATTAGAGCCATAAAGTAGAATAGACATCTACCACCCCACTACCACTATCAGATTAGAGCCATAAGGGAGACTAGACATCTACCACCCCACTACCACTATCAGACTAGAGCAATAAGGGAGACTAGACATCTACTACCCCACTACCACTATAATATTAAAGCCATAAAGGAGACTAGACATCTACCACCCCACTACCACTATCAGACTATAGCCATAAGGGAGACTAGACATCTACCACCCCACTACCACTATCATATTAAAGCCATAAAGGAGACAAGACATCTACCACCCCACTACCACTATCAGACTAGAGCCATAAGGGAGACTAGACATCTACCACCCCACTACCACTATCAGACTAGAGCAATAAGGGAGACTAGACATCTAACCACCCCACTACTACTATCAGATTAGAGCCATAAGGGAGACTAGACATCTACTACCCCACTACCACTATCAAATTAGAGCCAAAAGGGAGACATCTACCACCCCACTACCACTATCAGACTAGAGCAATAAGGGAGACTAGACATCTACCATCCCACTACCACTATCAGATTAGAGCCATAAAGGAGACTACACATCTACCACTATCAGATTAGAGCCATAAGGGAGACTAGACATCTACCACCCCACTACCACTATCAGATTAGAGCCATAAGGGAGACTATACATCTACCACTATCAGATTAGAGCCATAAGGGAGACTAGACATCTACCACCCCTACTACCACTATCAGATTAGAGCCATACGGGAGACTAGACATCTACCACTATAAGATTAGAGCAATAAGGGAGACTAGACATCTACCCCCCCCCCCCCCCCCCCACCACCACTATCAGATTAGAGCCATAAGGGAGGCTAGACATCTACCACTATCGGATTAGAGCCATAAGGGAGACTAGACATCTACCACTATCAAATTAGAGCCATAAGGGAGACTAGACATCTACCACTATCAGATTAGAGCCCTAAGGGAGACTAGACATCTACCACTATCAGATTAGAGCCATAAAGTAGACTAGACATGTACCACCCCACTACCACTATCAGATTAGAGCCATAAAGTAGACTAGACATCTACTACCCCACTACCACTATCAGATTAGAGCCATAAAGTAGAGTAGACATCTACCACCCCACTACCACTATCAGATTAGAGCCATAAGGGAGACTAAACATCTACCATCCCACTACCACTATCAGATTAGAACCATAAAGGAGACTACACAACTACCACTAACAGATTAGAGCCATAAAAAAGAATAGACATCTACCACTATCAGATTAGAGCCATAAAGTAGACTAGACATCTACCACCCTGCTACCACTATCAGATTAGAGCCATAAAGTAGACTCGACATCTACCACCCCACTACCACTATCAGATTAGAGCCATAAGAAAGATTAGACATCTACCACCCTACTACCACTATCAGATTAGAGCCATAAAGTAGACTAGACATCTACCACCCCACTACCACTATCAGATTAGAGCCATAAGGAAGACTAGACATCTACCACCCCACTACCACTATCAGATTAGAGCAATAAGGTAGAGTAGACATCTACTACCCCACTACCACTATCAGATTAGAGCCATAAAGTAGACTAGACATCTACTACCCCACTACCACTATCAGATTAGAGCCATAAAGTAGAGTAGACATCTACCACCCCACTACCACTATCAGATTAGAGCCATAAGGGAGACTAAACATCTTCCACGCCACTATCACTATCATATTAAAGCCATAAAGGAGACTAGACATCTACCACTATCAGATTAAAGCCATAAAGAAGAATAGACATCTACCACTATCAGATTAGAGCCATAAAGAAGAATAGACATCTACCACTATCAGATTAGAGCCATAAAGGAGACTAGACATCAGATTAGAGCCTTAAAGGAGACTAGGCATCTAACACCCCACTACCACCATCAGATTAGAGCCATAAAGGAGACTAGACATCTACCACTATCATATTAAAGCCATAAAGGAGACTAGACATCTAACACTATCAGATTCGAGCCATAAAGAAGAATAGACATCTACCACTATCAGATTAGAGCCATAAAGGAGACTAGACATCATATTAGAGCCATAAAGGAGACTAGGCATCTACCACTATCAGATTAGAGCCATAAAGAAGAATAGACATCTACCACTATCAGATTAGAGCCATAAAGGAGACTAGACATCAGATTATAGCCATAAAGGAGACTAGGCATCTATCACCCCACTACCACTATCAGATTAGAGTCATAAAGGAGACTAGACATCTACCACCCCACTACCACTATCAGACTAGAGCAATAAGGGAGACTAGACATCTAACCACCCCACTACTACTATCAGATTAGAGCCATAAGGGAGACTAGACATCTACTACCCCACTACCACTATCATATTAAAGCCAAAAGGGAGACTAGACATGTACCACCCCACTACCACTATCAGACTAGAGCAATAAGGGAGACTAGATATCTACCATCCCACTACCACAATCAAATTAGAGCCAAAAGGGAGACATCTACCACCCCACTACCACTATCAGACTAGAGCAATAAGGGAGACTAGACATCTACCATCCCACTACCACTATCAGATTAGAGCCATAAAGGAGACTACACATCTACCACTAACAGATTAGAGCCATAAAAAAGAATAGACATCTACCACTATCAGATTAGAGCCATAAAGTAGACTAGACATCTACCACCCTGCTACCACTATCAGATTAGAGCCATAAAGTAGACTCGACATCTACCACCCCACTACCACTATCAGATTAGAGCCATGAGAAAGATTAGACATCTACCACCCTACTACCACTATCAGATTAGAGCCATAAAGTAGACTAGACATCTACCATCCCACTACCACTATCAGATTAGAGCCATAAGGAAGACTAGACATCTACCACCCCACTATCACTATCAGATTAGAGCAATAAGGTAGAGTAGACATCTACTACCCCACTACCACTATCAGATTAGAGCCATAAAGTAGACTAGACATCTACTACCCCACTACCACTATCAGATTAGAGCCATAAAGTAGAGTAGACATCTACCACCCCACTACCACTATCAGATTAGAGCCATAAGGGAGACTAAACATCTACCACGCCACTATCACTATCATATTAAAGCCATAAAGGAGACTAGACATCTACCACTATCAGATTAAAGCCATAAAGAAGAATAGACATCTACCACTATCAGATTAGAGCCATAAAGGAGACTAGACATCAGATTAGAGCCTTAAAGGAGACTAGGCATCTAACACCCCACTACCACTATCAGATTAGAGCCATAAAGGAGACTAGACATCTACCACTATCATATTAAAGCCATAAAGGAGACTAGACATCTAACACTATCAGATTAGAGCCATAAAGAAAAATAGACATCTACCACTATCAGATTAGAGCCATAAAGGAGACTAGACATCATATTAGAGCCATAAAGGTGACTAGGCATCTACCACTATCAGATTAGAACCATAAGGGAGACTAGACATATACCACCCCACTACCACTATCAGATTAGAGCCATAAAGGAGACTAGACATCAACCACTATCAGATTTGAGCCATAAGGGAGACTAGACATATACCACCCTACTACCACTATCAGATTAGAACCATAAGGGAGACTAGATATCTACCAAATCAGATTAGAGCCATAAGGGAGACTAGACATCTACCACTATCAGATTAGAGCCATAAAGTAGAATAGACATCTACCACCCCACTACCACTATCAGATTAGAGCCATAAGGGAGACTAGACATCTACCACCCCACTACCACTATCAGACTAGAGCAATAAGGGAGACTAGACATCTACTACCCCACTACCACTATAATATTAAAGCCATAAAGGAGACTAGACATCTACCACCCCACTACCACTATCAGACTATAGCCATAAGGGAGACTAGACATCTACCACCCCACTACCACTATCAAATTAAAGCCATAAAGGAGACAAGACATCTACCACCCCACTACCACTATCAGACTAGAGCCATAAGGGAGACTAGACATCTACCACCCCACTACCACTATCAGACTAGAGCAATAAGGGAGACTAGACATCTAACCACCCCACTACTACTATCAGATTAGAGCCATAAGGGAGACTAGACATCTACTACCCCACTACCACTATCAGACTAGAGCAATAAGGGAGACTAGATATCTACCATCCCACTACCACTATCAAATTAGAGCCAAAAGGGAGACATCTACCACCCCACTACCACTATCAGACTAGAGCAATAAGGGAGACTAGACATCTACCATCCCACTACCACTATCAGATTAGAGCCATAAAGGAGACTACACATCTACCACTATCAGATTAGAGCCATAAGGGAGACTAGACATCTACCACCCCACTACCACTATCAGATTAGAGCCATAAGGGAGACTATACATCTACCACTATCAGATTAGAGCCATAAGGGAGACTAGACATCTACCACCCCTACTACCACTATCAGATTAGAGCCATACGGGAGACTAGACATCTACCACTATAAGATTAGAGCAATAAGGGAGACTAGACATCTATCCCCCCCCCCCCCCCACCACTATCAGATTAGAGCCATAAGGGAGACTAGACATCTACCACTATCAGATTAGAGCCATAAGGGAGACTCGACATCTACCACTATCAAATTAGAGCCATAAGGGAGACTAGACATCTACCACTATCAGATTAGAGCCCTAAGGGAGACTAGACATCTACCACTATCAGATTAGAGCCATAAGGGAGACTAGACATCTACCACTATCGGATTAGAGCCCTAAGGGAGACTAGACATCTACCACTATCAGATTAGAGCCATAAGGGAGACTAGACATCTACCACCCTACTACCACTATCAGATTGAAGCCATAAGGGAGACTAGACATCTACCACCCCACTACCACTATCAGACTAGAGCAATAAGGGAGACTAGACATCTACCACGCCACTATCACTATCATATTAAAGCCATAAAGGAGACTAGACATCTACCACTATCAGATTAAAGCCATAAAGAAGAATAGACATCTACCACTATCAGATTAGAGCCATAAAGAAGAATAGACATCTACCACTATCAGATTAGAGCCATAAAGGAGACTAGACATCAGATTAGAGCCATAAAGGAGACTAGGCATCTACCACCCACCTACCACTATCAGATTAGAGCCATAAGGGAGACTAGACATCTACCACCCCACTACCACTATCAGATTAGAGCCATAAGGGAGACTAGACATCTACCACTATCAGATTAGAGCCATAAGGGAGACTAGACATCTACCACTATCAGATTAGAGCCATAAGGGAGACTAGACATCTACCACCCCACTACCACTATCAGATTAGAGCTATAAAGGAGACTAGACATCTACCACCCCACCCCACTACCACTATCAGATTAGAGCCATAGGGGAGACTAGACATCTATCACTATCAGATTAGAGCCATAAAGGAGACTAGACATCTACCACTATCAGTTTAGAGCCATAAGGGAGACTAGACATCTACCACTATCAGATTAGAGCCATAAGGGAGACTAGACATCTACCACCCCACTACCATTATCAGATTAGAGCCATAAGGTAGACTAGACATCTACCACCCCACTACCACTATCAGATTAGAGCCATAAGGGAGACTAGACATCTACCACCCACCTAACACTATCAGATTAGAGCCATAAGGGAGACTAGACATCTACCACCCCACTACCACTATCAGATTAGAGCCATAAGGGAGACTAGACATCTACCACTATCAGATTAGAGCCTTAAGGGAGACTAGACATCTACCACCCCACTACCACTATCAGATTAGAGCCATAAGGGAGACTAGACATCTACCACTATCAGATTAGAGCCATAAGGGAGACTAGACATCTACCACCCCACTACCACTGTCAGATTAGAGCTATAAAGGAGACTAGACATCTACCACCCCACTACCACTATCAGATTAGAGCCATAGGGGAGACTAGACATCTACCACTATCAGATTAGAGCCATAAAGGAAACTAGACATCTACCACTATCAGTTTAGAGCCATAAGGGAGACTAGACATCTACCACTATCAGATTAGAGCCATAAGGGAGACTAGACATCTACCACTCCACTACCACTATCAGATTAGAGCCATAAGGGAGACTAGACATCTACCACCCCACTACCACTATCAGATTAGAGCCATAAAGTAGACTAGACATCCACCACCCTGCTACCACTATCAGATTAGAGCCATAAAGTAGACTCGACATCTACCACCCCACTACCACTATCAGATTAGAGCCATAAGAAAGATTAGACATCTACCACCCTACTACCACTATCAGATTAGAGCCATAATGTAGACTAGACATCTACCACCCCACTAACACTATCAGATTAGAGCCATAAGGTAGAGTCGACATCTACTACCCCACTACCACTATCAGATTAGAGCCATAAGGGAGACTAGACATCTACCACCCACCTACCACTATCAGATTAGAGCCACAAGGGAGACTAGACATCTACCACCCCACTACCACTATCAGATTACAGCCATAAGGGAGACTAGACATCTACCACCCCACTACCTCTATCAGATTAGAGCCATAAGGTAGACTAGACATCTACCACCCCACTACCACTATCAGATTAGAGCCATAAGGGAGACTAGACATCTACCACCCACCTACCACTATCAGATTAGAGCCATAAGGGAGACTAGACATCTACCACCCCACTACCACTATCAGATTAGAGCCATAAGGGAGACTAGACATCTACCACTATCAGATTAGAGCCATAAGGGAGACTAGACATCTACCACCCCACTACCACTATCAGATTAGAGCCATAGGGGAGACTAGACATCTACCACTATCAGATTAGAGCCATAAAGGAGACTAGACATCTACCACTATCAGATTAGAGCCATAAGGGAGACTAGACATCTACCACTATCAGATTAGAGCCATAAGGGAGACTAGACATCTACCACCCCACTACCACTATCAGATTCGAGCCATAAGGGAGTCTAGACATCTACCATCCTGCTACCACTATCAGATAAGAGCCATAAGGAAGACTAGACATCTACCACCCCACTACCACTATCAGATTAGAGCAATAAGGTAGAGTAGACATCTACCACGCCACTATCACTATCATATTAAAGCCATAAAGGAGACTAGACATCTACCACTATCAGATTAAAGCCATAAAGAAGAATAGACATCTACCACTATCAGATTAGAGCCATAAAGAAGAATAGACATCTACCACTATCAGATTAGAGCCATAAAGGAGACTAGAAATCAGATTAGAGCCATAAAGGAGATTAGGCATCTAACACCCCACTACAACTATCAGATTAGAGCCATAAAGGAGACTAGACATCTACCACTATCATATTAAAGCCATTAAGGAGACTAGACATCTAACACTATCAGATTAGAGCCATAAAGAAGAATAGACATCTACCACTATCAGATTAGAGCCATAAAGGAGACTAGACATCATATTAGAGCCATAAAGGAGACTAGGCATCTACCACTATCAGATTAGAACCATAAGGGAGACTAGACATATACCACCCCACTACCACTATCAGATTAGAGCCATAAAGGAGACTAGACATCTACCACTATCATATTAAAGCCATAAAGGAGACGAGACATCTACCACTATCAGATTAGAGCCATAAAGGAGACTAGACATCAGATTAGAGCATAAAGGAGACTAGGCATCTACCACCCCACTACCACTATCAGATTAGAGCCATAAAGGAGACTAGACATCTACAACTATCATATTAAAGCCATAAAGGAGACTGGACATCTACCACTATCAGATTAGAGCCATAATGGAGACTAGACATCAGATTAGAGCCATAAAGGAGACTAGGCATCTACCACCCCACTACCACTATCAGATTAGAGCCATAAAGGAGACTAGACATCTACCACTATCAGATTAGAGCCATAAAGGAGACTGGACATCATATTAGAGCCATAAAGGAGACTAGGCATCTACCACTATCAGATTAGAGCCATAAGGGAGACTAGACATATACCACCCCACTACCACTATCAGATTAGAGCCATAAAGGAGACTAGACATCTACCACTATCAGATTAGAGCCATAAGGGAGACTAGACATATACCACCCTACTACCACTATCAGATTAGAGGCGTAACAGAGACTAGACATCTTCCACCCCACAACCACTATAAAATTAGAGCCATAAGGGAGAGTAGACATCTACCACTATCAGATTAGAGCCATAACGGAGACTAGACATCTACCATCCCACTACCAATATCAGATTAAAGCCAAAAAGGAGACTAGACATCTACCACCCCACTACCACTATCAGATTAGAGCCATAAGGGAGACTAGACATCTACCACCCCACTGCCACTATCAGACTAGAGCAATAAGGGAGACTAAACATCTACCATCCCACTACCACTATCAGATTAGAGCAATAAGGGAGTCTAGACATCTACCACCCCACTACCACTATCAGATTAGAGCCATAAGGGAGACTAGACATCTACCACCCCACTACCACTATCAGATTAGAGCCATTAGGGAGCCTAGACATCTACCACCCCACTACCACTATCAGATTAGAGCCATAAAGGAGACTAGACATCTACCACTATCATATTAGAGCCATAAAGGAGACTAGACATCTACCACCCCACTACCACTATCAGATTAGAGACATAAAAAAGAATAGACATCTACCACTATCAGATTAGAGCCATAAAGGAGACTAGACATCTACCACTATAAGATTAGAGCCATAAGGGAGACTAGACATCTACCACCCCACTACCACTATCAGATTAGAGCCATAAGGGAGACTAGACATCTACCACTATCAGATTAGAGCCATAAGGGAGAGTAGACATCTACCACTATCAAATTAGAGCCATAATCGAGACTAGACATCTACCACTATCAGATTAGAGCCATAAGGGAGACTAGACATCTACCACTATCAGATTAGAGCCATAAGGGAGACTAGACATCTACCACTATCAGATTAGAGCCATAAGGGAGACTAGACATCTACCACCCCACTACCACTTTCAGACTAGAGCCATAAGGGAGACTAGACATCTACCACCCCACTACCACTATCAGACTAGAGCAATAAGGGAGACTAGACATCTAACCACCCCACTACTACTATCAGATTAGAGCCATAAGGGAGACAAGACATCTACCATCCCACAACCACTATCAGACTAGAGCAATAAGGGAGACTAGACATCTACCATCCCACTACCACTATCAGACAAGAGCCAAAAAGGAGACTATACATCTACCACTATCAGATTAGAGACATAAAGGAGACTAGACATCTACCACTTTCAGATTAGAGCCATAAAGGAGACTAGACATCTACCACTATCAGATTAGAGCCATAAAGGAGTCTAGACATCTACTGCCCAAATACCACTATCAGATTAGAGCCATAAAGGAGTCTAGACATCTACTGCCCCACTACCACTATCAGATTAGAGCCATAAGGGAGACTAGTCATCTACCACCCCACTACCACTATCAGATTAGAGACATAAGGGAGACTAGACATCTACCACTATCAGATTAGAGCCATAAAGGAGACTAGACATCTACCACTATCAGATTAGAGCCATAAAGGAGACTAGACATCTACCACTATCAGATTAGAGCCATAAGGGAGACTAGACATCTACCACTATCAGATTAGAGCCATAAGGGAGACTAGACATCTACCACCCCACTACCACTATCAGATTCGAGCCATAAGGGAGTCTAGACATCTACCATCCTGCTACCACTATCAGATAAGAGCCATAAGGAAGACTAGACATCTACCACCCCACTACCACTATCAGATTAGAGCAATAAGGTAGAGTAGACATCTACCACGCCACTATCACTATCATATTAAAGCCATAAAGGAGACTAGACATCTACCACTATCAGATTAAAGCCATAAAGAAGAATAGACATCTACCACTATCAGATTAGAGCCATAAAGAAGAATAGACATCTACCACTATCAGATTAGAGCCATAAAGGAGACTAGAAATCAGATTAGAGCCATAAAGGAGATTAGGCATCTAACACCCCACTACAACTATCAGATTAGAGCCATAAAGGAGACTAGACATCTACCACTATCATATTAAAGCCATTAAGGAGACTAGACATCTAACACTATCAGATTAGAGCCATAAAGAAGAATAGACATCTACCACTATCAGATTAGAGCCATAAAGGAGACTAGACATCATATTAGAGCCATAAAGGAGACTAGGCATCTACCACTATCAGATTAGAACCATAAGGGAGACTAGACATATACCACCCCACTACCACTATCAGATTAGAGCCATAAAGGAGACTAGACATCTACCACTATCATATTAAAGCCATAAAGGAGACGAGACATCTACCACTATCAGATTAGAGCCATAAAGGAGACTAGACATCAGATTAGAGCATAAAGGAGACTAGGCATCTACCACCCCACTACCACTATCAGATTAGAGCCATAAAGGAGACTAGACATCTACAACTATCATATTAAAGCCATAAAGGAGACTGGACATCTACCACTATCAGATTAGAGCCATAATGGAGACTAGACATCAGATTAGAGCCATAAAGGAGACTAGGCATCTACCACCCCACTACCACTATCAGATTAGAGCCATAAAGGAGACTAGACATCTACCACTATCAGATTAGAGCCATAAAGGAGACTGGACATCATATTAGAGCCATAAAGGAGACTAGGCATCTACCACTATCAGATTAGAGCCATAAGGGAGACTAGACATATACCACCCCACTACCACTATCAGATTAGAGCCATAAAGGAGACTAGACATCTACCACTATCAGATTAGAGCCATAAGGGAGACTAGACATATACCACCCTACTACCACTATCAGATTAGAGGCGTAACAGAGACTAGACATCTTCCACCCCACAACCACTATAAAATTAGAGCCATAAGGGAGAGTAGACATCTACCACTATCAGATTAGAGCCATAACGGAGACTAGACATCTACCATCCCACTACCAATATCAGATTAAAGCCAAAAAGGAGACTAGACATCTACCACCCCACTACCACTATCAGATTAGAGCCATAAGGGAGACTAGACATCTACCACCCCACTGCCACTATCAGACTAGAGCAATAAGGGAGACTAAACATCTACCATCCCACTACCACTATCAGATTAGAGCAATAAGGGAGTCTAGACATCTACCACCCCACTACCACTATCAGATTAGAGCCATAAGGGAGACTAGACATCTACCACCCCACTACCACTATCAGATTAGAGCCATTAGGGAGCCTAGACATCTACCACCCCACTACCACTATCAGATTAGAGCCATAAAGGAGACTAGACATCTACCACTATCATATTAGAGCCATAAAGGAGACTAGACATCTACCACCCCACTACCACTATCAGATTAGAGACATAAAAAAGAATAGACATCTACCACTATCAGATTAGAGCCATAAAGGAGACTAGACATCTACCACTATAAGATTAGAGCCATAAGGGAGACTAGACATCTACCACCCCACTACCACTATCAGATTAGAGCCATAAGGGAGACTAGACATCTACCACTATCAGATTAGAGCCATAAGGGAGAGTAGACATCTACCACTATCAAATTAGAGCCATAATCGAGACTAGACATCTACCACTATCAGATTAGAGCCATAAGGGAGACTAGACATCTACCACTATCAGATTAGAGCCATAAGGGAGACTAGACATCTACCACTATCAGATTAGAGCCATAAGGGAGACTAGACATCTACCACCCCACTACCACTTTCAGACTAGAGCCATAAGGGAGACTAGACATCTACCACCCCACTACCACTATCAGACTAGAGCAATAAGGGAGACTAGACATCTAACCACCCCACTACTACTATCAGATTAGAGCCATAAGGGAGACAAGACATCTACCATCCCACAACCACTATCAGACTAGAGCAATAAGGGAGACTAGACATCTACCATCCCACTACCACTATCAGACAAGAGCCAAAAAGGAGACTATACATCTACCACTATCAGATTAGAGACATAAAGGAGACTAGACATCTACCACTTTCAGATTAGAGCCATAAAGGAGACTAGACATCTACCACTATCAGATTAGAGCCATAAAGGAGTCTAGACATCTACTGCCCAAATACCACTATCAGATTAGAGCCATAAAGGAGTCTAGACATCTACTGCCCCACTACCACTATCAGATTAGAGCCATAAGGGAGACTAGTCATCTACCACCCCACTACCACTATCAGATTAGAGACATAAGGGAGACTAGACATCTACCACCCCACTACCACTATCAGATTAGAGCAATAAGGGAGTCTCGACATCTAATGCCCCACTACCACTATAAGATTAGAGCCATAAGGGAGTCTAGACATCTGCTGCCCCACTACCACTATCAGATTAGAGACATAAGGGAGTCTAGACATCTACTGCCCAACTACCACTATCAGATTAGAGCCATAAGGGAGACTAGACATCTACCACCCAACTACCACTATCAGAATAGAGCCATAAAGTAGACTAGACATCTACCACCCCACTACCACTATCAGATTAGAAACATAAGGGAGACTAGACATCTACTACCCTACTACCAATATCAGATTAGAGACATAAGGGAGACTAGACATCTACTACCCCAATACCACGATCAGATTAGAGCCATAAGGGAGTCTAGACATCTTCTGCCCAACTACAACTATCAGATTAGAGTCATAAGTGAGACTAGACATCTACCACCCCACTACCACTATCAGATTAGAGCCATAAAGGAGACTAGACATCTACCACTATCAGATTAGAGCCATAAAGGAGACTGGACATCATATTAGAGCCATAAAGGAGACTAGGCATCTACCACTATCAGATTAGAGCCATAAGGGAGACTAGACATATACCACCCCACTACCACTATCAGATTAGAGCCATAAAGGAGACTAGACATCTACCACTATCAGATTAGAGCCATAAGGGAGACTAGACATATACCACCCTACTACCACTATCAGATTAGAGCCATAAAGGAGACTAGACATCTACCACTATAAGATTAGAGCCATAAGGGAGACTAGACATCTACCACCCCACTACCACTATCAGATTAGAGCCATAAGGGAGACTAGACATCTACCACTATCAGATTAGAGCCATAAGGGAGAGTAGACATCTACCACTATCAAATTAGAGCCATAATCGAGACTAGACATCTACCACTATCAGATTAGAGCCATAAGGGAGACTAGACATCTACCAATATCAGATTAGAGCCATAAGGGAGACTAGACATCTACCACTATCAGATTAGAGCCATAAGGGAGACTAGACATCTACCACCCCACTACCACTTTCAGACTAGAGCCATAAGGGAGACTAGACATCTACCACCCCACTACCACTATCAGACTAGAGCAATAAGGGAGACTAGACATCTAACCACCCCACTACTACTATCAGATTGGAGCCATAAGGGAGACAAGACATCTACCATCCCACAACCACTATCAGACTAGAGCAATAAGGGAGACTAGACATCTACCATCCCACTACCGCTATCAGACTAGAGCCATAAGGGAGACTAGACATCTACCATCCCACTACCACTATCAGACAAGAGCCAAAAAGGAGACTATACATCTACCACTATCAGATTAGAGACATAAAGGAGACTAGACATCTACCACTTTCAGATTAGAGCCATAAAGGAGACTAGACATCTACCACTATCAGATTAGAGCCATAAAGGAGTCTAGACATCTACTGCCCAAATACCACTATCAGATTAGAGCCATAAAGGAGTCTAGACATCTACTGCCCCACTACCACTATCAGATTAGAGCCATAAGGGAGACTAGTCATCTACCACCCCACTACCACTATCAGATTAGAGACATAAGGGAGACTAGACATCTACCACCCCACTACCACTATCAGATTAGAGCAATAAGGGAGTCTCGACATCTAATGCCCCACTACCACTATAAGATTAGAGCCATAAGGGAGTCTAGACATCTGCTGCCCCACTACCACTATCATATTAGAGACATAAGGGAGTCTAGACATCTACTGCCCAACTACCACTATCAGATTAGAGCCATAAGGGAGACTAGACATCTACCACCCAACTACCACTATCAGATTAGAGCCATAAAGTAGACTAGACATCTACCACCCCACTACCACTATCAGATTAGAAACATAAGGGAGACTAGACATCTACTACCCTACTACCAATATCAGATTAGAGACATAAGGGAGACTAGACATCTACTACCCCAATACCACGATCAGATTAGAGCCATAAGGGAGTCTAGACATCTTCTGCCCAACTACAACTATCAGATTAGAGTCATAAGTGAGACTAGACATCTACCACCCCACTACCACTATCAGATTAGAGCCATAAAGGAGACTAGACATCTACCACTATCAGATTAGAGCCATAAAGGAGACTGGACATCATATTAGAGCCATAAAGGAGACTAGGCATCTACCACTATCAGATTAGAGCCATAAGGGAGACTAGACATATACCACCCCACTACCACTATCAGATTAGAGCCATAAAGGAGACTAGACATCTACCACTATCAGATTAGAGCCATAAGGGAGACTAGACATATACCACCCTACTACCACTATCAGATTAGAGGCGTAACAGAGACTAGACATCTTCCACCCCACAACCACTATACAATTAGAGCCATAAGGGAGAGTAGACATCTACCACTATCAGATTAGAGCCATAACGGAGACTAGACATCTACCATCCCACTACCAATATCAGATTAAAGCCAAAAAGGAGACTAGACATCTACCACCCCACTACCACTCTCAGATTAGAGCCATAAGGGAGACTAGACATCTACCACCCCACTGCCACTATCAGACTAGAGCAATAAGGGAGACTAAACATCTACCATCCCACTACCACTATCAGATTAGAGCAATAAGGGAGTCTAGACATCTACCACCCCACTACCACTATCAGATTAGAGCCATAAGGGAGACTAGACATCTACCACCCCACTACCACTATCAGATTAGAGCCATAAAGGAGACTAGACATCTACCACTATCATATTAGAGCCATAAAGGAGACTAGACATCTACCACCCCACTACCACTATCAGATTAGAGACATAAAAAAGAATAGACATCTACCACTATCAGATTAGAGCCATAAAGGAGACTAGACATCTACCACTATAAGATTAGAGCCATAAGGGAGACTAGACATCTACCACCCCACTACCACTATCAGATTAGAGCCATAAGGGAGACTAGACATCTACCACTATCAGATTAGAGCCATAAGGGAGAGTAGACATCTACCACTATCAAATTAGAGCCATAAGGGAGACTAGACATCTACCACTATCAGATTAGAGCCATAAGGGAGACTAGACATCTACCACTATCAGATTAGAGCCATAAGGGAGACTAGACATCTACCACTATCAGATTAGAGCCATAAGGGAGACTAGACATCTACCACCCCACTACCACTTTCAGACTAGAGCCATAAGGGAGACTAGACATCTACCACCCCACTACCACTATCAGACTAGAGCAATACGGGAGACTAGACATCTAACCACCCCACTACTACTATCAGATTAGAGCCATAAGGGAGACAAGACATCTACCATCCCACAACCACTATCAGACTAGAGCAATAAGGGAGACTAGACATCTACCATCCCACTACCACTATCAGACTAGAGCCATAAGGGAGACTAGACATCTACCATCCCACTACCACTATCAGACAAGAGCCAAAAAGGAGACTATACATCTACCACTATCAGATTAGAGACATAAAGGAGACTAGACATCTACCACTTTCAGATTAGAGCCATAAAGGAGACTAGACATCTACCACTATCAGATTAGAGCCATAAAGGAGTCTAGACATCTACTGCCCAAATACCACTATCAGATTAGAGCCATAAAGGAGTCTAGACATCTACTGCCCCACTACCACTATCAGATTAGAGCCATAAGGGAGACTAGTCATCTACCACCCCACTACCACTATCAGATTAGAGACATAAGGGAGACTAGACATCTACCACCCCACTACCACTATCAGATTAGAGCAATAAGGGAGTCTCGACATCTACCACCCCACTACCACTATAAGATTAGAGGCATAAGGGAGTCTAGACATCTGCTGCCCCACTACCACTATCAGATTAGAGACCTAAGGGAGTCTAGACATCTACTGCCCAACTACCACTATCAGATAAGAGCCATAAGGGAGACTAGACATCTACCACCCAACTACCACTATCAGATTAGAGCCATAAAGTAGACTAGACATCTACCACCCCACTACCACTATCAGATTAGAAACATAAGGGAGACTAGACATCTACTACCCTACTACCAATATCAGTTTAGAGACATAAGGGAGACTAGACATCTACTACCCCAATACCACGATCAGATTAGAGCCATAAGGGAGTCTAGACATCTTCTGCCCAACTACAACTATCAGATTAGAGTCATAAGTGAGACTAGACATCTACCACCCCACTACCACTATCAGATTAGAGCCATAAAGGAGACTAGACATCTACCACTATCAGATTAGAGCCATAAAGGAGACTAGACATCATATTAGAGCCATAAAGGAGACTAGGCATCTAACACTATCAGATTAGAGCCATAAGGGAGACTAGACATATACCACCCCACTACCACTATCAGATTAGAGCCATAAAGGAGACTAGACATCTACCACTATCAGATTAGAGCCATAAGGGAGACTAGACATATACCACCCTACTACCACTATCAGATTAGAGGCGTAACAGAGACTAGACATTTTCCACCCCACAACCACTATAAAATTAGAGCCATAAGGGAGAGTAGACATCTACCACTATCAGATTAGAGCCATAAGGGAGACTAGACATCTACTATCCCACTACCAATATCAGATTAAAGCCAAAAAGGAGACTAGACATCTACCACCCCACTACCACTATCAGATTAGAGCCATAAGGGAGACTAGACATCTACCACCCCACTGCCACTATCAGACTAGAGCAATAAGGGAGACTAGACATCTACCACCCCACTACCACTATCAGATTAGAGCCATTAGGGAGCCTAGACATCTACCACTATCAGATTAGAGCCATAAGGGAGAGTAGACATCTACCACTATCAAATTAGAGCCATAAGGGAGACTAGACATCTACCACTATCAGATTAGAGCCATAAGGGAGACTAGACATCTACCACTATCAGATTAGAGCCATAAGGGAGACTAGACATCTACCACTATCAGATTAGAGCCATAAGGGAGACTAGACATCTACCACCCCACTACCACTTTCAGACTAGAGCCATAAGGGAGACTAGACATCTACCACCCCACTACCACTATCAGACTAGAGCAATAAGGGAGACTAGACATCTAACCACCCCACTACTACTATCAGATTAGAGCCATAAGGGAGACAAGACATCTACCATCCCACAACCACTATCAGACTAGAGCAATAAGGGAGACTAGACATCTACCATCCCACTACCACTATCAGACTAGAGCAATAAGGGAGACTAGACATCTACCATCCCACTACCACTATCAGACAAGAGCCAAAAAGGAGACTATACATCTACCACTATCAGATTAGAGACATAAAGGAGACTAGACATCTACCACTTTCAGATTAGAGCCATAAAGGAGACTAGACATCTACCACTATCAGATTAGAGCCATAAAGGAGTCTAGACATCTACTGCCCAAATACCACTATCAGATTAGAGCCATAAAGGAGTCTAGACATCTACTGCCCCACTACCACTATCAGATTAGAGCCATAAGGGAGACTAGTCATCTACCACCCCACTACCACTATCAGATTAGAGACATAAGGGAGACTAGACATCTACCACCCCACTACCACTATCAGATTAGAGCAATAAGGGAGTCTCGACATCTAATGCCCCACTACCACTATAAGATTAGAGCCATAAGGGAGTCTAGACATCTGCTGCCCCACTACCACTATCAGATTAGAGCCATAAGGGAGACTAGACATCTACTGCCCAACTACCACTATCAGATTAGAGCCATAAGGGAGACTAGACATCTACCAAACCACTACCACTATCAGATTAGAGACATAAGGGAGTCTAGACATCTACTGCCCAACTACCACTATCAGATTAGAGCCATAAGGGAGACTAGACATCTACCACCCAACTACCACTATCAGATTAGAGCCATAAAGTAGACTAGACATCTACCACCCCACTACCACTATCAGATTAGAAACATAAGGGAGACTAGACATCTACTACCCTACTACCACTATCAGATTAGAGCCATAAGGGAGACTAGACATCTACCACCCCACTACCACTATCAGATTAGAGCCATTAGGGAGCCTAGACATCTACCACTATCAGATTAGAGCCATAAGGGAGCCTAGACATCTACCACCCCACTACCACTATCAGATTAGAGCCATAAGGGAGACTAGACATCTACCACTATAAGATTAGAGCCATAAGGGAGACTAGACATCTACCACCCCACTACCACTATCAGATTAGAGCCATAAGGGAGACTAGACATCTACCACTTTCAGATTAGAGCCATAAGGGAGAGTAGACATCTACCACTATCAAATTAGAGCCATAAGGGAGACTAGACATCTACCACTATCAGATTATAGCCATAAGGGAGACTAGACATCTACCACTATCAGATTAGAGCCATAAGGGAGACTAGACATCTACCACCCAACTACCACTATCAGATTAGAGCCATAAAGTAGACTAGACATCTACCACCCCACTACCACTATCAGATTAGAAACATAAGGGAGACTAGACATTTACTACCCTACTACCAATATCAGATTAGAGACATAAGGGAGACTAGACATCTACTACCCCAATACCACGATCAGATTAGAGCCATAAGGGAGTCTAGACATCTTCTGCCCAACTACAACTATCAGATTAGAGTCATAAGGGAGACTAGACATCTACCACCCCACTACCACTATCAGATTAGAGCCATAAAGGAGACTAGACATCTACCACTATCAGATTAGAGCCATAAAGGAGACTAGACATCATATTAGAGCCATAAAGGAGACTAGGCATCTACCACTATCAGATTAGAGCCATAAGGGAGACTAGACATATACCACCCCACTACCACTATCAGATTAGAGCCATAAAGGAGACTAGACATCTACCACTATCAGATTAGAGCCATAAGGGAGACTAGACATATACCACCCTACTACCACTATCAGATTAGAGGCGTAACAGAGACTAGACATCTTCCACCCCACAACCACTATAAAATTAGAGCCATAAGGGAGAGTAGACATCTACCACTATCAGATTAGAGCCATAAGGGAGACTAGACATCTACCATCCCACTACCAATATCAGATTAAAGCCAAAAAGGAGACTAGACATCTACCACCCCACTACCACTATCAGATTAGAGCCATAAGGGAGACTAGACATCTACCACCCCACTGCCACTATCAGACTAGAGCAATAAGGGAGACTAAACATCTACCATCCCACTACCACTATCAGATTAGAGCAATAAGGGAGTCTAGACATCTACCACCCCACTACCACTATCAGATTAGAGCCATAAGGGAGACTAGACATCTACCACCCCACTACCACTATCAGATTAGAGCCATTAGGGAGCCTAGACATCTACCACCCCACTACCACTATCAGATTAGAGCCATAAAGGAGACTAGACATCTACCACTATCAGATTAGAGCCATAAGGGAGAGTAGACATCTACCACTATCAAATTAGAGCCATAAGGGAGACTAGACATCTACCACTATCAGATTAGAGCCATAAGGGAGACTAGACATCTACCACTATCGGATTAGAGCCATAAGGGAGACTAGACATCTACCACTATCAGATTAGAGCCATAAGGGAGACTAGACATCTACCACCCCACTACCACTTTCAGACTAGAGGCATAAGGGAGACTAGACATCTACCACCCCACTACCACTATCAGACTAGAGCAATAAGGGAGACTAGACATCTAACCACCCCACTACTACTATCAGATTAGAGCCATAAGGGAGACAAGACATCTACCATCCCACAACCACTATCAGACTAGAGCAATAAGGGAGACTAGACATCTACCATCCCACTACCACTATCAGACTAGAGCCATAAGGGAGACTAGACATCTACCATCCCACTACCACTATCAGACAAGAGCCAAAAAGGAGACTAGACATCTACCACTTTCAGATTAGAGCCATAAAGGAGACTAGACATCTACCACTATCAGATTAGAGCCATAAAGGAGTCTAGACATCTACTGCCCCACTAACACTATCAGATTAGAGCCATAAGGGAGACTAGTCATCTACCACCCCACTACCACTATCAGATTAGAGACATAAGGGAGACTAGACATCTACCACCCCACTACCACTATCAGATTAGAGCAATAAGGGAGTCTCGACATCTACCACCCCACTACCACTATAAGATTAGAGCCATAAGGGAGTCTAGACATCTGCTGCCCCACTACCACTATCAGATTAGAGACCTAAGGGAGTCTAGACATCTACTGCCCAACTACCACTATCAGATTAGAGCCATAAGGGAGACTAGACATCTACCACCCAACTACCACTATCAGATTAGAGCCATAAAGTAGACTAGACATCTTCCACCCCACTACCACTATCAGATTAGAAACATAAGGGAGACTAGACATCTACTACCCTACTACCAATATCAGTTTAGAGACATAAGGGAGACTAGACATCTACTACCCCAATACCACGATCAGATTAGAGCCATAAGGGAGTCTAGACATCTTCTGCCCAACTACAACTATCAGATTAGAGTCATAAGTGAGACTAGACATCTACCACCCCACTACCACTATATCAGATTAGAGCCATAAAGGAGACTAGACATCTACCACTATCAGATTAGATCCATAAAGGAGACTAGACATCATATTAGAGCCATAAAGGAGACTAGGCATCTACCACTATCAGATTAGAGCCATAAGGGAGACTAGACATATACCACCCCACTACCACTATCAGATTAGAGCCATAAAGGAGACTAGACATCTACCACTATCAGATTAGAGCCATAAAGGAGACTAGACATATACCACCCTACTACCACTATCAGATTAGAGGCGTAACAGAGACTAGACATCTTCCACCCCACAACCACTATAAAATTAGAGCCATAAGGGAGAGTAGACATCTACCACTATCAGATTAGAGCCATAAGGGAGACTAGACATCTACTATCCCACTACCAATATCAGATTAAAGCCAAAAAGGAGACTAGACATCTACCACCCCACTACCACTATCAGATTAGAGCCATAAGGGAGACTAGACATCTACCACCCCACTGCCAATATCAGACTAGAGCAATAAGGGAGACTAGACATCTACCACCCCACTACCACTATCAGATTAGAGCCATTAGGGAGCCTAGACATCTACCACTATCAGATTAGAGCCATAAGGGAGAGTAGACATCTACCACTATCAAATTAGAGCCATAAGGGAGACTAGACATCTACCACTATCAGATTAGAGCCATAAGGGAGACTAGACATCTACCACTATCAGATTAGAGCCATAAGGGAGACTAGACATCTACCACTATCAGATTAGAGCCATAAGGGAGACTAGACATCTACCACCCCACTACCACTTTCAGACTAGAGCCATAAGGGAGACTAGACATCTACCACCCCACTACCACTATCAGACTAGAGCAATAAGGGAGACTAGACATCTAACCACCCCACTACTACTATCAGATTAGAGCCATAAGGGAGACAAGACATCTACCATCCCACAACCACTATCAGACTAGAGCAATAAGGGAGACTAGACATCTACCATCCCACTACCACTATCAGATTAGAGCCATAAGGGAGACTAGACATCTACTGCCCAACTACCACTATCAGATTAGAGCCATAAGGGAGACTAGACATCTACCAAACCACTACCACTATCAGATTAGAGACATAAGGGAGTCTAGACATCTACTGCCCAACTACCACTATCAGATTAGAGCCATAAGGGAGACTAGACATCTACCACCCAACTACCACTATCAGATTAGAGCCATAAAGTAGACTAGACATCTACCACCCCACTACCACTATCAGATTAGAAACATAAGGGAGACTAGACATCTACTACCCTACTACCACTATCAGATTAGAGCCATAAGGGAGACTAGACATCTACCACCCCACTACCACTATCAGATTAGAGCCATTAGGGAGCCTAGACATCTACCACTATCAGATTAGAGCCATAAGGGAGCCTAGACATCTACCACCCCACTACCACTATCAGATTAGAGCCATAAGGGAGACTAGACATCTACCACTATAAGATTAGAGCCATAAGGGAGACTAGACATCTACCACCCCACTACCACTATCAGATTAGAGCCATAAGGGAGACTAGACATCTACCACTTTCAGATTAGAGCCATAAGGGAGAGTAGACATCTACCACTATCAAATTAGAGCCATAAGGGAGACTAGACATCTACCACTATCAGATTATAGCCATAAGGGAGACTAGACATCTACCACTATCAGATTAGAGCCATAAGGGAGACTAGACATCTACCACCCAACTACCACTATCAGATTAGAGCCATAAAGTAGACTAGACATCTACCACCCCACTACCACTATCAGATTAGAAACATAAGGGAGACTAGACATTTACTACCCTACTACCAATATCAGATTAGAGACATAAGGGAGACTAGACATCTACTACCCCAATACCACGATCAGATTAGAGCCATAAGGGAGTCTAGACATCTTCTGCCCAACTACAACTATCAGATTAGAGTCATAAGGGAGACTAGACATCTACCACCCCACTACCACTATCAGATTAGAGCCATAAAGGAGACTAGACATCTACCACTATCAGATTAGAGCCATAAAGGAGACTAGACATCATATTAGAGCCATAAAGGAGACTAGGCATCTACCACTATCAGATTAGAGCCATAAGGGAGACTAGACATATACCACCCCACTACCACTATCAGATTAGAGCCATAAAGGAGACTAGACATCTACCACTATCAGATTAGAGCCATAAGGGAGACTAGACATATACCACCCTACTACCACTATCAGATTAGAGGCGTAACAGAGACTAGACATCTTCCACCCCACAACCACTATAAAATTAGAGCCATAAGGGAGAGTAGACATCTACCACTATCAGATTAGAGCCATAAGGGAGACTAGACATCTACCATCCCACTACCAATATCAGATTAAAGCCAAAAAGGAGACTAGACATCTACCACCCCACTACCACTATCAGATTAGAGCCATAAGGGAGACTAGACATCTACCACCCCACTGCCACTATCAGACTAGAGCAATAAGGGAGACTAAACATCTACCATCCCACTACCACTATCAGATTAGAGCAATAAGGGAGTCTAGACATCTACCACCCCACTACCACTATCAGATTAGAGCCATAAGGGAGACTAGACATCTACCACCCCACTACCACTATCAGATTAGAGCCATTAGGGAGCCTAGACATCTACCACCCCACTACCACTATCAGATTAGAGCCATAAAGGAGACTAGACATCTACCACTATCAGATTAGAGCCATAAGGGAGAGTAGACATCTACCACTATCAAATTAGAGCCATAAGGGAGACTAGACATCTACCACTATCAGATTAGAGCCATAAGGGAGACTAGACATCTACCACTATCGGATTAGAGCCATAAGGGAGACTAGACATCTACCACTATCAGATTAGAGCCATAAGGGAGACTAGACATCTACCACCCCACTACCACTTTCAGACTAGAGGCATAAGGGAGACTAGACATCTACCACCCCACTACCACTATCAGACTAGAGCAATAAGGGAGACTAGACATCTAACCACCCCACTACTACTATCAGATTAGAGCCATAAGGGAGACAAGACATCTACCATCCCACAACCACTATCAGACTAGAGCAATAAGGGAGACTAGACATCTACCATCCCACTACCACTATCAGACTAGAGCCATAAGGGAGACTAGACATCTACCATCCCACTACCACTATCAGACAAGAGCCAAAAAGGAGACTAGACATCTACCACTTTCAGATTAGAGCCATAAAGGAGACTAGACATCTACCACTATCAGATTAGAGCCATAAAGGAGTCTAGACATCTACTGCCCCACTAACACTATCAGATTAGAGCCATAAGGGAGACTAGTCATCTACCACCCCACTACCACTATCAGATTAGAGACATAAGGGAGACTAGACATCTACCACCCCACTACCACTATCAGATTAGAGCAATAAGGGAGTCTCGACATCTACCACCCCACTACCACTATAAGATTAGAGCCATAAGGGAGTCTAGACATCTGCTGCCCCACTACCACTATCAGATTAGAGACCTAAGGGAGTCTAGACATCTACTGCCCAACTACCACTATCAGATTAGAGCCATAAGGGAGACTAGACATCTACCACCCAACTACCACTATCAGATTAGAGCCATAAAGTAGACTAGACATCTTCCACCCCACTACCACTATCAGATTAGAAACATAAGGGAGACTAGACATCTACTACCCTACTACCAATATCAGTTTAGAGACATAAGGGAGACTAGACATCTACTACCCCAATACCACGATCAGATTAGAGCCATAAGGGAGTCTAGACATCTTCTGCCCAACTACAACTATCAGATTAGAGTCATAAGTGAGACTAGACATCTACCACCCCACTACCACTATATCAGATTAGAGCCATAAAGGAGACTAGACATCTACCACTATCAGATTAGATCCATAAAGGAGACTAGACATCATATTAGAGCCATAAAGGAGACTAGGCATCTACCACTATCAGATTAGAGCCATAAGGGAGACTAGACATATACCACCCCACTACCACTATCAGATTAGAGCCATAAAGGAGACTAGACATCTACCACTATCAGATTAGAGCCATAAAGGAGACTAGACATATACCACCCTACTACCACTATCAGATTAGAGGCGTAACAGAGACTAGACATCTTCCACCCCACAACCACTATAAAATTAGAGCCATAAGGGAGAGTAGACATCTACCACTATCAGATTAGAGCCATAAGGGAGACTAGACATCTACTATCCCACTACCAATATCAGATTAAAGCCAAAAAGGAGACTAGACATCTACCACCCCACTACCACTATCAGATTAGAGCCATAAGGGAGACTAGACATCTACCACCCCACTGCCAATATCAGACTAGAGCAATAAGGGAGACTAGACATCTACCACCCCACTACCACTATCAGATTAGAGCCATTAGGGAGCCTAGACATCTACCACTATCAGATTAGAGCCATAAGGGAGAGTAGACATCTACCACTATCAAATTAGAGCCATAAGGGAGACTAGACATCTACCACTATCAGATTAGAGCCATAAGGGAGACTAGACATCTACCACTATCAGATTAGAGCCATAAGGGAGACTAGACATCTACCACTATCAGATTAGAGCCATAAGGGAGACTAGACATCTACCACCCCACTACCACTTTCAGACTAGAGCCATAAGGGAGACTAGACATCTACCACCCCACTACCACTATCAGACTAGAGCAATAAGGGAGACTAGACATCTAACCACCCCACTACTACTATCAGATTAGAGCCATAAGGGAGACAAGACATCTACCATCCCACAACCACTATCAGACTAGAGCAATAAGGGAGACTAGACATCTACCATCCCACTACCACTATCAGACTAGAGCCATAAGGGAGACTAGACATCTACCATCCCACTACCACTATCAGACAAGAGCCAAAAAGGAGACTATACATCTACCACTATCAGATTAGAGACATAAAGGAGACTAGACATCTACCACTTTCAGATTAGAGCCATAAAGGAGACTAGACATCTACCACTATCAGATTAGAGCCATAAAGGAGTCTAGACATCTACTGCCCAAATACCACTATCAGATTAGAGCCATAAAGGAGTCTAGACATCTACTGCCCCACTACCACTATCAGATTAGAGCCATAAGGGAGACTAGTCATCTACCACCCCACTACCACTATCAGATTAGAGACATAAGGGAGACTAGACATCTACCACCCCACTACCACTATCAGATTAGAGCAATAAGGGAGTCTCGACATCTACCACCCCACTACCACTATCAGATTAGAGACATAAGGGAGACTAGACATCTACCAAACCACTACCACTATCAGATTAGAGACATAAGGGAGTCTAGACATATACTGCCCAACTACCACTATCAGATTAGAGCCATAAGGGAGACTAGACATCTACCACCCAACTACCACTATCAGATTAGAGCCATAAAGTAGACTAGACATCTACCACCCCACTACCACTATCAGATTAGAAACATAAGGGAGACTAGACATCTACTACCCTACTACCACTATCAGATTAGAGCCATAAGGGAGACTAGACATCTACCACCCCACTACCACTATCAGATTAGAGCCATTAGGGAGCCTAGACATCTACCACTATCAGATTAGAGCCATAAGGGAGCCTAGACATCTACCACCCCACTACCACTATCAGATTAGAGCCATAAGGGAGACTAGACATCTACCACTATAAGATTAGAGCCATAAGGGAGACTAGACATCTACCACCCCACTACCACTATCAGATTAGAGCCATAAGGGAGACTAGACATCTACCACTATCAGATTAGAGCCATAAGGGAGAGTAGACATCTACCACTATCAAATTAGAGCCATAAGGGAGACTAGACATCTACCACTATCAGATTAGAGCCATAAGGGAGACTAGACATCTACCACTATCAGATTAGAGCCATAAGGGAGACTAGACATCTACCACCCAACTACCACTATCAGATTAGAGCCATAAAGTAGACTAGACATCTACCACCCCACTACCACTATCAGATTAGAGCCATAAGGGAGTCTAGACATCTTCTGCCCAACTACAACTATCAGATTAGAGTCATAAGGGAGAATAGACATCTACCACCCCACTACCACTATCAGATTAGAGCCATAAAGGAGACTAGACATCTACCACTATCAGATTAGAGCCATAAAGGAGACTAGACATCATATTAGAGCCATAAAGGAGACTAGGCATCTACCACTATCAGATTAGAGCCATAAGGGAGACTAGACATCTACCACCCCACTACCACTAAAAGATTAGAGCCATAAGGGAGTCTAGACATCTACCACCCCACTACCACTATCAGATTAGAGCCATAAAGTAGACTTGACATCTACCACCCAACTACCACTATCAGATTAGAGCCATAAAGTAGACTAGACATCTACCACCCCACTACCACTATCAGATTAGAAACATAAGGGAGACTAGACATCTACTACCCTACTACCACTATCAGATTAGAGCCATAAGGGAGACTAGACATCTACCACCCCACTACCACTATCAGATTAGAGCCATTAGGGAGCCTAGACATCTACCACTATCAGATTAGAGCCATAAGGGAGCCTAGACATCTACCACCCCACTACCACTATCAGATTAGAGCCATAAGGGAGACTAGACATCTACCACTATAAGATTAGAGCCATAAGGGAGACTAGACATCTACCACCCCACTACCACTATCAGATTAGAGCCATAAGGGAGACTAGACATCTACCACTATCAGATTAGAGCCATAAGGGAGAGTAGACATCTACCACTATCAAATTAGAGCCATAAGGGAGACTAGACATCTACCACTATCAGATTAGAGCCATAAGGGAGACTAGACATCTACCACTATCAGATTAGAGCCATAAGGGAGACTAGACATCTACCACCCAACTACCACTATCAGATTAGAGCCATAAAGTAGACTAGACATCTACCACCCCACTACCACTATCAGATTAGAGCCATAAGGGAGTCTAGACATCTTCTGCCCAACTACAACTATCAGATTAGAGTCATAAGGGAGAATAGACATCTACCACCCCACTACCACTATCAGATTAGAGCCATAAAGGAGACTAGACATCTACCACTATCAGATTAGAGCCATAAAGGAGACTAGACATCATATTAGAGCCATAAAGGAGACTAGGCATCTACCACTATCAGATTAGAGCCATAAGGGAGACTAGACATATACCACCCCACTACCACTATCAGATTAGAGCCATAAAGGAGACTAGACATCTACCACTATCAGATTAGAGCCATAAGGGAGACTAGACATATACCACCCTACTACCACTATCAGATTAGAGGCGTAACAGAGACTAGACATCTTCCACCCCACAACCACTATCAGATTAGAGCCATTAGGGAGCCTAGACATCTACCACCCCACTACCACTATCAGATTAGAGCCATAAAGGAGACTAGACATCTACCACTATCATATTAGAGCCATAAAGGAGACTAGACATCTACCACTATCATATTAAAGCCATAAAGGAGACTAGACATCTACAACTATCAGATTAGAGACATAAAAAAGAATAGACATCTACCACTATCAGATTAGAGCCATAAAGGAGACTAGACATCTACCACTATAAGATTAGAGCCATAAGGGAGACTAGACATCTACCACCCCACTACCACTATCAGATTAGAGCCATAAGGGAGACTAGACATCTACCACTATCAGATTAGAGCCATAATGGAGAGTAGACATCTACCACCATCAAATTAGAGCCATAAGGGAGACTAGACATCTACCACTATCAGATTAGAGCCATAAGGGAGACTAGACATCTACCACTATCAGATTAGAGCCATAAGGGAGACTAGACATCTACCACCCCACTACCACTTTCAGACTAGAGCCATAAGGGAGACTAGACATCTACCACCCCACTACCACTATCAGACTAGAGCAATAAGGGAGACTAGACATCTAACCACCCCACTACTACTATCAGATTAGAGCCATAAGGGAGACTAGACATCTACCATCCCACTACCACTATCAGACTAGAGCAATAAGGGAGACTAGACACCTACCATCCCACTACCACTGTCAGACTAGAGCCATAAGGGAGACTAGACATCTACCATCCCACTACCACTATCAGACAAGAGCCAAAAAGGAGACTATACATCTACCACTATCAGATTAGAGACATAAAGGAGACTAGACATCTACCACTTTCAGATTAGAGCCATAAAGGAGACTAGACATCTACCACTATCAGATTAGAGCCATAAAGGAGTCTAGACATCTACTGCCCAAATACCACTATCAGATTAGAGCCATAAAGGAGTCTAGACATCTACCACCCCACTACCACTATCAGATTAGAGACATAAGGGAGACTAGACATCTACCACCCCACTACCACTATCAGATTAGAGCAATAAGGGAGTCTCGACATCTAATGCCCCACTACCACTATAAGATTAGAGCAATAAGGGAGTCTAGACATCTGCTGCCCCACTACCACTATCAGATTAGAGACGTAAGGGAGTCTAGACATCTACTGCCCAACTACCACTATCAGATTAGAGCCATAAGGGAGACTAGACATCTACCACCCAACTACCACTATCAGATTAGAGCCATAAAGTAGACTAGACATCTACCACCCCACTACCACTATCAGATTAGAAACATAAGGGAGACTAGACATCTACTACCCTACTACCAATTTCAGATTAGAGACATAAGGGAGACTAGACATCTACTACCCCAATACCACGATCAGATTAGAGCCATAAGGGAGTCTAGACATCTTCTGCCCAACTACAACTATCAGATTAGAGTCATAAGGGAGACTAGACATCTACCACCCCACTACCACTATCAGATTAGAGCCATAAGGGAGACTAGACATCTACCCCCCCACTACCACTATCAGATTAGAGCCATAAGGGAGACTAGACATCTACCACCCCACTACCACTATGAGATTAGAGCCATAACGTAGACTAGACATCTACCACCCCACTACCACTATCAGATTAGAGCCATAAAGTAGACTAGACATCTACCACTATCAGATTAGAGCCATAACGGAGACTAGACATCTACCACCCCACTACCACTATCAGATTAGAGCCATAAGGGAGACTAGACATCTACCACCCCACTACCACTATCAGATTAGAGCAATGAGGGAGACTAGACATCTACCACTATCAGATTAGAGCCATAAGGGAGACTAGACATCTACCACTATCAGATTAGAGCAATAAGGGAGACTAGACATCTACCACTATCAGATTAGAGCCGTAAGGGAGACTAGACATCTACCACCCCACTACCACTATCAGATTAGAGCCATAAGGGAGACTAGACATCTACCACCCCACTACCACTATCAGATTAGAGCCATAAAGTAGACTAGACATCTACCACCCCATTACCACTATCAGATTAGAGCCATAAGGGAGACTAGACATCTACCAAACCACTACCACTATCAGATTAGAGACATAAGGGAGTCTAGACATCTACTGCCCAACTACCACTATCAGATTAGAGCCATAAGGGAGACTAGACATCTACCACCCAACTACCACTATCAGATTAGAGCCATAAAGTAGACTAGACATCTACCACCCCACTACCACTATCAGATTAGAAACATAAGGGAGACTAGACATCTACTACCCTACTACCACTATCAGATTAGAGCCATAAGGGACTCTAGACATCTACCACCCCACTACCACTATCAGATTAGAGCCATTAGGGAGCCTAGACATCTACCACTATCAGATTAGAGCCATAAGGGAGCCTAGACATCTACCACCCCACTACCACTATCTGATTAGAGCCATAAGGGAGACTAGACATCTACCACTATAAGATTAGAGCCATAAGGGAGACTAGACATCTACCACCCCACTACCACTATCAGATTAGAGCCATAAGGGAGACTAGACATCTACCACTATCAGATTAGAGCCATAAGGGAGAGTAGACATCTACCACTATCAAATTAGAGCCATAAGGGAGACTAGACATCTACCACTATCAGATTAGAGCCATAAGGGAGAATAGACATCTACCACTATCA